>NC_134356.1:301439978-301756228 GCF_048569485.1 Anomaloglossus baeobatrachus
GCAGCAGGACAGATGGCAGAGCACAGCGGTGACATGCCTGTCAGTGTCTTGCTGCTGGGAGGAGCAGATGATTACACTTCCCGACACCGGCCGCTCTCCTGACATCGCAGCAGAGCGGGCGGGTGGACCGTGTGATCACATACTTACGTGCAGGGGGGGATTCAGTTGAAGAACCCCCCCCCCTGTACTGCACACTGGCGCCCCGTGCCTCACCATCTGCAGGACGCCGGCTCCACACTGACATCCTCCGGATCCTCCCCTCGATGCTGGGCTGTGATGTGCGGTGGTTACCGCCCACAGCCCTGTCACTCAATCTGAGTGGTGCCAGCCTCCTGTGACGTACCCATCTTGTTTGAGAGCCTGGAAATGCCGGGACGTCAGAGGATGCTGGCGGCCACAGCTCCAGGGGTCATGTGACAGGCACTGAGCGTGCAGCATAGCGCCGCTCAGTGCCAGAAATGGAAATACAAGCCAATGGAGAAAATACCTAGAATTGTAAGTAGAACTTCTACAGAAAATAAAAAAAATGGGTGAACCACCCCTTTAAATTACCTGCATGTGGTGTTCAGAAAATCAAAATAAATTTTAGCATGAAGATAACCTTTTTAAAAAGAGCAACTCTTAAGGCTGCTTTACACGCAAAAGCACCCGTCCCCATCGTTTGTGCGTCACGGGCAAATCGCTGCCCGTGGTGAACAATAACGCCGGTACGCGTCACACATACTTAACTTCCTAACGACGTCGCTGTGGCCGCTGAACACCCTCTTTTTTAAGGGGGGCGGTTCGTGTGACGTCACAGCGACATCACTCAGCAGGCCACCAATAAAAGCGGAGGGACGGAGAGCAGCCGCATTAACGTCACTCCCACCTCATTGCCGGAGGACGCAGGAACACTGTTGTTCGTCGTTCCCGGGGTATCACACGTAGCGATGTGTGCTGCCTCAGGACCGACGAACAACCTGCGTCCAGCACAAGCAACGATATTTTGAAAATGAACGACGTGTCAACGATCCACGATTTGGTGAGTATTTCTGATTGTTAGCGGTCGCTCGTAGGTGTCACACTCAACGACGTCGGTAACGATGCCGGATGTGCGTCACGAATTCCGTGACCCCGACGACATATCGTTAGATACGTCGTTGCGTGTAAAGCAGCCTTAAGAATGTGTAAATTAGGGATCTCAAACATCCCTAAGGTTGCTTCATGTGGCCCACAGGCACTGTAGACCCCTTGCTGATCACAGCTCGGCCGAGGAGACCGCCAACATCAGCACTTTACTTAATAAATAGTAATATGTGCATCCTTTGATGCACATTCAATTGAAATGTATTGCCATGCAGACTCAAGCTTTCTGCACTGCAATGTCATCTGATGGCCAATCAGAGGCAAGATACTGATGTCAACTTGCGGGGGCATGGCAGTGATGTCATATGCCACTATGCCGGCATATTTTCAGCGTAAAAAAACTGGGGAAAAACAGTTTTTTTGCCGCGCTAAGAGACCACGAGCATGAATATAACAATTTGTTCTTTTATTTAGGTCATTCCTCCTGCATCTCCTTTTCCTTTCTTATAGCTAACATCATGATTTATGTTCTTCCTTATGAACTTGCACTTGCGCACTCAGTCTTTTTACCACAGTCTGACCTTTCATTACCCTCTCTGGTGAGGAACTTGCTCGTTATACACATCGCGATCATGCGCGGTTCACATTTTCCCACAGTCTGAACTCACATCACCTTTCCAAATAGAGAATCTGTTTCCTCACGCATGCGCACTGCATTTTCCCGTTCTATTTTCACCGCTCGTTTTTTCTTTCCATTTCTGAATCAATAGTCCAGCTGACACACACGGATGGCTTTCTTTTTTCCTACTGTCATGCCACTTCTCTTCACAGAATCACCTCTTTGACACCTTCTTATATATTTTTTCTCCTCTATACATCTACAACACACTACCATATATTTCTCTCTATATATATATCAAATAGCACATCACAAACCTGAATCACTTCACATTAATATATGCTTTTCATAAACGCACACTTTTTCCCGTTTTTCCCTTTTTCTAATTTTTTAGTTGTTTCCTGTGGTTGTTTTTTTCAACACCAAGCTGTCTGAATAGAGCATTGCTAGTTAAACAGCATACGAAAATACAGACACAAATCCAATGGTTCGAGTCTGTCTTAGATACGGGATCTACTCTTTTCTCCATATGTTTTTTTACATATATATAAATATTTTTTTTCCCCTCTCCAATTTTTTTCGAAAAAGAAATACAGACAAATACCCAGTTAAACAAGACATTTATTTATTTTATTTATTTATTTATTGCTTGTAATGTGAAATACGTTGAAATCTGTGATGTATATACCATGACATAGTCCTATTCCACGTGGCAATGAGTCATCACCCAGGAACCCATGGAGTGATGACGTCACGATTGGTTGCACACACTTTTTTTCTGGACGCTACTTCATAAGGGTAAATCCTCATTGTCTGTAAGATTCTTTTCCCTGAGGAAGGAGGCAGATGAGTCTCCGAAACGCGTTGAAATGACCTTAATAAAAGAACAAATTGTTATATTCATGCTCGTGGTCTCTTAGCACAGCAAAAAACTCGTTTTTCACCAGTTTTTTTACGCTGACAATTTGCTTTGTAACGGGGCCGCTGCTGAACCACCTAAGCGCTCATCCACGTCTGCAAAGGGGTTGTGACTGGCACAACCCTGCCAGGTGAGTGCATTGCTTTTTTCCTTTTTTCCCCCTGTAAACCGGGTAAGACCCTATTGCGCCTCTTTCTCTCCTATCACAGCCCTATGCCGGCATGGTACAATTAGCTGCTGGACTCTGATTGGCCCTGCTACTGCCCCGACCTGACAGGGATTGTCAAGGGATCTATAGTTCATGCAAGCCGCATGTGCAGAACAAAAGACACTGAGGTAAGGAAGGACAGATGAGAAGAATCTTTTTTGTTTTTTTTTTTTAATGTGCATGTGAAGAATGGCACACTAGGGGACATTACACTGTGTGCAGAATTATTAGGCAAATTAGTATTTTGATCTCAGGAGAATTTTTATACATGTTGTCCTACTCCAAGCAGTATAGGCTTGAGAGCCAACTACCATTTAAGTAAATCAGGTGATGTGCATCTCTGTAAAGAGGAGGGGTGTGGTGTAATGACATCAACTCCCGATATAAGGTGTGCTTAATTATTAGGCAACTTCCTTTCCTTTGGCAAAATGAATCAGAAGAGAGATTTGACGGGCTCTGAAAAGTCCAAAATTGTGAGATGTCTTGAAATTGCCAAACATTTGAAGCGTGATCACCGAACATCAAGCGTTTCATGACATATAGCCAACAGGGTCGCAAGAAGCATGTTGTGCAAAAAAGGCACAAAATAACTGCCTATGAATTGAGGAAAATCAAGCGTGAAGTGGCCAAGATGCCATTGGCCACCAGTTTGGCCATATTTCAGAGCTGCAACGTTACTTTAGTATCAAAAAGCACAAGGTGTGCATACTCAGAGACATGGCCAAGGTAAGGAAGGCTGAAAAACTACCACCTTTGAACAAGAAACATAAGATAAAATGTCAAGACTGGGCCAAGAAATATCTTAAGAATGATTTTTCAAAAGTTTTATGGACTGATGAAATGAGAGTGACTCTTGATGGATCAGATGGATGGGCCAGAGGCTGGATCAGTAAAGGGCAGAGAGCTCCACTCCGACTCAGACGCCAGCAAAGGTGGGGTACTGGTATGGACTGGTATCATCAAAGATGAACTTGTGGGACCTTTTCGGGTTGAGGATGGAGTGAAGCTCAACTCCCAGACCTACTGCCAGTTTCTGGAAGACAACTTCTTCAAGCAGTGGTACAAGATAAAGTCAGTATCGTTCAAGAAAACATGATTTTTATGCAGGACAATACTCCATCACATGCATCCAACTATTTCACAGCGTGGCTGGCCAGTTAAGGTCTAAAAGATGAAAAAATAATGACATGGCCCCCTTATTCACCTGATCTGAACCCCATATAGAGAACCTGTGGTCCCTCATAAAATGTGAGATCTACAGGGAGGGAAAACAGTATACCTCTCGGAACAGTGTCTGGGAGGCTGTGGTGGCTGCTGCACGCAATGTTGATCGTAAACAGATCAAGCAACTGACAGATTCTATGGATGGTAGGCTGTTGAGTGTCATCATAAAGAAAGGTGGCTATATTGGTTACTAATTTTTTTGGGTTTTGTTTTTGCATGTCAGAAATGTTTATTTCTAATTTTTGTGCAGTTATGTTGGTTTACCTGGTAAAAACAAACAAGTGAGATGCGAATATATTTGGTTTTTATTAAGTTGCCTAATAATTCTGCACAGTAATAGTTACCTGCACAAATAGATATCCTCCTAAGATAGCCAAATCTAAAAAAAACACCACTCCAACTTCCAAAAATATTAAGCTTTGATATTTATGAGTCTTTTGGGTTGATTGAGAACATATTTGTTGATCAATAATAAAAAAAAATCCTCTAAAGTACAACTTGCCTAATAATTCTGCACACGGTGTACTAATAGATGGAGACCAGGATTGGCACATTACTATAAGAAAGGGACCAGGATGGGCACATTACTACAAAAATGGGACAATGATGAGCACATTACTACAAGAAGGGGACTAGGATGGGGACTTTACTACAATATGGGGACCAGGATGGGGTGATTACTACAGCATGGGGACATTACTAAAAGAAAGGTACCAGGATAGGGATATTACTATAAGGGGATCAAGATGGGGACATTACTGCAAAAAGGGGACCAGGATGGGGGCATTACAACTAAGGGACCTGGATGAGGACATAGAAGAGGACCAGAATGGCCACTGCTACAAGATGGTGATTAGGATAGGGGCATTACTACAGGATGAGGACTAGGATGGGGACATTACTGCAAACAGGAGAGCAGGATGGAGCATTACTCCAAGATAGGAACCAGGATATATCCGTACTACAAGATGGGGACCAGGATGGTGAACCTACTATAAGATGGGGATCAGGATGAGGGCATTACTTCAAGATGGGGACAAGGATGTGCACTTTACTACAAGATGAAGATCAGGATTGGGATATTACTACAGTGTGGGGACAAGTATGGGCACGTTACTACAAGAAGGGGATAGGAATGGGCACATTACTACAAGATGGGAACCAGAATGGGGCACCTTACTAAAAGATGGAGGACCATGGGGGCGAGGATGGAAACAATACTTTAAGAAGTGGACCATGATGGGGACATAACTAAAAGAAGGGGACAAGTATGGAAAAATTACTACAGCATGGGGACATTACTAAAAGCAGGGGACAAGGATGTGCACTTTACTACAAAATGAGGACCAGGAGGGAGACATTACTACAAGATGGGGATAAGGATGGGGCACCTTAATGCAAGAAGGGAACATTATTAAAAGATGGGGGGCATTACTACAAGGGAACCAGGATGGGGACATTACTACAAAAAGGAGACTAGGATGGGGCATTACTACAAGATGGACACATTGCTGTAACATGATAACCAAGGATGGGAACATAACTACAAGAAAGGTACAAAGATGGGACATTACTACAATATGGGGACCAGAATGTGGCTATACTGTGTAGCGTCCCTGAGACTGGGTGCTACAGGGTATTGTATTTTTATGTATTTTATAATATCCGTCCACCTTGGGCAGGCAGAGGTTAAAATCTTAGTAAGTTTCATTTCTTGTTTCACACAGCCTCACACACAGGCAGAAGGGACATTCCTTAGGTAGGGGCACGTGCAGGAGGGAGTTACAACAGACATTTTGGTTTCAGTTTACCTCAGAACGCCTTGGGAAAGCACTGAGAGTGGACACACAGTGACCAGCTCCCTGGGAGCATCTCTCTCAGGGAGGCAGAGCAGAGGAACCACCAAGTCCAGACTGGTTCATACACCCTTTCCTTACGTGGGACTGGGTAAGACACCCTTTCCTTACCTGAGAGAGCAGACAGCCCCAATTAGGAGGCTCCAGGTGCATTAGCTGGCAGAGACATGGAATGGGAGAGGTGGCTAGCCAGGATGAAGTACAGAGCCTGCTACCGGTCATCGTGTGGCATGGAGGAGAAGAGGGTTACAGAGCCCCACAGCTTTGGAGGGCAGAGTAGCGGGTCCTAAGAGATCCAGAGACAAGTGGGGGACCATCACACGAGAGCACAGCAGGAAAAAGCCCACAGGCTGCTCTACCAGACGTTGACCTCTGCCTTACATGGGAATGACCGGAGTCGTTGCAGTAAAGAAAGAACTGTGAGTAGACAAAATCTGAAACCCGCAACCCAGTGACTCTGACTACATTTGTCTTTTGCCTTGTGATCTGGTGATTCCCAGTTCCCCGTTCTTCCTCCCGCCTGCCGCTCCGCCTGTGGGGGCGATATGATGCCAGCTGCACCCCAACATCTCCCCCGGTGAGGTACTCTGCGGCGGCCTTATCCCTGGCCACACATCATAGGTGGCATAGTCGACATCATCCGTTCCACTCCTGGAGGAGGAAAGGTTGGAGGAAGGGTCCGCTGCGGAGGAGGCCAGGACCCTAGTCACTACAGTAACCGGTGACGACTTCTCCAGGAACAGTCCTTGCTAGCCTCCCTTTATTGTGCACCAAGGGGCAATGGAACTGGGTAAGGCCATGACTTCTACAAACCACTGGCCCGCAACAGGTATACAAGGTATGGAGGTAAGTTCCTATCTTGAGCTCCGTGGGGTGTCACAACTGCAAGATATGAACTAGGATGGGGACATTACTACAAGATGGAGACCAAGAAGGAGAAACATTACTAAAAGATAATGACCAGGCTAGGCACATTGCTACAAGGGGACCAGGATGAGGGCATTACTACATGAAGGTGACCAGGATGGGGCACTACTACAAGATGAGGACCAGGATGGGGATATTACTACAAGATGGGGACATTACTATAAGATGGGGACCAGGATGGGGACAAGATGGGACTTTATTACAGGATGATATCCAGGATGGGGGCACCACTACAAGATGAGAATGTTGCTACAAGATGAGGTCCAGTATAAGGACATTACTGCAAGATGGGGACAAGGATAACCACATAACTACAAGATGGGAACCAGGGAGGGACACCTTACTAAAAGATGAGGACCTGGATGGGGACATTACAAGTAGAAGAAGACCAGGATGGGGTATTACTGCAATATGAGGACCAGGATGGGGCACATTACTACAAAAAGGGGGCCAGGATGCGACACATTACTACAAGATAGGGACTAAGATGGTCCTATTACTACAAGATAGGGACTAGGATGGGGGACAATATTACAAATGATGGCCAGAATAACTCTTTTGTGCTAATTGTAAGACAATATTACTGTATCTGGCCAATTGGAGGAAAATATTGTAAAACTGTAAAAACAAATATTTTTCAAAATAAAGAATTAAAATATATGATGCCACCAAAAATGCTGTTTTATATATAAACTAGAATAATAAATTACAGTGCATGTTAGTTATCGCCACATATGTAACAACTCAAGCTACAACTCTACTATAACCCATACAAATGAATGCCATTTAATAAAATAAATATGCCATTAATTAAAAAAGTAATCAAAAGGTGTATAGAAAAAAATATGGTATCACTTAAAATGTCACCTTGTCCTGCAAAGAATTTGGCCCCCCTACTTATTACTTTTTCCCATATACCAAACTGAGTTTGAGACTTGGTATAAATTGATGAAAAGAGAAGAGCAATTACTGTAGGAAAGGGAGACATTGTTGATTGAGCTCAGTAGAGTTTCATCATTCAATGCTATTAATTATTTTAGATTCAAATAACAGACCATGGTTATAAATAGTACAGAATGGATTTATGTACTCATAGACTTTGGACTATTAGTATTGTTTGTATGTCATTTGAGAAATATGTTGCCGCAATATAAACATGTCGAAAAGCTCCTAGCAAAAATTCAGTAAGTTTTACAATGCAAATTGAATGCTATGCCTACTTTCCAAGAGAAGCATTATCCTGTTTTCTTTTTGGATGATGGATGTTTAATTTAAATAGAACAAGGGTTCTACTTGTAGGAGTCTATTTTTAAAATTGATTACCTTTGATTGTGGGAAGGCATAGATAGGTATGGTGATGACTGGTGTATGCTAGTGAGTGTGTGCATAGGATTATAATATTGTGAGTTTGAAGTTCTGTGCTTGCAAGAACCTTATACGGTAGCAAGGAAAATGCTCATGTTCTTAAATGGGGATGGACTAAACAAGATTTACACTCCGTATCATCAAGAACATGGTGGACCACAATGTCTTTCTTGGAACATATAATACAGTATTACAAGTTATGAGTATACAATTCTGTAGATGGAACATTGACCCGTGGGAACTGGTCTGACAGACTGGGTCAATTAGCATCTGTCTGGGTTTTTTGCCTTATTGTTGTTCAACATGTTAAAGTGAACCTGTCAGGTGCAATATGCATCCAGAACCACAAGCAGTTCTGGGTGCCTATTGCTAATCCCTGCATCTAGTAGCATACATAAAGAGATCTTTAGTCAAATGTTTCTAAAGATTCTTTATGAGATGCTAATGAGTACAGGGACTTTCGCAAGGGTGTTAGTTCCTGTGCTCATTCCACCCTCTTTGCATGGTAGCACGCCCACAGAGGTATGCTAACTTGCCATTCAATGCAGCTCCATCAGCGGTGATGTGCATATCCGTGTCCGCTGTTCCTACTAATCTGAAGTCCCGGCGCTTCCAGTCATGCACACTGGACCTCTCTGAAGCAGGGACGCGTACACCCAGTATCATACTGCGCATGACCGGAAGTGCTGTGCATTCAGATCAGCAGTGACAGTGGACACAGGTATGCACCTCACTGCTGATGACGCTGCATTGCATAGCATGTTAGTACACCCCTATGGACGTGCTACCATGCTAAGAGGACGGAGTGAATGCAGGAGCTAAAACCCTTGTGACTAGTCCCTGTGCTCATTAGCATCTCATAAAAGATCTTTAGAAATACATAAATAAATTGGTCACATGTACATTGTAGACCTATGTGATATTGGCTAGTAAAAACATACACAGCATGATAAAGCATTATTCAAGATATTGTATCCCCCACAATCAATGTGGTGTGCGTAACTCATTTTTCGCCCAGAGCTTTCACAAGGGAACAAAGAGGAAATGAACAAAAGGCTATTGAAGCCATGATTGACCAATCAGATGAAAGAATTTTAAATAGAAACGATGTATCAGCTGATACCTGTCATGCGCCTCATTAAATCACCATGCATGGTTGTAACCAACGCCGCATCAGTTCAGAAATCATGTCTCCTAGGAGCCTGTCGCCCAGGGTGGAGGTGATGTCAGTATGCCTTCCACAATGGAACGCGGAAAAAAGAAGCCATTATGACAGGTGGGAAGTTGCTGATATGTGTGACCGGATGGAATGCAAAGCATGATCAGTGCACACTAACGAAAGTTAACAATTCCAAGGTGGAGGAGTAGTGTAAAAGGTGAAAAAAATAAGATGTGTCAAGTGAAAAGTGATAAATGTGTGTAAATGAAGCAATGGGTGGGTAAAACACTGATGCAAATAACCTCAACCAGTAGACACAAAAAAAGGAGGGGACATGAAAATAAAATTAAATAAATATTAACAGTGGTGTAAAAATATTACATAGGATAGTGTTACACAATGTACAGAAAATAATAAAAAATAAAATATGCAGCAGTGACATCAACCCAGATGAATGTTTCACAGTGTATAAAGATATTCCATAAAGTAGCCATGTATTCTGTATGCAATGCTGATCGATCCATCAGAAGTATGCGATAAGAGAGAGATCCTAGTAGATGGTGAAGCTACTAAAAATAAGAATGATGGCAAATACAGAAGTTAAAACATACATTGAATTGAGTAATCAAGAGATCAGAAAAACATAAAAAAAGTGGAGCGAAGCTGACTGATTCATTCAAACGTTCAAAGACAAGGTATTAAGAATGGTCATCCAACAAACGTCCTTCTGGGCCAAATGTTATTTGCAATTTCCCCTCTTACATCTGTCCATACTTTGTTTATACCACTTACCTTTAACAAAGCGGTATCACAATTGTGGAAGATCTTAAAGAGTCAAGGTAGTGTTTTCAATTCCGATGTATTACTTTTTTGCCCCGATATCCAGTACATTTTCTCTGGTTCTCCTGCGTGGCTCCTTGTTGTGAGGCCTACGTATATCTTATTACATGGGCATCTGGCCCTGTAGATGGCTCCCAGGGTATTACAGGAGATAGTATGTGTAAATTTTATAAGTATTACATACGCTATTTCCTGTAATACCCTGGGAGCTATCAAATGGGAAAGACTTGTACTAATGGCAATAAGACAGATCCTGGATAATAACTAAATATTATGACTCATGACAAATTCTTTCACTAGTATAACACTGTATGTCTCTGTCGCGAGTGGGGAAGGACGCCGCTGCGCTGCGCTCGCTAACGCTCGGGTCCGGCGCTGCTGCGATGGCTGCTCGGTGGCTCGAGCGGTGGGCCGGATCCGGGGACTCGAGTGGCGCTCCTCGCCCGTGAGTGAAAGGGGGTAGTTGGGTTTGGGGATTTGGTCCGTGACGCCACCCATGGGTTGTGGTGAGGTTGGGCACCCCCGCTGCTGGTGACGGGGATCCCGAGAGCGATGGCAGGGAGCAGCTGGGATGTTGTTTTCCCCCTCCGTGGGTAGGGGTTGGTGGTCCCGGGGCCCGGTGAGATGACGGGGAGGCAGGGTTGGATGGGTGCAGGGTCGCTTGGACTGCGCAGTGCGGTGCCAGACGGCACGGTAGTACTCACTCAGCCACAAAGGTACGCAAAGTCTCTGGTAAACCAAACGGCTGGATAGACGGGTCCCGCAGCCGGCTGCTGTGGCTTCTCCTGGACGGATAGTGGTGGCTGCCTTTCCCTGCACCTTTGTGTATGTTCGGTCCCGATGGATTCCACCGGTAACCCGCTCCCCAGCGTGTGTATGTGCCGGAGGAGCCCTTTTGCCCGCAGGCTCTGGCCCTTGGAACTCTAGCTGTGGCGGTCCCTGTATTTCCTTCTACTGGTCAGACGGTTGCCTTCAATCGGGTCTTGGCTGTTAGGAAACCCCTGGGGTTCCGGTCACTGACAGATTTGACCTCTAACGGTGACTCCAAGCCTGGTCGGGGTCCGTAAGCCCTGCCTGTGTGTGCTGACTTCACTTCGCTCCCCGGTTCGGTACCGGCGGGGCACCACCCATCCCCGGTCCTACGGTTCCGCGTTGATCTGCCTCTCCTGCAGACGGCCACCACCGTCTGCCAACCTTGCTCTTGGTGCCCGGGCCACACACCCGGACACGGTCAGTGTGCTCCTCTCCTACCACTTCCCTAACTAAACTCTACTCCTCACTCTCTGATCTCAACTCACTTCCTTCTCCCACCTCCATGACTGTGAACTCCTCAGTGGGTGGGGCCAACTGCCTGGCTCCACCCCACCTGGTGTGGACATCAGCCCCTGGAGGGAGGCAACAAGGATTTTGTGTCTGGCTGATGTGCCTGTCTCAGGGTGGGGGTGTATGTTGTAGTACCTGTGACGACCTGGCTAGTCCAGGGCGCCACATTCCCCCTTGGTTAAATGCAGACCGTCCGCGGGCTGCCCGTCCATCACCGGTTTTATTTTTCTTTTTAACTGTAAAAATAATAAATAACATGTAACGGTAAACATTAAGCATACTTCAGGTCATCTTGAACGTTGAAAAAACACATATATTTACATTTTTAATAACAACGGACGGCTTCCGCTCTCCCACCCAAGCAACCTAGCCCTGATGCTGCCCCTAAGAAGTGGGCAGCACCCCTTGACCCCAGTCCAGATCCAGGCTGCCCGAACGGGAACGGGTACGGTGCCTCGCACCCGGCTGTCACTTCAGGGGACCCCACATCCATGGGGGACCCCTGACCCCCGAAGGATCACCACCGGTTGCGGTAGTGGCGGGCCTGGGCCATCTCTTTCCTCCAGTCCCATCCTCCAAATCAGCCTCTCCGGAGGCGGCAACAGAAACATGCCCCAACATATTTACAATCCCACAAGTTCGTGGGTGCCCTGCAAGTTCTCAGGCATGTCCATGAAGAGTTCCTCATGCCAACAGTACAAAGGGTCCCTACGGGGACAACTTGCCGGCAACGGCCGAGTCAATCACGGTGTCAATCAGGTGACTTTCTCGGTTGATTCATTCATTTACTCATTTACTTAACAGGTTACGGTACCGGTGGTCCCAACGAGGACAACAGTGCAACGGAGGGACCGCTGCCACATCCTTTTTCTCCAAGCAGCAGTCTTAGGGCACAGCTGCCATGGCCGCCGCTCCTGGTCAGCCGGTGTGGGGGACGGGCCCAGCCTGAGTCCCTCCGTGTCGGCTATGACCGGCACCTTCAGTAGTGAGGGGCCGCTGTGACGTGGCCTGCTCTGCCGCTTGGCAGCCACGTCCCCGCGGTGCCTCATCCGAGGCCGGGTGTCTGGAAGCGGTCAGCGTGGCTTGCGGTGCTGGCGTCGGGTCGATGATTGCCTCTGTTGCAGCCGGGCGGACTGCCGGAGCCGTCGTCATCTCCGTCGCAGCCAGGATGGAAGCCGGGACAGATGCCAGGGCGGTGGTAAAGGTAAGGCCCAGGGGCCGTAGGTCTGGGCCCTCTCCCACAGACACTACGGGCTCCGCTACCGGTGACAGTGGTAACGGGTCGGTCGGGGTGGTGGCCGCGGGCATGGGCAGTAAGGGAGGTGGCGTAGTGGATGGCAGCAGGCCGGGCCCCTCAGACGCAGCGGCCGTTCCCTCAGGGACATAGGGGCGTGGGTCGCTTACCGGCTCCTCAGAAACCACCTCCACTTTGCATGCACACACGGTTGCAGCCAGGCCCTTCTTCTCCGACGTCCACGCCATCATGGAGTGGACCATGGCCTGGAGCTCCTATTACGTCTTGCTGCTGGGTCCAGGAATGTGTTCCGGCAGAGTCCTGGCGTCCCTGCACTTCTGCGGCGCTAATTACATGCGGCCGCTAAGCACTGCCGCTCCTGCGGCCAGCGCTCCTCCGCCAGACACGGACATCTTCTCTCTGTCAGGCGCAGACATCTTGTTACCGCCCCCCTTGGTCTTTTCTCGGCACCTCCTCTTCAGGGGCGGGGCTTCGGCTTTCGTGCCTCCACTGCTCGAGAAGATGCTCGAGAGGGAAAATCTTTGCACCCAAGATGGCGGATTCAGAAATTTTTCGGCCGGACACCGCCGGCGGGGCACAAGGCGCACTTCTACCAGCCGGCAGAACGGTAAGATCCTGTTCGTGACGCCAAGTTGTCACGGGCGGGGAAGGACGCCGCTGCGCTGCGCTCGCTAACGCTCGGGTCCGGCGCTGCTGCGATGGCTGCTCGGTGGCTCGAGCGGTGGGCCGGATCCGGGGACTCGAGCGGCGCTCCTCGCCCGTGAGTGAAAGGGGGTAGTTTGGTTTGGGGATTTGATCCGTGACGCCACCCACAGGTTGTGGTGAGGTTGGGCACCACCGCTGCTGGTGACGGGTATCCCGGGAGCGATGGCAGGGAGCAGCTGGGATGTTGTTTTCCCCCTCCGTGGGTAGGGGTTGGTGGTCCCGGGGCCCGGTGAGATGACGGGGAGGCAGGGTTGGATGGGTGCAGGGTCGCTTGGACTGCGTAGCGCGGTGCCAGACGGCACGGTAGTACTCACTCAGCCACAAAGGTACCAAAAAGTCTCTGGTAAACCAAATGGCTGGATGGACGGGTCCCGCAGCCGGCTGCTGTGGCTTCTCCTGGACGGATAGTGGTGGCTGCCTTTCCCTGCACCTTTGTGTATGTTCGGTCCCGATGGATTCCCACCGGTAACCCACTTCCCAGCGTGTGTATGTGCCGGAGGAGCCCTTTTGCCCGCAGGCTCTGGCCCTTGGAACTCTAGCTGTGGCGGTCGCTGTATTTCCTTCTGCTGGTCGGACCGTTGCCTTCAATCGGGTCTTGGCTGTTAGGAAACCCCTGGGGTTCTGGTCACTGACAGATTTGACCTCTAACGGCGACTCCAAGCCTGGTCGGGGTCCGTAAGACCTGCCTGTGTGTGCTGGCTTCACTTCGCTCCCTGGTTCGGTACCGGCAGGCCACCACCCGTCCCCGGTCCTACGGTTCCGCGTTGATCTGCCTCTCCTGCAGACGGCCACCATCGTCTGCCAACCTTGCTCTTGGTGCCCGGGCCACACACCCGGACATGGTCAGTGTGCTCCTCTCCTACCACTTCCCTAACTGAACTCTACTCCTCACTCTCTGATCTCAACTCACTTCCTTCTCCCGCCTCCAGGACTGTGAACTCCTCAGTGGGTGGGGCCAACCGCCTGGCTCCACCCCACCTGGTGTGGACATCAGCCCCTGGCCGGAGGCAACAAGGATTTTGTGTCTGGCTGATGTGCCTGTCTCAGGGTGGGGGGGTGTATGTTTTAGTACCTGTGATGACCTGGCTAGTCCAGGGCGCCACATCTCTATTTCCACCAACAGATCACGACTTTCCCCAGAGTCCTGCACATAGTTTACACGTGGCTAAGGAACCAAATCATATGAAAATGATCAGCTTGGGTGGATCAGGGTGGGTCAGGTAGACTGTTAGGCCTTTTTTACAACCATTAGGTATGCTGCGGATATTTTTAATCAAACGGAAAATCAGGAGCACATTACAGATATTCATTGCAAATGGTAAAATCTGCAACAGAATCCATAGCAATTATATTTACATAATTGAATAAAGAGATGAGCGCAACGTATTTACTATGAAAATTCTGAAGCACGTTAATTATTAGCATCTACAGAAAGAAAATATTCTTTTGAAGTTTATAAATTATTTGGTCTATATGATCCAGTACAAAACAATGAAAGCTTTATATTTGCAAACCCCGATTTAGGGAATGAGCTCTTGGTGATGATATATTTATCATCATGAAGAATTAACTTCCTAAATGATGTTTATACCTTTCACATAGTTTACATCACGTACATTAGGATCATTATCATGAGCTTTATGAACGGTCCTGAGCTCAACCCATGACTTGTACATCAAACAGGTCTTTAATACTTTCCCCACCCCTTCTATCTGTATAACTAATAAGAATTGAAATGTTGTTAGATTGAATCACTGTGGTTAAAGGTTTATTTTATCCATTTTCATAGGAGAAATGCTGATCAATATTACACTCCAGTATGGTAATATCCAAATTCCAAAGATCGTGAGCTATCACAATAAGAATGGAAAATACTATTGCATATTGCCACCTAGTGGAGGTACGTTAAGACTCCTCCTGAAATGACTGCAGTAAAACGTACATACTAAGGAACACATTGGAAGTGATGTAGACTGTTTGCATAGTAAGCCAGTTAAAATGTTTTATTCACTATTGATTTTTACTATTCCTAATAAGTGTGTGCAAATTCTAGCGTTGATTTGGTATATACCGTAGCTATAGAAAGCGTCCCGATCATGGCGCTTTAGCCAAGTATAGTAACACAATTTATGTGTCCCAATATGCAGAGGAGTATAGCCCACCATTAATAGCCCCTTCACCCCCGGCCACTAAAACACCCTAATGACCGGGCCATTTTTTGCAATTCTGACCAGTGTCACTTTGACAGGTTATAACTCTGGAACGCTTCAACGGATCCTGGCGATTCTGAGATTGTTTTTTCGTGACATATTGTACTTCATGTCAGTGGTAAATTTAGGCCGATATTTTTTGCGTTTATTTGTGAAAATTTAGGAAATTTGGCGAAAATTTTGAAAATTTCGCAATTTTCAAACTTTGAAAATTTATGCCCATAAATCTGAGAAATATGTCACACAAAATAGTTACTAAATAACATTTCCCACTTGTCTACTTTACATCAGCGCAATTTTCGAAACAAATTTTTTTTTCGTTAGGAAGTTAGAAGGGGTCAAAGTTCATCAGCAATTTCTCATTTTTCCAACAAAATTTAGAAAATAATTTTTTTTAGGGACCACATCACATTTGAGGTGACTTTGAGAGACCGAGGTGACAGAAAATACCCAAAAGTGACCCCATTCTAAAAACTGCACCCCTCACTCTGCTCAAAACCACATCCAAAAAGTTTATTAACCCTTTAGGTGCTTCACAGGAACCAAAGCAATGTGGAAGGAAAAAATGAAAATTTTACTTTTTAACACAAAAATGTTACTTTAGCCATAAAATTTTCATTTTCACAAGGGAGAAAAGAGAAAGTGCACCCTACAATTTATTGTGCATTTTCTCCTGAGTACGCCGATACCCCATATGTGGTAAAAATCAATTGTTTGGGTGCACAGCGGAGCTCGGAAGGGAAGGAGCGCCATTTGAATTTTTGAACGCAAAATTAGCTGCACTCATTAGCGGACGCCATGTCGGGTTTGAAGACCCCCTGAGGTGCCTAAACAATGGAGCTCCCCCACAAGTGACCCCATTTTGGAAACTAGAGCCCTCAAATATTTTTTCTAGATGTTTGATGAGCACTTTGAACACCTGGGGGCTTCACAGAAGTTTATAACGTTGAGCCGTGAAAAAAAAAAAAAATTTTTTTACCACAAAACTGTTGCTTCAACTAGGTAGCTTTTTTTTTCACAAGGGTATCGGGAAAAAATGCAACATAAAATGTATTGTCCATTTTCTCCTGAGTACGCAGATACCTCATATGTGGTGGAAATCAAATGTTTGGACACACGGCAGTGCTTGGAATGCAAGGAGCGCCATTTGAATTTTTGAACGCAAAATTAGCTGCACTAATTAGCGGACGCCATGTCGGGTTTGAAGACCCCCTGAGGTGCCTAAACAATGGAGCTCCCCCACAAGTGACCCCATTTTGGAAACTAGAGCCCTCAAATATTTTTTCTAGATGTTTGATGAGCACTTTGAACACCTGGCGGCTTCACAGAAGTTTATAACGTTGAGCCGTGAAAAGAAAAAAATTTTTTTTTACCACAAAACTGTTGCTTCAACTAGGTAGCTTTTTTTTTCACAAGGGTATTGGGAAAAAATGCAACATAAAATATATTGTCCATTTTCTCCTGAGTACGCAGATACCTCATATGTGGTGGAAATCAAATGTTTGGACACACGGCAGTGCTCGGAATGCAAGGAGCGCCATTTGAATTTTTGAACGCAAAATTAGCTGCACTAATTAGCGGACGCCATGTCGGGTTTGAAGACCCCCTGAGGTGCCTAAACAATGGAGCTCCCCCACAAGTGACCCCATTTTGGAAACTAGAGCCCTCAAATATTTTTTCTAGATGTTTGATGAGCACTTTGAACACCTGGGGGCTTCACAGAAGTTTATAACGTTGAGCCGTGAAAAGAAAAAAAAATTTTTTTTACCACAAAACTGTTGCTTCAACTAGGTAGCTTTTTTTTTCACAAGGGTATCGGGAAAAAATGCAACATAAAATGTATTGTCCATTTTCTCCTGAGTACGCAGATACCTCATATGTGGTGGAAATCAAATGTTTGGACACACGGCAGTGCTCGGAAGGCAAGGAGCGCCATTTAAATGCAAAATTAGCTGCACTCATTAGCGGACGCCATGTCAGGTTTGAAGACCCCCTGAGGTGCCTAAACAATGGAGCTCCCCCACAAGTGACCCCATTTTGGAAACTAGAGCCCTCAAATAATTTTTCTAGATGTTTGGTGAGCACTTTGAACACCTGGGGGCTTCACAGAAGTTTATAGCGTTGAGCCGTGAAAAGAAAAAAATTTTTTTTACCACAAAACGGTTGCTTCAACTAGGTAGCTTTTTTTTTCACAAGGCTATCAGGAAAAAATGCACCATAAAACGTATTGTGCATTTTCTCCTGAGTACGCAGATACCTCATATGTGGTGGAAAGTAATTGTTTGGGCGCATGGCGGGGCTCAGAAGAGAAGGAGCGCCATTTGACTTTTCAAACGCACAGACGCAGTGCACTGATCGGTCGCTGCAGGACGCACGGTCGGATGCGATAAAAAAAGCGTCGGGGATACATAAAAAAAAAAGTCACGCCAAAAATTGACCATGGATGCAGATACGTTATGTGCATCCCTGATCAGCGCTCGGCGGGACGCACAGACGGATGCCATACAAAAATTGTCGCGAATACGGAAAAAAGTCACGCCAAAAATTGAGCAGGGATGCCGATCCGTTATCTGCATCCCTGATCAGCGCTCGGCGGGACGCACGGACGGATGCGATACAAAAAGCGTCGGGAATACGGAAAAAAGTCACGCCAAAAATTGAGCAGGGATGCCGATCCGTTATCTGCATCCCTGATCAGCGCTCGGCGGGACGCACGGTCGGACGCGATACAAAAAGCGTCGGGAATACGGAAAAAAGTCACGCCAAAAATTGAGCAGGGATGCCGATCCGTTATCTGCATCCCTGATCAGCGCTCGGCGGGACGCACGGTCGGACGCGATACAAAAAGCGTCGGGAATACGGAAAAAAGTCACGCCAAAAATTGAGCAGGGATGCCGATCCGTTATCTGCACCCTGATCAGCGCTCGGCGGGACGCACGGACGGATGCCATACAAAAATTGTCGCAAATACGGAAAAAAGTCACGCCAAAAATTGAGCAGGGATGCCGATCCGTTATCTGCATCCCTGATCAGCGCTCGGCGGGACGCACGGACAGATGCGATACAAAAAGCGTCAGGGATACGGAAAAAAGTCACGCCAAAAATTGAGCAGGGATGCCGATCCGTTATCTGCATCCCTGATCAGCGCTCGGCGGGACGCACGGACGGATGCGATACAAAAAGCGTCGCGAATACGGAAAAAAGTCATGCCAAAAACTGACCACGGATGCAGATCCGTTATCTGCATCCCTGATCAGCGCTTGGCGGGACGCACGGACAGATGAAGTGTAAAAATGGACAAGATACAATAAAAAAAAAAAAAAAAAGTTATACTCACAGTACCAAGAGGATCACTGACCAGAAGAGTTGCAGAGGAACAAGAAGGCAGTGAGATAGACAGCTTTACACCAGCAGCAGGCAGGACGTTGGACAGATCAGCAGAAGGACCCAGATGGAGGCAGATGTGATCGGGCCAGTGAAGACCTCGGACGACCCGTGAAGGCAGGTAAGAGGACGTCGGGGGGGGCAGGGGTGGGGGGGGGGGATGGGGAGAGGGGGGGGCAGATGGGGGGGGTTAGAGGGAGAGCAGAGGGGGCGGAGAAGCAAAGGCAGAAGGAAGGAACCTTGGAAGCAGATGACAGAGGAGGCAGGCAGATCGCGTGGGGAGCAGATCGGGATGCCGGGGGGCAGATCGGGGCGTAGGGGGGCAGATCGGGGCGTAGGGGGGCAGATCTGGGGGGGCACGGGCAGGGGCCTTCACGGGAGCGCGCAGGGGCCTTCACGGGAGCGCGCAGGGGCCATCGCCGGAGCACAATACTTACCTTTGGAGCTGGCGCGGTGACAGCAGAGGCGGCGTCTGCGGCGGCAGCAGCGGTGGCGTGGTACCAAAAGTACCAGCCACTCCACGCTGCAGCCATGTTGGGGGAGGGTCCCCAGAGCAGTACAGGCCTGGGGAGGGCGGCCACCGGCAGATCAGACCGCCCCACTGCACACTGATTGGAGCGATTGCGCGTCATAGCACGATCGCTCCAATCAGTGCTGCAGGGGCTGGGGGCGGCATGTTTGAGGTCCACCTATGATATGCTGCAGCAGCTGCGGCATCTCATAGCTGGATCTCACAGGATCGCACTAATTCGGGCATTATTTTTGCCGAAATTAGTGCGATCGATGTGGTTGGCGGTTCAGATTTGAACAGCCAATCACATCGATCGTCGATAGGGGGTGGCGATGCCACCCCCCCTGGGGTCAAGCAAAGGTTCCCTGCTGTAAGAAACAGCAGGGGACATCATTTGAAAGCCGTTGCTATGGCCACGGCAATCAAATGAAGTTTAGGCAGTAAAATTACGTCCCTGGTCGTTAAGTCACGTTAAAATAGGACGTAATTTTACTGCCCGCGGTCGTGAAGGGGTTAAATTGGTGACTGTAATACAAGCTATCTTCTATTATCTGTAGCTATACTTATATAAGGTTTCTAACCCTCAGGGCTATTCCTGCAGCTGCCATGCCACCTCCACCACCTGTAGAATATAGAGAAAAAAAGATATTGTGAAACCAAAAAAGAATTGATAGAAAGTGTATATCGAGAAATGTTATCATTTTTTCATTACACAATAAATAGTAGTAACTTGCTAAAACCGAAATGTCCTTTTAATTTTAAAGAAAAGGCAATTATTATAAGAAAAAAAAAGGAGATAGACTTTCTGGTTGACCGAACTGCTGTAAAAAGGATGTATTCCCACACGTAGGAATACTTTAAATAGCTTTTTTTTAATTTTTGCTTGTTTCTGCTTCATACCCCTTTCTCAAAAATAAACTACATATAGTTCGTAGAACATTTTACTTTTTATTACATTATGTCTAGGGATGATCAAATATCACAAATATTTGGCAATATTCGGCTTCGCGAATACTCAACGAATAGGTCGCCACTATGCAAATATTCGATGCTCAATGCAAGTCTATGGGGAGCCTGAATAGTTGCTATTCGGCAACTATTTGGGTTTCCCATAGACTTACATTGCGCATCGAACATTCGCAAATAGTCTAATAGAGGCGACCTATTCGGCGAATATGGGCATAGCTGAATATTTGAGGTATTCAATCATCCCTAATTATGTCCTATCCTGGTGTAATGAACCTTCGGCACCGAAGATATGATGCTTCAATAAATTAGATTAAAGCCAACTAATCACCAGGATTTTCATATACTCGTATAAATTAAAGCTAGTACCTGTATTTCAAAACCTATGCATCTAATATGACACCTACAGGTATGTATAGAATCAAACCTTTATTAATTTCTCTATTAAAATTATAGGACCAATCAGGTGATACCACAAGGTAAACAAAAAAACAATGTTTTTTTGTTTTTTTGTTTACCTTGTGGTATCACCTGATTGGTCCTATAATTTTAATAGAGAAATTAATAAAGGTTAAATTTTAAATACCAGTGCTATACACAACTTCTCATATTGGTATTACCCCCTCATATATGTATAGAATCAGCATGATAACGACAGTATAGAACTGGCTTTAGTTTATTTAGGAAAATCCTTGTGATTGGTTCCCTTTAAGTGTGATTTATTAATTCACTGACAAAGGTAAAAAACAGATAGTGTCCCAACATTTCGGCAATTAGCCTTTTTTGAGAATATTTATATCAATAAAATTGATATATACAGAAATAAATACATAGCAATTTGTACAATTATATATGAAACTAGAAGGTGGCCCGATTCTACGCATCGGGTATTCTAGAATTTACGTATTGTGTAGTTAATGTATGATTTTTGTTATATATATATATATATATAGATGTTGTTGTGTGTAGTTACCAAGTGTTTGTGTAGGGCGCTGTACATGTTCTGGGTGTTGTCTGGGTGTGGCGGGGGGTGAGAGCGGTGTTGTATGTGTGTTGCGTGTGTTGCGTTGTTTGTGGAGCGCTGTGTGTCTGTAGCGTTGTGCGTGTGTGTGTTGTGTGGTTTGTGTGGGAGTGGTGTGTTTTGTGCAATGTGTGTGTGTTGCGTGGTATGTGCGTATATTTATGTATGCCGCAGTGTTTGTGTGTTGGGTGTTGTGTGTGTGCAGCGTTGTCTGTGTGTGTGGGTGTCTGTGTACGGCGGTGTTTGTGGTTCCCAGTGTGTGTGTGGTGTGTTGTGTGTGTGTGTGTGTGTGTGTGTTGGGGGGAGCTGTGCACCTCCCATCGTGCTCCATCCCCCATGCTGCGCACCCCCCATCGTGCTCCATCCGCCATGCTGCGCACTCCCAAACGTGCTCCATCCGCCATGCTGTGCACTCCCAAACGTGCTCCATCCGCCATGCTGCGCACTCCCAAACGTGGTCCATCCGCCATGCTGCGCACTCCCAAACGTGCTCCATCCGCCATGCTGCGCATTCCCAAGCGTGCTCCATCCGCCATGCTGCGCACTCCCAAACATGCTCCATCCGCCATGTTGCGCACTCCCAAACGTGGTCCATCCGCCATGCTGCGCAGTCCCAAACGTGCTCCATCCGCCATGCTGCGCACTCCTAAACGTGCTCCATCCGCCATGCTGCGCACTCCCAAACGTGCTCCATCCGCCATGCTGCGCACTCCCAAACATGCTCCATCCGCCATGCTGCGCACTCCCAAACGTGGTCCATCCGCCATGCTGCGCAGTCCCAAACGTGCTCCATCCGCCATGCTGCGCACTCCCAAACGTGCTCGATCCCCCATGCTGCGCATTCCCCATCGTGCTCCATCCCCCATGCTGCGCACCCCCCATCGTGCTCCATCCCCCATTCTGCACCAGCATCAGCCTCTCTGCCCCCAGCATCAGCCTCTCTCCTCCCAGCATCAGCCTCTCTCCTCCCAGCATCAGCCTCTCTCCTCCCAGCATCAGCCTCTCTGTCCCCAGCATCAGCCTCTCTCCTCCCAGCCTCAGCCTCCCCCAGCATCAGCCTCTCTTCTCTCAGCCTCCCCCCTCCCAGCCTCCCTCCTCCCAGCCTCCCCCAGCATCAGCCTCTCTCCTCCCAGCCTCCCCCAGCATCAGCCTCTCTCCTCCCAGCCTCCCCCAGCATCAGCCTCCCCCAGCATCAGCCTCTCTCCTCCCAGCCTCCCCCAGCATCAGCCTCCCCCAGCATCAGCCTCTCTCCTTCCAGCCTCTCCCAGCATCAGCCTCTCTCCTCCCAGCCTCCCTCCTCCCAGCCTTCCCCAGGATCAGCCTCTCTCCTCCCAGCCTCCCTCTTCCCAGCCTTCCCCAGCATCAGCCTTCACCTCCCAGCCTCCCTCAGCATCAGCCTCCCCCAGCATCAGCCTCTCTCCTTCCAGCCTCCCCCAGCATCAGCCTCCCCCAGCATCAGCCTCTCTCCTTCCAGCCTCCCCCAGCATCAGCCTCCCCCAGCATCAGCCTCTCTCCTCCCAGCCTCCCTCCTCCCAACCTCCCCCAGCATCAGCCTCCCCCTCCCAGCCTCCCCCAGCATCAGCCTCTGCCTCCCAGCGTCCCCCAGCATCAGACTCTCTCCTCCCAGCCTCCCCCAGCATCAGCCTCTCTCCTCCCAGGCTCCTCCAGCATCAGCCTCTCTCCTCCCAGCCTCCCCTAGCATCAGCCTCCCCCTCCCAGCCTCCCCCAGCATCAGCCTCTCTCCTTCCAGCCTCCCCCAGCATCAGCCTCCCCCAGCATCAGCCTCTCTCCTCCCAGCCTCCCCCAGCATCAGCCTCCCCCTCCCAGCCTCCCTCTTCCCAGCCTTCCCCAGCATCAGCCTTCACCTCCCAGCCTCCCTCAGCATCAGCCTCCCCCAGCATCAGCCTCTCTCCTTCCAGCCTCCCCCAGCATCAGCCTCCCCCAGCATCAGCCTCTCTTCTTCCAGCCTCCCCCAGCATCAGCCTCCCCCAGCATCAGCCTCTCTCCTCCCAACCTCCCCCAGCATCAGCCTCCCCCTCCCAGCCTCCCCCAGCATCAGCCTCCCCCAGCATCAGCCTCTCTCCTTCCAGCCTCCCCCAGCATCAGCCTCCCTCAGCATCAGCCTCCGCCTCCCAGCCTCCCCCAGCATCAGCCTCTGCCTCCCAGCCTCCCCCAGCATCAGCCTCTCTCCTCCCAGCCTCCCCCAGCATCAGCCTCTCTCCTCCCAGCCTCCTCCAGCATCAGCCTCTCTCCTCCCAGCCTCCCCTAGCATCAGCCTCCCCCTCCCAGCCTCCCCCAGCATCAGCCTCTCTCCTTCCAGCCTCCCCCAGCATCAGCCTCCCCCAGCATCAGCCTCTCTCCTCCCAGCCTCCCCCAGCATCAGCCTTCCCCTCCCAGCCTCCCCCAGCATCAGCCTTCCCCTCCCAGCCTCCCCCAGCATCAGCCTCCCCCAGCATCAGCCTCTCTCCTTCCAGCCTCCCCCAGCATCAGCCTCCCCCAGCATCAGCCTCTCTCATCCCAGCCACCCCCAGCATCAGCCTCCCCCAGCATCAGCCTCTCTCCTCCCAGCCTCCCCCAGCATCAGCCTCCCCCAGCATCAGCCTACACCCTCCCAGCCTCCCCCAACATCAGCCTCCCCCAGCATTAGCCTCTCTCCTTCCAGCCTCCCCCAGCATCAGCCTCTCTCATCCCAGCCACCCCCAGCATCAGCCTCCCCCAGCATCAGCCTCTCTCCTCCCAACCTCCCCCAGCATCAGCTTCCCCCAGCATCAGCCTACACCCTCCCAGCCTCCCCCAATATCAGCCTCCCCCAGCATCAGCCTCCCCCTCCCAGCCTTCCCCATGATCAGCCTCTCTCCTCCCAGCCTCCTCCAGCACGCCGTGCTCCTCTGCCGACACTCACAGATCCGATCGCATACACTCACACACACACACACCCACCCGATCCCATACACTCACACCCACCCGATCGCATACACTCACACTCACCCAATGGCATACACTCACACACACCCGATCGCATACACTCACACACACCCGATAGCATACACTCACGCACACCCGATCGCATACACTCACACCCACCCGATCGCATACACTCACACACACCCGATCGCATACACTCACACACACCCGATCGCATACACTCACACACACATTGATGATATTGCACATACACGCTCACACTCACAACATCCGGAGATACCACATGCTTCTGGCCATGTGATCCTCCGGCAGGTCCTGGAAGCTCACAGCACAGTATCGCGGCCGAGAAGCAAGCAATATCTCCGGATGCTGTGAGTGTGTGGATGCGATCTGATGTGTGTGTGTGAGGTGTGCGTGAGAGGGAGTGTGATCTGATGTGTGTGTGTGTGTGTGTGTGCTGTTATGTGTGTGCATGTGGATGTTCCGCCGCTGCAGGACCTTGATGCGCTGGTAACTATGCTACCATGGTTACCAGCGCATCACGTCCCCCACTCGCACGGGAGCCCACACCAGCATACGGCGGCAAACCCCAGCAATGCGAGGGTTTGTGTCGGCTGGGTTGGCGGCGTATACTGGTGTGGGCTCCCGGGGGTACAGTACTCACCTGGGAGTCGTGTCTCCTTGTCAGTTCGGGGGATGCGTGCAGGGGGCGGGGCCAGAGCGAGCGTGCATTGCGTGAGGGGGGCGGGGCGTGGCCGAGTTGCCAATACGTGCAGGGTGCCGGGGCGAGAGGCCAATCCGTGTGGGGGGCGGAGCCTGTGCGAGCGGCCGGCCAATCCGTGTGGGGGGGAGCCAGGGCGAGCGACCAATCCGTGCAGGGGGCGGGGTCAATCCGCTTTGTGTCACCGTAAGGACACAATTTTGGAGCAAGACAGACAGACAGACAGACAGATAGACAGACAGACAGACAGACAGACAGAATAAGGCATAATAAGAATAATATATATAGATAGTATCTCACACAAGAATGTTGTATGAAAGTATATAAAACCATTATTAAGTGGTCAAAAGGCAATCTTTGTATATATATATATATATATATATATATATAAAAATACACAGTACAGACCAAAAGTTTGGACACACATTCTCATTCAAAGAGCTTTCTTTCTTTTCATACTAATTGCAGATTCACAAAGAAGGCATCAAAACTATGAATCAAAACATGTGAAATGAAATACCTAAAAAGTGTGAAACAACTGAAAATATGACTTATATTCTAGGTTCTTCAAAGTAGCCACCTTTTGCTTTAATTACTGCTTTGCACACTCTTGGCATTCTCTTGATGAGCTTCAAGAGGTAGTCACCGGAAATGGTTTTCTAACAGTCTTGAAGGAGTTCCCAGAGATGCTTAGCATTTGTTGGCCTTTTTGCCTTTACTCTGCAGTCCAGCTCACCCCCAAACCATCTCAATTGGGTTCAGGTCTGGTGACTGTGGAGACCAGGTCATCTGGCGTAGCACCCCATCACTCTCCTTCTTAGTCAAATAGCCCTTACACAGCCTGGAGGTGTGTTTGGGGTCATTGTAACTTTTGAAAAATAAATGATGGTCCAACTAAACGCAAACCGGATGGAATAGCACGCCGCTGCAAGATGCTGGAGTAGGCCGTCTGGTTCTGTATGCCTTCAATTTTGAATAAATCCCCAATAGTGTCACCAGCAAAGCACCCCCACACCATCACACCTCCTCCTCCATGCTTCATGGTGGGAACCAGGCATGTAGAGTCCATCCGTTCACCTTTTCTACAAAGACACAGTGGTTGGATCCAAAGATCTCAAATTTGGACTCATCAGACCAAAGCACAGATTTCCATTGGTCTAATGTCCATTCCTTGTGTTCTTTAGCCCAAACAAGTCTCTTCTGCTTGTTGCCTGTCCTTAGCAGTGGTTTCCTAGCAGCTATTTTACCATGAAGGCCTTCTGCACAAAGTCTCCTCTTAATAGTTGTTCTAGAGATGAGAAGGTGTGTCCAACGTTTTGGCCTGTACTATATATATATATATATATATATATATATATATATGTATATATATATATATATATATATATGTATGTATACAGTATATATATCTGTCTACGGGTGAGTAAATAGTCAAAGTGCTAAATGAAGAGCAAAACAAAAAGTAAGGAGAATACCATACAGGTTATTGTTAGGTGATATCAAGGGGCACATCAATAAACAGTATGTGTAAAAAAAGGGATTGCATTTATAGGTTTTATAGGTTTTTGGGAGTTCAGGACTGATTCTGCTGTAAAAAGTAACCTAAAGGGTGGAGACACATGGCCAGAGGGAGGAGAGACCCAATAGATTGTTAATTAAGAGTGTTAAGAATTAAAAGTAGGACATGTACAGTGGGTAGGGAAAGTATTCAGACCCCTTTAAAATGTTCACTCTTTGTTTCATTGCAGCCATTCAAAAAAGGTATTTTTTTTCTCATTAATGTACACTCTGCACCCCATCTTGACAGAAAAAAACAGAAGTGTAGAAATGTTTCGATTTTTTTTTTTTTTTTTTTAAACAAAAAAAAACAGAAATATCACATGGTCATAAGTATTCAGACCTTTTGCTCAGTATTGAGTAGAAGCACCCTTTTGAGCTAGTACAACCATGAGTCTTCTTGGAAATGATTCTCTGCCATTCACCCTTGCAGATCCTCTCCAGTTCTCTCAGATTGGATGGTGAACGTTGGTGGACAGCCATTTTCAGGTCTCTCCAGAGATGCTCAATTGGGTTTAGGTCAGGGCTCTAGCTCTGGGCCAGTCAAGAATGGTCACAGAGTTGTTCTGAAGCCACTCCTTTGTTATTGTAGCTGTGCGCTTAGGATCATTGTCTTGTTGGAAGGTGAACCTTAGGCCAAGTCTGAGATCAAGAGCACTCTGGAAGAGATTTTCTTTCTGGATATCTCTGTACTTGGCCACATTCAGCTTTCTTCAATTGCAACCAGTCGTCCTGTCCCTGCAGCTGAAAAACACCCCCATAGCATGATGTTGCCACCAACATGTTTCACTGTTGGGATTGTATTGTGCAGGAGATAAGCAGTGCCTGGTTTTCTCCACACATACCGCTTAGAATTATCACCAAAAAGTTCTATATTCATCTCATCAGACCAGAGAATCTTATTCCTCATAATCTGGGAGTCCTTCATGTGTTTTTTTTGCAAACTCTATGCAGGCTTTAATATGTCTTGCACTGAGGAGAGGCTTCCATTGGGGACCTCTGCCATAAAGGCCCGACTGGTGGAGGGCTGCAGTGATAGTTGACTTTGTGAAACTTTCTCCCATCTCCCTACTGCATCTCTGGAGCTCAGCCACAGTGATATTGGGGTTCTTCTTTACCGCTCTCACCAAGGCTCTTCTCCCACAATTGCTCAGTTTGGTTGGATGGCCAGGTCTACGAAGAGTTCTGGTGGTCCCAAACGTCTTCCATTTAAGGATTATGGAGGCCACTGTGCTCTTAGGAACCTTGAGTACTGCAGAAATTCTTTTGTAACCTTGGCCAGATCTGTGCTTTGCCACAATTCTGTCTTTGAGCTCCTTGGGCAGTTTCTTTGACCTCATGATTCTCATTTGGTCTGACATGCACTGTGAGCTGTGAGGTCTTATATAGACAGGTGTGTACCTTTCCAAATCAAGCCCTCTTAGTTTAATTAAACACAACTGGTCTCCAATGAAGGAGTAGAACCATCTCAAGGAGGTTCACAAGGAAATGGACAGCATGTGATTTTAATATGAGTGTCTGAGCAAAGGGTCGGAATACTTATGACCATGTAATATTTCAATTTTTATTGTTTAAAAAATGTTCAAAAATTTCTACATTTCTGTTTTTTTCTGTCAAGATGGGGTGCAGGGTGTACATTAAGAAAAAAATGAACTTTTTTGAATTTACCAAATGGCTGCAATGAAACAAAGAGTGAAAAATGTAAAGGGGTCTGAATACCCACTGTATATGCTAGCAGGGATACATGAAACTATATGAGAAATATAAGAGCCTACATTGGACAACCATAAGAAGTTCAGAGAGTGCAGTAATGGAGTACCTGTAGCAGAGTCTGTTGGTATAAGGAGAAATCCACTTGTGGTGCTGTACAGTGGCGTGTAGTATTGTGAGGTCCATGGTGATATATGGGTAGCCTTGAACTACTCTATTTAGGGTAAGCTATTATCTATAGACATATTGCATTACATTGTGTGTAGGGTATTATTTTTAGTAGGACTTTTGGTCTTTTTTTTCTTATTTATTTTCTTTTGTTTTTTTGCGATTTTTCTTTTTGTCCTTGCCTTTTCTATATTCTGGTCATGACATTCCTAATTTATCCTGATTACCTATATTTATCTCATAACTAGGTGGTCTCCATTATGAGTCCAAATAAATGCATGAATAAAATATATATTACCATAATTCACTTTTTTCAATGTACCGCAACACTGTCTGAACAAACTATCTTTTTTTGCAACTGTTAATGGATATAAATGTAAATTGAAAATTGTGAACTTTTTTTGCTCTTTTTTGATTTTTTGTTTACATTGTGTTGTCGTAGATTTGTTATGATGATTTGTGTGACATAGATCCAACAGAAGAGAAGAAGGCGGCACTTCGCGGTGGGAATATGCGACTTTAATAACTTTGTATGTACAAGTTACAGCACATGGGGAGAGGGGTGTGCTGTAACTTGTACTTGTATTTTTCCTTTTTTTGAGCATAAATGGGAGTGCCAGATTTGTGTTCTCTGATATATGGGTAGCGTCATTTGTGGACAGAGAAACAGGTGTGAAAGATCAGCGGTGGTGTAGTGCGCATGTTAAACAGCTGAGTGGTACCGGAAAAAGCCGAGCATGAGGAGCAGGGAGAATGAAACTTGTGTAATGAGCATGCCTTGATCAAACCTTAATTTAATCTGTTCAAAGTGTCATATATTCAGTGTCGACGCTTCATATATTTATTGGATTCTATTACATTCCTTCTGAGTATGAGAACTTTCCTTTATTGATTGCAAGCCTTCTTACAGGCACTTTCACCGATCACCTGTTACCAGCACAGACAGTGACCAGATATAAACACGGTGCGGAATACCACTGCTTTAGGCCTCTGCCACACTCACGTGAAAATCCCGCACGTGCCGAGAGACACGTATTTCCCCTGCGTGTTGCGTGCAGGTAAGTACGTCTCTGGTACGTGCGGGCCACGTGTGTTCTACGTGTGCTATCCGCAATAGCACACGTAGAACCGGTAATTTACATACTCACGTGGTCCTTCCTGCTGTTTGCGCTGCTGTCCGTGGTGCTGATCCTCAGTCTCCAGCCCTCCCGTCTCCCCACTGCTTCTGCTGCCAGGCAGTGAAGTGAATATTAAATGAGAATAATGAGCGGCGGTCAGCAGCAAGATGCAACAGGGGCAGAGACAGGAGGGCTGGAGAAAGTGAGTAAATGTTTTTTTTTTCACTGACATGTGTGTTTTCTCCGGCGCGTGTCACATGGGACCGCATCCACACTACACCCCTGTGGTACGGGTGCGGGCCGTGTGACACCCGTGCTGCCGGAGAAAACACTGACATGTCAGCGTTTAGAAAAACGCACACATGTACAAACGCACACGGACACATGTTCCGTGTGGTTTTACGTGTGTGTGCCTGCTACAATAGGGTAGCATTGCTTAACGTGTCTCCGTGCCGCCGGTATGTGCAAAAAATGACAAACAAGTGCCGGCGGCTCGGATGTGTGTCGCAGGCCTTATAGCTCGCCTGCAGTACCTGAGAGTGGCCACTATGGCGTTACGCTCCATGCACTTTATATCCAGTTACTGCTGTGCCTTTAAAATATACAATTTATACATCTATTCTATTGCAGTTACTACTAGAGAAAAGAAAACTATGTATTGTTGGGTATCATTTGTAATCATTTCAAATTGATATAGCAAATGCCTAATACAATTCTTTATCTGATAATTTAGTATCATAAAGGAAAGTCCATTAATATCACAGGTGAGAATATCATGGAATAAATCATGCACAATATAAAACCAGCTGTTGTGCTGGAACCGGCTGCCATAAATACCCCATAGTGTGCTCACATTTGAATAATGCTTATCTCTATTCATGTCTAGAGAATGTTCTACTTCTTTGTTCGGCAATCTCCTGGGTACAATCAGCATATTTGTGTAATGTGGCAGCAGAAGTTTTAAACAATCTCATAATTATTTCCAATCTGGGAAAGAGCACTCTTTGTCTTTTTAATGGCAGGAGTATTGTAAGTTTTTGTTCTGAGCTCTAATTTATTTCCCAAACCTGAATCTGAATTTCTGGAATATTACTGGAAGGCTCTGTGTGCTTGTTTTTTATTATTATTATTATTATTATTATTATTATTATTATTAATAGTTTTTTTTATTATTTTTTACTAAACACATATGAAAAATTATTTTGTAAAAAATGTTACTAGGTTCAAAAAACAGGCTGCCAAAATGGTGCCGTCATTCTTTGACCGTACAAACAGTAGTAGCTGTTCTATACTTTAGCTCGTAATACTGGATCTCAGCCCACGCGTATTGACCATTTAATCATATTAGGTGTGCTGCTGAGAACACAACTCTGCCAGCTCTTCTTTTTCCACTTTGCCAATAGTTTTGCCAGTGTGTAAAATTCCAACAATTTCTTTCCAAGGTTGTCTGGATCATTACACTCATTAAGGTCTCCTCATTTTAGTTTGGTGCAAACTGTTTGGAGCCAGATTTAAAGCGTGACCTCACTTAAAGTGTTATTATTGTTTTAATAACATAAGATGTTTTTTGTATAAAGAAAAGTTACAGTCATTTCAAATTGATTTTCTGTGTCACTTTTAAGATTTATTTCCAGGAAAAATTGTGATTACTTGCATAAGCATTGACGGAGACAGGGGCTGGCTCAGCTAATGGACTCAACCAGGCAGTCAGCCCGCAGAACACTGGCTACACTCCCCCTGCTATATACATCACATACTGTAGGATACACTGATATTGATATATAAATCACATAGGAGACACAAAGGCTGAGATATACATTACATAGGATTCAATAAGACTCCGCTGCATACATTACATAGGAGACATTGAGACTGCTGCATATACATAACATAGATGTTAGATGGAGTTAACTCAGGGACTGTCATGGCGGCATCAGACACTGTTCTCATTGCAGATTCTGACACTCCGCCCAATGGTTTCTCTAGTGTTTCTGATCTACAGAGGCAGACTCAGGAGTCGACCAGCTGTGTGCTCAGTCATAGACAGATTAGAAATAGTTCACCTCTGTTAGCCTGCTTGTTAGGCTTCTGGCATCCCATGTGTAAGGAAGCCTATCACATATCCTCCTTTCATACTTACCACCCACGCCGACTATAGTTTCTACTGTGTTGGTCTGTGTGCTGTGGTGTACCAGATTTGCTGGAGAGAGAGTAGCCTGTGCTTGGTGTTGTTGTGAAGTTAACCAGTCATCTTGTTGTTTCCACCTTGCCCTTGTTTTCCTCCTACTCTATTGTTTTCTTATATCTCTGTGTGTGTGTGCTGTGTGACAGAGTTTTGGTTTCCCCTGTTTGTCTATTTATGTGGGTTAAAACCCACTCTTGTCCCAACCCCCCTAGGAGAAGAGGTATAAGATCAGGACTGGTCAAGAGCAGGGCCAGGATAGAGTCAGACATCAGCATCATAAGGGGTATCTCTGGGAATAGAGATTGTAAACGTCCCTCTAGTCTGAGGGTCAGGGCCCCAGTTTCCCACTATCCCCATAGTCCCACATGACAATAGGAGACATACAGACTGCTGCATATACATTACATAGGTCATAATGAGAGTACTGTACATATATCCAATAGGAGACAATAGGACTTGTGTATGTATCTCACATAGTAGACAGTGTGACTGCTATACACATCACATGTCACGCTCCCCGGGTCCTCGGCTCCCCTCCCCGGGTCCTCTGCTCCGCTCCCCGGGTCCTCTGCTCCGCTCCCCGGGTCCTCAGCTCCGCTCCCCGGCTCACCTGCCATGCTCCCCGCTCTCCAACCTCCGGTGCCCGTCCTTCCCAGGCCCCCTGGTCTCCGCTCCCGGCGCCCGACGGCTTCCCAGGTCCTGGCCGGCTCCCCTGCGTCCTCCTCTCAGCTTCCTTCCCTGGCTTCTGGCACCCGCGCCGCGCGCATGCGCATTAGGGCGCGCGCGCGGTCACTGACCCTTTCTTAAAGGGCCAGTGTCAAATTACAGGAAATGATGCACATAGGTACAGGGTATATAGGGGGTTAATGTCCAAGGGAGCGGGGCCTGTTCTTCGTGTTTTCCCAAGCTAGGAGTCAGGTCTCCTTGTGTTTTGTGAGATACTTACCTCTCTATCTTCTAGAGCCGATCCTGCATCGCCATCCGGTTCTGCGGTACCTCGAACCCCGAACGCTGTCCATCTGCCATCCTGACAGTCCGTACCATCTCAGATCCCTGCGGTGACCCGTCATCTCGCTCCAACGGTTCCGGACCCCGCCTGACACCATCACGGCTTCCGAACCTGAGCTCCGTCACCCGGACCACCATCAGTGACCTCGTGGTCCCAGGGACTTCTCCATTTTCTCCCAGTGCACGGACTGTCCTGCTACCTACAGTGCTCCGGCTACCGGACTCCTTTCCCTCATCCGGGAGTTCGGCCCAGTGGATCCACCTCCAGGGTCTACCCGTCCATCTGGCCCTAACAGTAAGAACAGGCCATGGATCCCGCTGAAGCACTAGAGGCCTTGCATGAGGAACTCCAACGCCAGCGTGAAGTTCAGACCCGCATGCTGAACTTTATGACTTCCGTGGACACCCGCCTGACCACGCTACAAGCGGCAGTCACGTCTTCAACATCCCGAGCCTCCACTAGTCAAGCCACGACCCCCGCTCCCGTGGCTGCCTCTTCGGATGCTTCCAGACTGCGTTTGGCCACACCACCCCGGTACGCCGGAGATCCCAAGACCTGCAGGGGGTTTATAAACCAATGCTCCCTCCATTTCACGCAGCTGCCACATCTGTTTGCCTCCGACCAAGCCAAGGTCGCCTTCATCATGTCTCACCTAGAGGGCGAGGCACTGGCGTGGATGAACCCCTTGTGGGAGAAGGAGGAACCTATGACCAAGAACCTCCAGGAGTTCCTGCAGGCCTTTCGCAGCACCTTTGACGAACCCGGACGCGCCTCCGCGTCTGCGTCATCACTTCTCCAGTTACGTCAGGGAACACTGACGGTGGGTCAATACGCCATCCGTTTCCGCACCTTGGCTTCAGAACTCGGGTGGAATAACGAGGCCCTAACCGCCGCCTTCTGGGAAGGACTCTCGGGTCGAATCAAAGATGAGCTGGCTGGACGTGATGTACCGTCCACCCTGGACGCCCTGATTACCCTAGCGACTCGAGTGGACATACGCTTTCAGGAGCGGTCCAAAGAGGTATCCCGTGAGAGACGTCCGGTACGGCATTCCTCTCCTCCACGGAAGCCCGCCGTACTCCAGTCAACGGCCTCTGGTGTCTCCGTCCATGAGCCCATGCAGATCGACCGTGTGCGACAGTCTGAACAACGTCGAGCAGAGCGGCTCGCCAAGGGTCTCTGCTTTTACTGCGGAGAGGGCACACACCTGCTACGCGCCTGTCCAGAGAGGCCGGGAAACTCCAAAGCCTAGGGTTGGTAGGAGAGGCCACCCTAGGTGCTGGGACTCTCTCAGACCCAGTCACATGGACTGTGCAATTAACAACGGGAGAGACGCGGTTTACGGCTGAGGCGTACCTCGATTATGGGGCAGCAGGCAATTTCATCCAGCAGGCCACGGTGGACAAGTACCAGGTGCCTGTTACTCCACTCGACAAGCCCCTCGTGATTGCCTCTGTGGATGGGAGACCGCTCTCTGACACCATCTCCTGGATCACCAAGCCGCTTGAACTGCGTATCGGTGCTCTGCACACCGAGAACATCGCTCTCTACGTCCTCCCACATATGTCACATCAAATTTTGCTGGGTCTTCCCTGGTTGCGGACACACGAGCCTTCAGTCAGCTGGGGCACTGGTGATATTATTCGATGGGGGCCTTCTTGCCATGAGAGGTGTCTGAAGACCATACAACCCATCCGGCGACCTCCGGTTCCCGAGTCCCTACCGGGACTGCCCTCAGCCTATTGGTCCTTCGTGGACGTCTTTGACAAGAAGGAGTCCGAAGTACTTCCGCCACATCGTCCTTACGATTGTGCCATTGACCTGCTCCCGGGAACTACACCACCTCGAGGACGGATATATCCACTGTCTCCAGCCGAAACAAGGGCCATGTCTACGTACATCACAGAGAGCCTGGCTAAGGGATTCATCCGGAGATCCTCCTCTCCTGCTGGAGCAGGCTTCTTCTTCGTAAAGAAGAAAGAGGGTGACCTACGCCCATGTATAGACTACCGGGGATTGAACCTAATCACCGTGAAAAACAAGTACCCCCTGCCGCTCATCCCCGAATTGTTTGATCGGCTCAGAGGAGCTCGTGTGTTCACCAAGTTGGATCTTTGGGGTGCCTACAACCTGGTCCGTATCCGCTCAGGGGATGAATGGAAGACCGCGTTCAACACTCGCGATGGGCACTATGAATACTGCGTGATGCCCTTCGGCCTGTGTAACGCACCAGCTGTCTTCCAAGAATTAGTGAACGATGTGTTTCGGGACCTTCTCTACGTCTGTGTGGTGGTATATCTGGACGACATCCTTGTCTTCTCTCCGGACCTCCAGACCCACCGAGAGAACGTGCAACTGGTTCTACAACGACTGAGAGAGAATCGTCTGTACGCCAAGTACGAGAAGTGCGTCTTCGAACAGTCTTCTCTCCCCTTCCTGGGGTACCTCATCAACGATACCGGACTGCAGATGGATCCCAAGAAGGTCTCCTCCATTCTCAACTGGCCTCCTCCTTCTGGACTGAAGGCAATCCAACGCTTTCTCGGATTCGCTAACTATTACCGCCAGTTCATTCCTCACTTCTCGGCTCTGACTGCTCCTCTCTCCGCTTTGACCAAGAAGGGGGCTAATCCAAAGGACTGGTCACCTGCGGCCGACGCCGCGTTTGGCGCTCTAAAACGAGCCTTTGCCTCCTCTCCTGTACTCCACCATCCAGAGTTAAACCGCCAGTTCACCTTGGAGGTGGATGCCTCCTCCTCGGGAGCCGGAGCAGTGCTCATGCAGAAGTCCTCCTCCGGGAAGATGGTGACGTGCGGTTTCTTCTCCAAGAGCTTCTCCGCGCCTGAACGCAATTACACCATCGGTGACCGAGAGCTATTGGCGGTCAAATTGGCTCTGGAGGAATGGCGCTATCTTCTGGAAGGAGCAGTGTACCCTGTCATTGTTTACACGGACCACAAAAACCTGGAATACCTGCGGACTGCTCAGCGACTGAACCCACGGCAAGCCAGGTGGTCCTTGTTCTTTGCCCGGTTCGACTTCCAGCTTCATTTCCGACCCGCAAACAAGAATGTACGCGCTGATGCCTTGTCTAGGTCTTTCGTGCCCATGGAACAGGAGGAAGAGACATCTCAACCCATCATCTGTCCAAGCAAGATTATTCCGGTGGCTCCTGTCACCCTGGCCCAGATACCGCCCGGGAAGACGGGATGTCTCTGAGACTGACAGGCAAAAAGTGTTACACTGGGGCCATGCCTCGAAAATAGCCGGTCATGCAGGTCAGAAGAAAACATGGAGCGCTATTGTACGTCATTACTGGTGGCCATCCCTGCGCACGGACGTCGCCTCTTTTGTTTCTGCCTGCTCCTCCTGTGCCAGGAACAAGACACCCAAACACCTGCCATATGGCCGTCTTCTGCCTCTGCCCATACCCTCAGTTCCCTGGCAGCACATAGCGATGGACTTTATTACGGACTTGCCATTGTCCTCCGGACACACAGTCATATGGGTCGTGGTGGATTGATTCTCTAAAATGGCCCATTTCGTTCCTATGGCTGGACTGCCCTCTGCTCAGGAACTCGCGGACGCCTATATACATCACATCTTCCGCTTGCATGGCTTTCCATCACACATAGTGTCCGACAGAGGAACTCAGTTCACCTCCCGCTTCTGGAGGGCTCTCTGCAAACATCTGGGAGTGACTCTAGACTTTTCATCTGCCTACCATCCTCAGTCTAATGGCCAAGTGGAGAGGGTCAATCAGATATTGACCTCTTTCTTACGTCACTACGTGAACGCCCATCATGACGATTGATCCACGCTTCTTCCTTGGGCAGAATTCTCCCATAATCACCACGTCAGTGAGTCCTCCTCCAGTTCTCCCTTCCATGTCGTCTACGGACTTCAGCCGTCTGTCCCATTGCCTGTATCCTTGTCCTCGGACATCCCTGCTGCTGATGCAGTACTCCGTGACTTTACTACCATTTGGGACTCAGTTAAGGCGTCCCTTGCACGGGCAACCCTGCGGATGAAGAGACACGTGGACAAGAGACGCCTAGATCCTCCGTGTTTCTCTCCGGGAGATCTCGTCTGGCTTGCTTCCAAGTACATCCGACTGAAGATACCATCCTACAAGCTGGGACCTCGCTACATCGAGCCGTTTAAAGTCCTCGGCAAGATCAATGAGGTTTCCTACAAACTACAGCTCCCGGCCACAATGAGAATACCCAACTCCTTCCACGTCTCTCTGCTCAAGCCGGTTGTCCTTGGTCCCTTCTCCGCTGCCACCAGCCCGGCTCCTCCTCCTATTGCTGAGGACGACATCTATGCGGTAAGGGATATCGTGGCCATGAAGACCGTACGTGGTCGGCAGTTCTTCCTGGTGGACTGGGAGGGGTATGATCCTGAGGATAGGTCCTGGGAGCCCAGGGAGAACGTGGGCACTCCTCTGATCCGTGCCTTCATGTCCCGGTTGCGGGGAGGGGGGCGTGGGGGGGGGTACTGTCACGCTCCCCGGGTCCTCGGCTCCCCTCCCCGGGTCCTCTGCTCCGCTCCCCGGGTCCTCTGCTCCGCTCCCCGGGTCCTCAGCTCCGCTCCCCGGCTCACCTGCCATGCTCCCCGCTCTCCAACCTCCGGTGCCCGTCCTTCCCAGGCCTCCTGGTCTCCGCTCCCGGCGCCCGACGGCTTCCCAGGTCCTGGCCGGCTCCCCTGCGTCCTCCTCTCAGCTTCCTTCCCTGGCTTCTGGCACCCGCGCCGCGCGCATGCGCATTAGGGCGCGCGCGCGGTCACTGACCCTTTCTTAAAGGGCCAGTGTCAAATTACAGGAAATGATGCACATAGGTACAGGGTATATAGGGGGTTAATGTCCAAGGGAGCGGGGCCTGTTCTTCGTGTTTTCCCAAGCTAGGAGTCAGGTCTCCTTGTGTTTTGTGAGATACTTACCTCTCTATCTTCTAGAGCCGATCCTGCATCGCCATCCGGTTCTGCGGTACCTCGAACCCCGAACGCTGTCCATCTGCCATCCTGACAGTCCGTACCATCTCAGATCCCTGCGGTGACCCGTCATCTCGCTCCAACGGTTCCGGACCCCGCCTGACACCATCACGGCTTCCGAACCTGAGCTCCGTCACCCAGACCACCATCAGTGACCTCGTGGTCCCAGGGACTTCTCCATTTTCTCCCAGTGCACGGACTGTCCTGCTACCTACAGTGCTCCGGCTACCGGACTCCTTTCCCTCATCCGGGAGTTCGGCCCAGTGGATCCACCTCCAGGGTCTACCCGTCCATCTGGCCCTAACATCACACAGGAGACACTGTGACTGCTGGGTATACATCCTATAGGACAAACAGCAACTGCAGCCTACATCACATAGGAGACACTGGGACTGGAGCTTACAACACATAGGAGACACTAAAGCTGCAGTATACATCACATAGGAGACATTGAGACTGCTGATATACATTACATAGGAGACATTGAGACTGCAGCTTTTACATTACATAGGAGGTCATACAACTGCTGCATACATAACATAGGAGACAATGGGGCTGCAGTATACATCACATGGGAGACCCAGGAAACATTGAAACTGCTACATATAACACGTAGTATTCACTGTAACTGCTGCATAACTTAAAATTGAGACTGTAACTGTTGCATAAATCACATAGGACACATTGAGAGTGCTGTACATACATCACATAGCAGATACATAGACTGCAGTATTCATCACATAGGAGTCCTATTAGACATTGAATCTGCTTCATATATCACATAGTATACACTGTGACTGATGCATAAATCACATAGCAGACACTGCGCCTGCTTCATACATCACATAGTAGACACTGTGACTGCTGTATACACAACACAGCAGACCATGCAACTGCTGCATACATTGCATAACAGACACCTCAACTACTGCATATTTTCCATAGGATAAGCGCAGAACACGCTAACTCCTCCTACAAAAGCACATCCCAATGCTGAAACTTCCTAGTGTTAGAATATAATCAGTCTTGTGTTCACCACAGTGTTAATTAATGAACAGTGAATGCACATGCTGTTCAGAAAATTAAAAGTTCAGCAGCCAGAAAAATAAGCACTGCAGCCCACCAAAAAATTACATTTTGTCTATTCTATCTGTATCTGAACGCTGGTGTGTTCTATATTAAAACTATTTGAAATTAAATGTTGTCTAAATCACATTTTTAAGAAATTTACACTTAATAACGGTGTAAGTGCTCAGCATAGAGGGCAGGATAAATGTGAGCTAAGTTTTATTATCAGCATTGGGAGGCAGTAAAACAAATAAACATAGTTGAAGAATTGGTTTTAATACTTTTTTTTGCGTAATTCACTTTGGAGTATAAGTGCTAAGGCTTCTTTATTACTTAAATCAGAATGATTACCATGATACTAGATTTTTATGTTTTATTTTAGGTTTGGCTACTATCACACTAAAAAAACACTGTTCTACAAAATAAAGTTTTTTGCATCAGCAAATTTTGAAGGCTGTAGTTTTTATATTAATCTGCTAACAGAGTCATTTGAGGGCTTGTTTTTTTCGTGATAAAATGGAGTTTTTACTGATACCATTTTGGGCCACATAATATTTTTTGATCGCTTTCTATTCTACTTTTTGTGAGGCAGAATCAAGAATAAACAGCAATTTAGGAATATTTTTATTTGGGGGGTTTACGCCATTCACTGTGTCATAAAAATGATAAGACGGCTTTATTCTTAGGGGCAGTATGATTGCATTAATACCACATTTATATACAGTTAGGTCCAGAAATATTTGGACAGTGACACAATTTTCGCGAGTTGGGCTCTGCTTGCCACCACATTGGATTTGAAATGAAATCTCTACAACAGAATTCAAGTGCAGATTGTAACGTTTAATTTGAAGGTTTGAACAAAAATATCTGATAGAAATTGTAGGAATTGTACACATTTCTTTACAAACACTCCACATTTTTTAGGAGGTCAAAAGTAATTGGACAAATAAACCAAACCCAAACAAAATATTTTTATTTTCAATATTTTGTTGCAAATCCTTTGGAGGCAATCACTGCCTTAAGTCTGGAACCCATGGACATCACCAAACGCTGGGTTTCCTCCTTCTTAATGCTTTGCCAGGCCTTTACAGCCGCAGCCTTCAGGTCTTGCTTGTTTGTGGGTCTTTCCGTCTTAAGTCTGGATTTGAGCAAGTGAAATGCATGCTCAATTGGGTTAAGATCTGGTGATTGACTTGGCCATTGCAGAATGTTCCACTTTTTTGCACTCATGAACTCCTGGGTAGCTTTGGCTGTATGCTTGGGGTCATTGTCCATCTGTACTATGAAGCGCCGTCCGATCAACTTTGCGGCATTTGGCTGAATCTGGGCTGAAAGTATATCCCGGTACACTTCAGAATTCATCCGGCTACTCTTGTCTGCTGTTATGTCATCAATAAACACAAGTGACCCAGTGCCATTGAAAGCCATGCATGCCCATGCCATCACGTTGCCTCCACCATGTTTTACAGAGGATGTGGTGTGCCTTGGATCATGTGCCGTTCCCTTTCTTCTCCAAACTTTTTTCTTCCCATCATTCTGGTACAGGTTGATCTTTGTCTCATCTGTCCATAGAATACTTTTCCAGAACTGAGCTGGCTTCATGAGGTGTTTTTCAGCAAATTTAACTCTGGCCTGTCTATTTTTGGAATTGATGAATGGTTTGCATCTAGATGTGAACCCTTTATATTTACTTTCATGGAGTCTTCTATTTACTGTTGACTTAGAGACAGATACACCTACTTCACTGAGAGTGTTCTGGACTTCAGTTGATGTTGTGAACGGGTTCTTCTTCACCAAAGAAAGTATGCGGCGATCATCCACCACTGTTGTCATCCGTGGACGCCCAGGCCTTTTTGAGTTCCCAAGCTCACCAGTCAATTCCTTTTTTCTCAGAATGTACCCGACTGTTGATTTTGCTACTCCAAGCATGTCTGCTATCTCTCTGATGGATTTTTTCTTTTTTTTCAGCCTCAGGACGTTCTGCTTCACCTCAATTGAGAGTTCCTTAGACCGCATGTTGTCTGGTCACAGCAACAGCTTCCAAATTCAAAACCACACACCTGTAATCAACCCCAGACCTTTTAACTACTTCATTGATTACAGGTTAACGAGGGAGACGCCTTCAGAGTTAATTGCAGCCCTTAGAGTCCCTTGTCCAATTACTTTTGGTCCCTTGAAAAAGAGGAGGCTATGCATTACAGATCTATGATTCCTAAACCCTTTCTCCGATTTGGATGTGAAAACTCTCATATTGCAGCTGGGAGTGTGCACTTTCAGCCCATATTATATATATAATTGTATTTCTGAACATGTTTTTGTAAACAGCTAAAATAACAAAACTTGTGTCACTGTCCAAATATTTCTGGACCTAACTGTATATATTATTTTTAGCCGCTTTTTTACATTGCAACAAGTTCTAAAAAAAAAACTGTTAGCGCCATCATTATTATTTTTTTTATTTTTTTTTGCTGACAGAGCTGTATATAGTATCTTGTTATTGCAGGACAAGATTACAATTTCATCAATACAATTGTTATTGACAAATGACTTTTTGATCATGCTTTATTCCACTTTTTTTCCAGCTGTACGATGAAAAGACAGTTTTTGCTACTTTTTTTGTACAGTTTTCACTGAAGGGGTTAACGTGTGTGATAGTTTCATAGATCAGGTTGCTCTGGACATCGCGATAGCAAATGTGTGTACATATTTTTGCAACTTATTATTTTTACATAAATATACATATTTATTGGCATAATATTATTTTAATTCTTTATTTTCAGATTTTTTTTAAAATAGTTTTTTGAATTGTTTAAAACTTTTTTAAACTGTTTTTACTGAGTCTATTTATAGGACATTATCTTTTAATAGTCTGATTGCAGGTTTAATGTATTGCAAGGCACCTGCATTGCAATACATTATACATGTCATTTAGACACTGACAGAAGCCTCTGACACCATGCTTCTGATATGGTCTAACAGGTTTGCCGTAGCTGGCAGATCCGGAGGTCAGTATGACGACCTTGGGTTGCCATAGCAACAATATGGCCCTCGTATTGACATCGTGGGGGTGCCAATTGGATAGGAAAGGGAGCACACTCCCTCTACGAGACCCCAAAATGCTGCAATCGATATTGATAGCAACATTTAGGTGGGTAAACAGCCCAGGGTTGCAAGCACTGCTCTTGGCTGTGAGAGCCGAGTCTTGGCTGTGACGAAAGCCATGCTCCTGGCAGTAATTGGACGGGCACAGCCATGGCATACCTAGATGTCATCTGTCAAGAACCCCTATCTGACATCTGACCATGACATATAGTTACATCAAATGTCATGAAGGGGTTAACATAACCATAGTTTTGATTCAGAACAAGCTCCACAGACCTACATTGAGAAAGTTACTTCCAGTCCACATATAAATAACAATTTGTTCCGGCAAGTGGTAGAATTTAAGCAATGTGACCCAGAAGAGGACTGGAGTGGCATTTGAAACTGGGGAAGATGGCAATCGGTAAGTATATTGCACCTGCACTACGTTACATAGACTACGCTCAGCACACCCACCGAGAAGGTCTTTGCTACTCCCAATATGCCAAATATACAAAACTCGATTCTCAGTGTATTGACCATCTTTTGATACAGGAACTCAGCTGCAGCAGAGCTACAATACCTGAAATGGTCCTTTAGACATTGAGGAACTAGAAAAGTGGAAGAAGTGAAGTTCAAAATAAATATAAAACTTCTGCACGTTGATTAAAAAAAAAAGACAGAACCAAACAGATTATAGAATTCTATTCAAGAGGTCAGGTTCATGTGTCCTTGTTGAATTTCTGATATCATCGTTGCGCATTCACAGTTTCTTTCATATGTATTTCCATTTTTCTATTCTGCTGTGGACAGTAACTGGAAATGGGTAAAATACATTTATTTTATTACAGGAGGCATCAGCTTTGACTTGACTTCACCCATATGCTCCCTTGTTTTATATTTATCGGAGATGAATTTGTTCTTGAATAAAATGCCTGTTGTCTTCTTACTTTCCAAGTGCAGCACATAAAATTTTCAGACATTTATTTTATCCAATATAATATTTTGGTGCCTGGAGCATAGGTTGATACTGACTTTTCCAAGGTCACATGCAAAATTGGCATGAGAATTGAACACTCAGAGCCAATGCTCTTTACAGAGATTAATTTTGTAGGACAGAATTGCAAAAATATAAAATAGGGAAAAAGGTATTGCACAAAAAATAGCGTTTACCCAGATAACTGTTTGCCTCAGTGATGCTTACTAACTATAGTGCTCACATATTCTTCTAAATAGCAGTAAATTGCCCAAATATAAACATGTTTTTCTAAAATAAATGTTACCTTCAGTACAAAGCATTTTCATCTCACGATCCAAAAGGACATGGTATTACCAGTCTAATGATGTGTACTTTACCAAACCTGTCACGCACGGACTTGGGGAAGATCCAACGTGCAGGCAAGACACACAACAAACTGAGTTTTTACCACGACAAACAAGGAGTACACCAAGGGCACTAAAACAACGGTGGGTCCTAGCACTAGTGAGAGGGAAGATGGAATTATTCCATTTTTGTGCAGATGATGCATTTTGATTGCCTGTTATTGCATTTTAAACAATGTTTGCACAACCAAAAAACATAATTTCGGCATTTGAAATTTTGTTCTCACCATGCCGTGTACCAATCAGATTAATTTTATATTTTGATAGATCAGACATTTCTGAATGCGGCATTACCAAATATGTTTTTTTTTTTAACTGTATTAATTTCAATGGGACGACTGAGGGGTGATTTGAACTTTTAGTTTTTTTATTTTGTCATATTTTTAAATTTTTTTGGTTTCATTTTTTTTAATTTATTTTACTAGTCCCTCTAGGGGAATTTATGGATCCCTTGTCTGATTGCTTCTGCATTTCTGTTGATCACAGCTGCACAGCTCTGATCAGAGAAAATGCACTGTTCCTTTAAGAGCCACTGCTCTGTCGGCTCTTACAAGAAGTACATCATGGTCACATCAGTGGTAATCCCATGACCCTGAGCGACCATGACAACCATCGGTTCCTCATTATCGTGTCACGGGGCCTCCGATGGCTGAGAGGTAAGGCACGATCCCCACTGCAGCCATTTAATTCCCACTGTCACATTTTGACAGCGCAATCTAAGTGGCAAGCAGGTGCGGGTGGATCGCAGATCCACCCATGCCTGTTAGCCCCACGTCCGCTGATCAAATCAGCAGACATATGCAGGGATCACTGTCAGCTCACCGCAGCAGCTGGCGATGATTACCACAATGTGATGATGGCGTACCAGTACGTCATTGGTCGAGAAGGTGTTAAACATGACATACATACCTACACAAGAAAAAAACCACAGCGTCAAAAATGCTATAAAAATGCACAGAGAAACCCATATAAAAACACAAGTAACCTAATTTACATAATAGGTACAAAAATTCTGCAACATCAAAAATTTACCAAAACTTCATTGCAGGAATGTAGACTTCTAGACTCTGTGCCCCCGATTAGTTTTTGGTGAGTGGTAAACACTATACGCTGTGTCAAAAATTCAGCATCTTATAGTTCCAGCAAAGTGGATGGGATTTATAGAAATCTCCTGCCCTCTCTGCTTTGTCTTTATGCTGTATAATCTGACTTGTGCTGTGTGTTTCAGACCCGCAACATGACAATTTCTCCTGTGGGTACGCTTAGGTTTATGTGTGGATTTTCCCCATAGAATTGCATTAGAAGTGAAAAATCCACAGGTAAAAATCGCGTATGTGTTTTTAGTTTTCCCCTGCAGAAGAGCATAGAAATGCATGTACACATATGACTGTATCAATAAAATTTTGATAAAATCAAATACTAGAAACTATCAAAAACCAAGCACCTTTGTTTAAAACATGACATACCAAAAACAAAGACTGCAGCTTTCAAAATGCGTTAAAATTGCATGTAAAAAACTCAAACAAAATAAATAAAGCAAGTAACCTGTTTTATCCAAGGCATATGTGCATCTTTGAGATGCCAGAGCAGCTGCAAAGTTTTCCCAGGTGAAGTCAATTCAGGAATTCGGCGTCTTTTACCATACACTGTGAAATATAGAGAGCGTGTAGCTTCCTAGTAGAAGATGCCCAGCTGCCCAATGACTCATTGAACCCTGAAAAAGTTAAAAGAAGTGACATAAGGTAGAACATATGCACAGCAACATTGTTTTGACCAGGGCGGTATTTGGTGTTCATGCTGCCCTAGGCAATTTGAAGGGAACCAACTTGTGGGATTTTTACACATAGAGTAATGCCAGTGCCAAAATGGTGCTGAGATCGTAAATTAAACTATACCTTCAGGTTTGAAGAGTTTATGTTTGATTGCCAAAAAAAACACTCTCAGAGGTCCAAAAATTAGTACATTAGTTTAGTGGCATGTGCATCGGGGCGGGTCTTCTTTAATGCTCCCTTCCCTGGCTGCATTGATTAACACTATGGCCTGTACGTACACAATATTATTTTCAAGTTTTTCTCCAACTCTTGAATAAAATGGAGCCAGAATCAGTATAGACCCAGGTCTTTTTTAGGTAGATCACTCACACAACGGCAGCCAAATTGGCTCCTTGGGCCCCATGTACTATGGCCGAATGACACACTGCCCCTGAAGCGGCAGTCAGGGGATTAGTTCCGCCGCTGCATGCATTACCGAACAAGCACAGCCAATGGAGAGGATTCCAAGGCCCTTACTGCTGATACGTCTGACTGGGGTAGGCGGGCAATGATTGATCCTTGGCCTCCGACCAATCCTTTGGGACTGCCACCACAAACCTCCCCCAAGGGTTGTCCTCTTTTATGTACTGCACCCAACCTCCCTACTTTGCTTGCCTTTCTGCCATTTTTCCACTCAATATCATTATCCATCTCTCTACTCTTACTATCCTCTGTCTTATAAGATAGCGCCGTCCCATTCACCTCAAGGCACAAGTTGAATGGAACGGCGCCATCTTGTGGTTCCACCTTTCAAGAGGCGCGGCACTTTTGGCTCACCATCCTATTTCCCTAGAGTCCCTGTCCATCCAAGCTTGTCACTCACCGACGGAAGAGTCTTTAACTTCCAACAATAATTTTGAAGATGGGTAACGCTGGTTCTAGACCACCTTCTTTTCCGGCATGCCCACCTCAGTTGAGCAGCGTTCACTATTCTTCCCAGGAGGTGGGCACATTTTAATGCCTTGGCGCTACAGCAACGCCAAAGATGGGACTGTTTTCTTTTCTACACTGCAACATCCATTTTGCCTTTTCTCTTCAACCGCACTCTGGCTGCGTAGTTGTATTTTACAGGAGCTCTCCATGTGACTTGTTGCATCTCTTGACATGGAGACTCATCCTGTCAATTACACCAAATGTTGCAGGGGGTGGCACAGGGCTGTAGTCGCGGGCGAGTAATGACTTCTGCCTCTACTGTGCAGTGTTCCTTCAGTGGTCCGTGGCCTGATCATCTCCACAGAGCAAGGGGAAAGGGTTGTTGCCAGTATTCCTGATGGGGTGTGTGGTCTTTGTATGTACAAGCCTATCCTGTGTTAGGCCCTCTTGCAGACCAGAATTTTCTTGCGCAGGATTCAGAGACACATATTCTTCTTTCTTTTCAACAGTCTTTTACTAACAGTTACACACAGTATTTTGGCGGCATCATCACTGTGGGCACAACACTTTGAGATTTTTTGTACGGGTACGATTTATTTCAAAATACAATTTTACTGCAGGCTGCTCCATAGTTCCTGATGCTATTACTGCAGTTTGCACATCCTTCTCCTCATTGTCTGACACCACAGTCTCACACAATAAACTCATTAAGTTCCGAAGCACCCCTGGTCTCGTCCCACACACAGGGACCCGTTCTGTATGACAGTGATTGGTAGCCATCGGACTAGGCTTGCTTACCGTTGATTCCAAGCTGATATGTTTGCCTAAAGACCACTTTACACACAGCGATATCGATATCGCTAGCGAGCATACCCGCCCCCATCGTTTGTGCGTCACGGGCAAATCGCTGCCCGTGGTGCACAATATTGTTAGTCCTCGTCACACATACTTACCTGCCTAGTGACGTCGCTGTGGCTGGCAAACCGCCTCCTTTCTAAGGGGGCGGTTCGTTCGGCGTCACAGCGGCGTCACTAAGCGGCTGCCCAATAGAAGCGGAGGGGCGGAGATGAGCGGAGCCAGATGACAACGGCCCCGGCTGTCCGCCCGGCCAAAGCGGAGGTGGTTCCCGACTGGAAGCCAGTGCAGAAGGTAAAGCTGGCCGCACCCAGGTTCCAGGCCTCGGCTGAGGTGCCGTGGGGTTGCAGCTGCCAAGCAGCCGAGCAGGCCACGACACAGCGGGGTCCCTCGTTGCCAAAGGTGCCGGTCGTAGCCGCCACAGAGGGACTCTGGCTGGGCCCAACCCCTGCACAGGTTACCCCGGAGCAAGCAGCAGACACTCCATACTGGGAGCGGCAGCGGCGCCAGCTGGGAAGAGAGATTGCGGCCCAGGAGAAGAGGAAAGCGGAGGTCCTGTCCCGGACCTATACAGAGAAAGATAATCTCCGGAATGCTACCGACCGGGTGAGGGGCCCGACCTATGGAGGCCAAGTCCGGCACTTTGACCCCCAAAGAGGGTGGGGTTTCATCTTTTAGCCGGGCATGAAGGCCGAAATATTCGTCTCCCGAAGAGATGTGTACCCACACCTGCCCGTCGGCCAACCTGACCGGGACCTGGAGCCCGGAGAGCTTGTAACATACACCCGGCACTGCGGAGAGAGGAGGTGGTCTGCCCTGGATGTCCGGAGAAGAGTAGCCAGAGGTGCCCCGCAGTGCAGCCACCCCTCTCCGCCTCCCTCCAGTCCCGATGAAGATGAGGAGTATTAGGTAGCAGTTCCCGGCTACCCCACAGTTCAGTTCCCCGTTGGGACAGTGTACCTTTGATGCTTCCCGTTTATAAGTTAAAAACAAAGACATTGGCTGAGAATGTGCAGGCCAACCCATAAACTTTTGGGCCTTGTAAATAGCCCTCAGACCGACCTTCTCCACACTTTGCAGCAGTCTCCGGAGAGGCTGATTGGAGGATGGGCCTGAGGTAGAGTAGGCTGAGGCCCATTCACCATTGGGACCCGTGACTATCCTCTGGGTCAGGGGTCCCCTGACATGGGGCCCTTGAAAAGGACTGCCGGGTAAGGAACTTTTTACCTGGCCCGTTTGGGCAACACCCGGACTTAACCTGGACTTGGGCAAGGGGTGTGCACTAGTGCTTAGTGGTGGCACCAGGGTTAGGTTTGTTTGGGTGGTAAAGGCGAGAAGGACCCGGTCCGGTCCCGTCCCGGTTATGTATGTTATGCAACGTTTAAGAAACCTGCCTCCCGTAAGGGAAGAAACCAAAATATTCTTACAATGTAAATATGTTATTATACTTGTAATTGTTTTATTCCTTTTATCTTTCTGCAGTAAAAATAAACCGGTGATGGTCGGACAGTCCGTGGATGGTCTGTTTAACCAAGGGGGAGTGTGACGCCCTCGCAAAACCAGGTAGTCACAAATAGGCCTCTGCATAACACCGTTCCCTCACTAGGAAACACACAGCCAACCATTAAACCCTAGTCACCCCTTAGGGACAGATAAACACACCAGTGGGTGTGGCCAGGTGGTTGGTGCACACCCACCCAGGGGTTTAGACAGCCCAGGGCGTGAAAACAGTCAGTCTAGTCTTGGAGTTCAGTAGTGGAGGTCAGGCCTGTGTCAGGCTTGAAGTAAACTGACAGGTACCAGGGTAGGAGCCCTGGTGCCTTGGCTAGGAGGCAGACGGTGGTCTCCGTCGACAGGAGACGGGAAGAACCGAGGTGGACTGGGACAGGGTTGTAGTCCAACGGTCCCGACACGGGGAACCGACCTGGAAACCGTACACAAAGGGGGTACTCGGACTTTGAAGCCAGGAACCAGAACCTACTGGAACTGGTTAATTAACCGATTGAGGCCAAGACTAGAGGTCCTGTCCCACCCAAAGTCCCTCATAGAAGACAACAGCCCACCGATTAGGGATAAGAGGTCACCGCCAAGGCCCATAGATCCCACGGGCCAGCGTCTGCGGGCATGGCTCCTTAGGCCACATCCATCCGGAAACAGACACCTACGTTTCACACAAGGAAGTCTTTTCTAATAAAAAGGTGCAGGACAAGGATAGAGACCACCAGCCGGGTGGGGGGATCCCGATCGCAACCGGCCTCAACACCAGCCACCACCATCTTGGTTTACCAGAGACTTGTATGTTTTCCTAACTGTGAGTACACCAGCACCCTCTGCAGTTGTCATTCCCCCTGCACCAGAGCCATCAGGTCCCGGGCCACCATCCCTGCCTACGGAGGGTTAACATCTTGCTACGCAACATCTCCTCCGGGCGCCCCGTAACAGCAGCGGTGGTGTCCCACCTCACCACACACCGTGGGTGGCGTCACAAACCTATTACGGCCTAGCCCGTACATCTACGTCCCCCATTTTATTCGGCGTGTCCGCGAGACCCCCGGGTCTGGAGACCCTTGAGCCACCACCCGGATCCGAGCAGCAGCGGCTGCTGGCACGGGGGCGGCACACTCTTAAACGTCATGACGCTGTATGACGAGACAGATCCTTACCCTGTTTATTGCTGAACTGGTGAGCAATTCCAGCTGCAATTCCAGCTGCAGTGTTGAAACAATTACCCATGGAGATTCTCCACATTATCCTGTGCTCTCTTCCATTTGTCTTTTGAGGGCGACCAGCCTTCTTGGGGGACTTAAAAAAGTTTGTGATATTGTAAAGATGCAATAGTCTTGAAATCACAGACTTGGAACGACTAACGTCTCTTGCTATGGCTGATAGGGTCACCCCTTTGGCCTTCATCTGGACAACCTGCTGCCAGAGAGTTTTACTCACTATGGAATGGCACACCAAGTCAGTGGAAACAGGAAACTTAGTCTGTCACTTAAATAGGGGATGACATATAATTAAGGAAATTAGCTCCAGGTGCCAGATTAACACCAATAACTTGCAGGTATCTGAAGGTGTTTTCTAATTTTGATCAGTGTTCTTCTCATTTACATTTTTATTATGTGCTTTAGAATAAATTCAATTTATGAAATAAGCTTAAAATACTGCGAGTTTACTCATGTTAGGATACAATCACATAGGACTACACAATGACCTTAATATTTAGGAAATTGTATGTTGTTCTCTAATTTTGATCTCCAGTGTATATATATATATGGATTCATGATAATGCTATTCATCCTAGTTTCATGTGATTTTTATTTTTTTCCCTTTTTACTTTAATCATATTATTACATCTGTATTTTTTCATTATTTACTTTGTCATCCATATATTAATTTAATTTTTGTATGTTTTAGGCCATGAGCAAGGTTTGTGCACCGAAACGTTTGCCTCCGTGTTACCTATACACATGTACTGCTGCATTGTTTCAATAAACTCATCATATTTGCATCTGAGTGCTGTGGTAATCGACCTTTTTCATCTACTCATACGGGTAAAAGAACTCGTCTGAGACATATTACGTCTGCAGTAACGGACCGGTAGAGGTATGTCGTGCCAGCTCATTTGGTTTTGGCATCAAAATGTTTTTTACAAACATGTCAGCGGGAAAATGTGATGAATTATAAAGTAATTATACATTCTGTTTCAAAATAGTATTAAAATGATTCATGTGACACAAGTGAAATCCTTGCTCCAGAATGTATCTGTTATTCCATAGTCAATGTATTATTCTGCAGTTAAAAGACCTGGCCGTCAGTGTGAATGCGTCTGAATTATTTTGTATAGACATTCATGGCACATAAATTGTTAGTAGAATGAAGTAAAATATATCTTTGTACCGTGTTAGCCAGTAGAGATAAAATACGTGTACGTATAAATACGTGACTCTTCAGATTTTGTGTTATACCATGCCTGATGAAGAGACCTGAGTAGTCTCGAAAGCTTGCAATTATTACCATCTTTTCAGTTAGCCATTAAAAGGTATCAACCACTGAGGACTCTCTGTTCTTTTAAACAATTGTTTTAGTAGAATGAAGTTATTCAAAAAAGAAACAGTAGATGGCAGCACAGAGCAGCACTAGGCAATTATTAGACATGTCTGCTTTTTTAGTTCACTGTTGGAGCTGCCCCAGCTGACTGTTAGCTGTAAGTGCAAGCGTCTGCGAGCAATAACAGCCCAGCTAAGAAGTGGTAGACCACACAAGCTCACAGACTCACATAGCTCATTTTCAGATTTTCAAATTGTCTCGATATGTTGTCAGGACAAGAACTGTTTTATTTGTGGAGCTTCATGATCTGAAGCAGCCAGATACAAACCTGATATGGGCAATGCTCAGAGTCAACAGAATTGGTGTCAATCACAACACCACTTGAGTTTAAGGCATTCTTTGAAGTTATGAAAAAGAATTATCATCTAGAAATCTGATGCATGATTCTGGGCTTTATAGATAGCATTATTCAAATTGTCTCTTCAAGGAACAAGGAGACAAACTCTAGTGCCACTTATTGGAAGTAGCAATCCTAAAAGTCACAAGTGGCTGTGTAACAAGCCTTTTCATATGACCTAGGATTTATGCCAGAACAGAACCTCAATTAGCAGACACAGTGCTTTGGGATGATTGTCCCTCGTCAGTGCAAAGTATGAGATCTGATCTGGCTTTATGAGAAGCTAAAGTGGGGTCTAAGGGGAGAATTTTTCTCCTTGCGGAGACAGACAAACCAATCTGGCTGTCAGTGGTGAGGAGCCTTATGGCTGCAATGCTCCTCTGGGATATATTCAAATTGCCTCTTCAGGGAGGAAGAAAACGAATTTAGGATGCCTACTTCCAATAGGTGGCACTAGAGTTCATCTCCTTCCTCCAATTTGAATATATCCCAGAGGAGCATTGCAGCTATAAGACTCCTCACCACTGACAGCGAGATTGGATTGTCAGTCTCCGCAAGGAGAAACATTCTCCCCTTAGCATTATACATTTGAGTATTGCATGGATTATAAGTCTCCTTACACCATTACACTGCCATGTCAGGCATGTCACGCTCCACAAAGAAAAATGCTAACCCTTAGACTACATTTGAAGTAGCAATCATTGCCTTGCCAAGTGCAAATTGTAGCGCAGAAGGAACAATGACCTGGGGCACAGTTGGGTTGATCCCCTTAGTTCCAGTGGTAGGGAATCTTAATAATTAGAGAATAATCTAATAAATAAAGCTGTGTGTGTGTGTGTGTGTGTGTATGTATGTGTGTGTGTGTGTGTGTGTGTATGTATGTCCTTCTAAAGAAATCCGCACCGTCTCATTTACAATCATTAAGTTTTGCACAGACGCCCCATGTGACTCAGGGAACATCTAGACTATGTTTTGACAGGAAAATTTAACCCTGCGCTTTACAGTTACTCTCCAAAAAACCTGCCTCCATTAAAGTGAATGGAGCTGCGAGCTACAGGCTATTACTAGGATCTGGGATTGGTTGCTATAGGAACAACGGAAATTGTTAGTATAAGAAGCTTGTGTGTGAGGTAATATGATGTTCGTGGAGAGACAGACAGAGACAGAGAGACAGAGTAAGAGACAGACAGGCAGGCACAGACAGGGAAAGAAACAGAGACAAACAGACAGCGACAGATAGGAAAAAAAAAAGCCAGACAGACAGAAAGAGACAGACAGAAATACATACAGGGAAAGAGACAGAGACAGACAGACAGATAGAGGCAGACAGAGAAAGAGACAGACAGAGATAGACAGGGAAAAAAAGCAGACAGAGACAGACAGAGAAAGAGACAGATAGAGGCAGACAGGGAAAGAGACAGAGGCAAACAGACAGAGACAGAAAGGGGAAAAAGGCAGACAGAGACACACATGGATAGAGACAGAGACACACATGGATAGAGACAGACAGAGACAGACAGACAAAGACAAACTCACAGAGACAGACACACAGAGACAGACACACAGAGAGATGCAGATAGACACAGACAGACAGACACAGAGATGCAGACAGAGACAGACAGACACAGAGACAAACAGACAGAGACAGACAGAGACAGACAAAGGCAGACCAAGACAAACAGACTGAGACTGGGAGAGATGTAATAAAGATGCCTGGCTCACTAGAAAAGAGAAGCTTAAGGTGCTCGGAAAATATAAGTCCAGTAAATGTAAAGAATCCGGCACACTCAATAAAGTGATTTCCAAAGATGATATTACGTTTGAATAATTTTATTGTTTCTTGTGAGGATATCAAAAATTGGTATGTGTACAAGTCCAAGGTTTCGACCAAAACTTATGGTCTGTTTCAAGGACTGTGAGACAAAAAACAGTGTGTCAAATAAGGCAATTACATAAAATAAAACATATAGTTACATGAAGAGCTATTTCAAATTGTAGAAAGAAAATTGAAAATAAATATATGTCCCAATGGGAAAAAAGAAAAAAACAGGGATTACAATGAGTTTCTCCACAAGAACTCACAATTTTTTTATACGAAGATAAATGTAATATTTCATTACAACAGTATTCATACATCATATTTTCAATGAGAAGAGAACAAAGGAAAGAGATCAAAGGAAGTTGCTGAATAACACGAACCTCAAAAGGTTATGGTATGATGTATATCACATGGGATATCCACTCGCATGAATTTTATATACCACTCTTATAGCCTAAGACCAAAAGAGGGATAAATCAGTGATCGTATGAATATGGTTAAATATATAACAGAAGATGAAATCATATGGGTCATCAACGGACAATGTCACTATACGGGATAAGTGTAATTACCTTAATACCCTCACATAGATGGTAGGATGACTAACGTCCTCTTATTGGATTAGATTTATTAAGAAGCTGTGTAACCAATGACATGAAAGATAGATATGAGGCATACATATGTATGAGCAACATGGGTAATACACTGAATGTTGTCATGTAAGATTCAGAGATGTACGTACATGGTCGTCTAACCATCAAAGACGGGAGAAAGCAATACTTCTCACGTCCTTATAATATATGCAAACAATGCAATCGTGAGAAAAAAACAGCAACTAAATTGGATTAAATCCATATGTTAACACACCTGTAGCTCATGATCTAGAACGTATAAGGAGAGATTACAATATAAGTAGCTGTCATATTACCAAGAAACACATCAATATGATGGAGGCGTCTGCATGAATAGCAGGGGTAAAAAAATTGTCATGATCACCTGTAAATGGCTTGTCTATGTGTGGCACCTGATAGGGCCTGAACAAGGTTCAATAAGGTAGGTACAATGGAGCACCTAAGTATAAACAAGACACAGTGTTATGGCATGAACTGGTCAATATATCAAGAAACAGGAGTGGTATGGTGCTTACCCACAATGTGAGATAATAGGAACAAATCCTGGGTACGAAGGTGGGGCCTGTTATACAAAACAATAAGACAAGAGAGTTGGGGTTTGGTGTATAAAATACACAAGAAACTAGGAGGCCCGGTCAAAGTCATACCTTGTGTCTGTCCTGGTGAACGCTGTGCCTAAGAGTGCCTGGAGGTGGCTGGTGACCTGCCGCGTGTGGGTTTTATATGCTATAACTAATGGAGCCGCCTGCGTATCACCTGTGTGTTTCCGGTCAGAGGCTTGAGTGAGGCTTGGAGCGCATGACGCACAGGCGCCTCCCGTGGTGTCCGGAGGGCGCATGCGCGGCAGGCAGGACCAGGCGTCACTGTGGGAGAAGTGTATGTCCAGTGAAGCGCATACTGCGCACGCGCCGCCCACATCGGGCAACGCATGCGCATCAGGCACCCCACTCGGCATGTGTAGTGGGAAGCTAGAGAAGGGCAGGGGATGAGTGCGTCGTGCGCAGGCCCAGCCCGGTGATCGGGCAGCGCGTGCGCAGAAGGCAGCTCAACCCCGGCGTGTATAGTTAAAGATGGGAGAGAAAAGAGGGGAGTGGATGGAGTAAGTCTCATGCATGTGTCGCCAAATGATTGGCGGCGCATGCGCAAAAGTAAACCATCAATACATGCAAACGGAAACAATATAAAGTAACATTATAAGAGCTTGTGTAGCCGGTTAGTGCGTCATCAGGAACAGGGATGCCCATGTACTTGTGATTCAAAGCGTGAAGAGGTGAAATCAGGAAGGATGGGCCTAAAGGAAATGGTTAGACGACCATGTACGTACATCTCTGAATCTTACATGACAACATTCAGTGTATTACCCATGTTGCTCATACATATGTATGCCTCATATCTATCTTTCATGTCATTGGTTACACAGCTTCTTAATAAATCTAATCCAATAAGAGGACGTTAGTCATCCTACCATCTATGTGAGGGTATTAAGGTAATTACACTTATCCCCTATAGTGACATTGTCCGTTGATGACCCATATGATTTCATCTTCTGTTATATATTTAACCATATTGTGAGACTGTGACCGGGGTTATCTATGACGGCCGGTATGTCTCGCCCCGGTTGTGCTCACTCCATGATAATCCACTATAGGGTTAATGCTGTTTTCCCTACAGGCTGAAGGGAGGGATAAATAGATTCAGGAACAAGGGCAGGTGTGCCGGGTGTGAGGGGGTGATCACATCTCCCTGAGTTCTCTGCCGGAAAGGCACATATGTAATATTGTGGACTTTTTCTTTGGAATAAACCGTGTGCTGTGAACCTTGGTGCCTGGATCCCGTGTCTTCTGCAGCGCAGCCGACGACGCTACCTCACATATGGTGGAGAATCAGCGGGCATGACAGCCGGTGAGGTGTAGCATCCATTCCTGGTGACCCAGTAGCACATGTCCTGGATTCGAGCGGCTATACTACAGCCCAAACCCGGCGACGCCATGGAGGACATACTAAAGCATTTGGCTCAGGCTAATGCACAGCAGCAACAGGCTAATGCACACCTGCTCCAATCCTTGCAAATGCAGGAAAAAAAATTCCAAGAACAGATCGATCAGGCCAATGCACGTCAGCAGCAATCCTTGCAAGTGCACCAAGAACAGATGGAGCAGGCCAATGCACGTCAGCAGCAAGCCTTGCAATTGCAGGAAAAAAGGCACCAAGAACAGATGGTTCTCCTGGCCAAGTCGATCCGTGCCGGACCGGCAGCAACAACCCCGGGATCGGGTGATGACGGCAGCGTCCGGAAAGCGGTGAGACAAGCGTTGCAAAAGATGACCCCGGGTGATGATGTGGAAGCGTTCCTCGCGGTGTTTGAACGGGTGGCCGAGCGGGAAAAGCTGCCGACCCCGCAGTGGGCTGAGGTATTGTCACCTTATCTGACGGGGGAACCCCAAAAAGCATACCTGGACCTCTGTACCGAGGACGCCATTGACTATGTGACCCTGAAAGCCGAAATACTGGCTCGGTTGGGGGTGAATACCTATGTACGGGCTCAGCGGGTAAATCAGTGGTTCTTTGAGGAAGCATACCTGGACCTCTGTACCGAGGACGCCATTGACTATGTGACCCTGAAAGCCGAAATACTGGCTCGGTTGGGGGTGAATACCTATGTACGGGCTCAGCGGGTAAATCAGTGGTTCTTTGAGGAAGCCAAACCCGTACGCTCCCAGGCCTATGACTTGTTACATCTTGTAAAAAAGTGGTTGCAGCCTGACACTCTGAGCCCGGCGCAAATGGTGGAAAGGGTAGTAGTGGATCGTTTTGTGCGCACTTTACCCGTCACCATTCAACGGTGGGTCGGACAGGGTGACCCGAGTACCCTGGACCAATTAGTGTCCCTGGTAGAGCGGCATGTGGCTACGCAGGACTTGATACGGGACACTGAGACTTTGCGTACCGCCCGGCGGTCCGGCTCCTCCAAGCCTAGGGCCAAGGACCCACCGCTGACACCGGTGCGGGAGTCCGCTACTGTCCCGTCTGAAGCTGCACCCTCCGTCCCTGAGGTCCGGAAAACTATGTACCCTAAACGACAACTCGTCAATGGGGTGTCCTTCCCTATTAGATGTTGGCGGTGCCAGCGGGTGGGACATATGGAAGCCCAGTGTCCACTCACCACGGAGCCCATGGATTGTGGGGTTACCCGGCGGGGTTCAATGTATGCTCAGGTGGTGTGTACCGCTGACCTGGTCTACCCAGAGACTGAGCCCCACTTGTGCCAAATTCAGGTGAATGGATGTCCGGTTACAGGCTTGTTGGATTCCGGAAGCTTAGTGACCCTTGTGCGATCAACCCTAAGGGCTAAAGTAAAGGCCACCGGACGTACCGTGGGGGTGGTTTGCATACATGGGGACCGCCGAGACTATCCCACGGGGATAGTCACCATCACAGCACCTTGCGGTCAGGTGCAACATGAGGTGGGACTTATTAATACTCTTCCCTATGATGTGATCCTAGGAAGGGATCTGCCCTATTTTTGGACTTTATGGAAGGGACCTCCTAAGTCCCCTCAGATATTGGTCAGTCCGGGACCTGAGCCCTACAATCCTGAATCCGGGACGCCTGCCGTAGGGGTCCCCATGATAGGGACAGGATGTGAACCTGATAGGTCGCCCCTAGAGGTATTGGCAGGAGAGGCTGAGACGGTCGAGCCCATCCCGGAGTTGGAGGCGTCCCCGGATACGTTTGGGACAGCCCAACTCCAGGACCCTACATTAATACATGCCCGGAGTCGGGTGACAGTAGTTGACGGGGTGGCACAGCTGCCTGGTGCCCAGGTAAGATACCCCCATTTCGCTCTTAAGCAGGATTTACTCTACCGGGTAGATGAAATACGGGGCGTGGGGGTAGAACAGTTGGTGGTGCCCCAGCCGTATCGCCGGCGGGTCCTCGACTTGGCTCATAAACACCTGATGAGTGGTCACCTAGGGGTCAAGAAAACGCAGGAGCGAATATTGCAAAGGTTCTATTGGCCCGGGGTCTTTGGGGAGGTAAAACGGTTCTGCGAAACCTGCCCGGAGTGTCAGCTTACCGCACCCCTGACCCACTTTCGCAGTCCGTTGGTACCGTTACCCATTATAGAAGTCCCTTTTGAACGGATAGGGATGGATCTGGTGGGGCCCCTCGTAAAGTCTGCTCGAGGGCACCAGCATATCCTAGTGATCGTTGACTATGCCACCCGGTATCCAGAGGCGATACCTCTCAGACATACTGCAGCCAAGCTTATAGCTCGGGAGTTGTTTGCTGTGTTCTGCCGGGTGGGGTTGCCCAAGGAGATCCTTACGGATCAGGGGACCCCATTCATGTCTAAAGTGACCAAAGAGCTATGCCGGCTACTCCAGATCAAGCAGTTGCGTACGTCTGTGTATCATCCTCAGACGGATGGTTTAGTGGAACGATTCAATAAAACCCTGAAAACCATGCTCAAAAGGGTGATTTCCAAAGACGGGAAAGACTGGGATATGATGCTTCCCTATTTGATGTTTGCCATACGAGAGGTGCCACAGGCATCCACGGGGTTTTCGCCTTTTGAATTGTTATACGGGCGACATCCCCGGGGATTGTTGGACCTGGCAAAAGAAACCTGGGAGCAGGAGCCCACCCCCCATAAAAGTGTGATTGAACACATTTTGGGTATGCAGAACCGCATAAGCGCGGTCATGCCAATTGTGAAGGAGCATTTACAGGAGGCTCAGGCCGCGCAAAGCGGCCGCTACAATAGACAAGCCACCGTGCGGACCTTTAATCCCGGGGATCGGGTGTTGGTATTGATTCCCACGGCGGAGAGTAAATTCCTGGCTCAGTGGTAAGGCCCCTACGAGATAAAGGAAAGAGTCGGGGTGGTTAACTACAAAGTATTGCAGCCCGGTAGGCGGAAACCTGAACAAATATACCATGTCAACCTATTAAAACCTTGGCAGGAACGGGAAAACCTGATGGCTGTTTTTTCCCCACCTCCCTCCTCTTCGGGTCATTCACATCCGGCTCCAGCGACCTCCGGAGAGGACGAACCGGAAGTAAGGATTGGAGAAGCCCTCACCAAGACACAGAGGCGAGAGGCCAGACGGTTGGTTCAGCAGAACCCCGATGTCTTCTCCGAGCTGCCCGGTAGGACCAGTCTGCTACGACATGATATTGTCACCGAGCCCCACCTGCAGGTACGCCTGAAGTCATACCGGGTACCGGAGGCTCGACGACAAGCCATATCAGAGGAAGTAAAGTCAATGTTACGCCTGGGGGTCATCGAAAAATCCCGGAGTGAATGGGCTAGTCCGATTGTCCTAATACCAAAACCCGATGGCTCCTTAAGGTTCTGCAATGACTTTAGGAGATTGAACGAAATATCCAAGTTTGATCTCTACCCCATGCCCCGGGTGGATGAGCTGATTGATAGGCTGGGACATGCGCCATACTTTACCACGCTCGACCTGACCAAGGGGTACTGGCAGGTGCCACTAACGGAGTCCGCCAAGGAGAAAACCGCTTTTGTTACGCCGGAGGGTCTCTTCCACTATGTTGTCTTGCCTTTTGGGTTACATGGCGCTCCGGCCACGTTCCAGAGGTTGATGGACTTAGTGCTGGAACCCCACCAGGCGTATGCTTCAGCGTACCTTGATGACATCATTATTTACAGCTCCGATTGGCAGACCCACTTGGAACAGGTACAAGCGGTGGTGGACGCGCTTCGAACAGCCGGATTGACAGCCAATCCCAAGAAATGTGCGTTGGGACTCACGGAAGCCCGCTACTTGGGCTACGTAATAGGCCAAGGAGTGATTAAGCCCCAAATTAACAAAGTGGAGGCGATCCAGAAGTGGCCTAGACCCCTGACCACGAAGCAGGTTAGGGCCTTCCTGGGTATCGTGGGGTACTACAGGAGGTTTGTAAAAGATTTTGCGGGACTATCAGCCCCCTTGACGGACCTTCTCAAAGGCAAGAAGTCCGTCATGGTGCACTGGACTCCGCAGGCCGAGGACTCCTTCCGGGCCCTGAAGGGGGTCCTGTGCGGACAGCCCGTTCTTGTAAACCCTGATTTCCGGAAAGAGTTCATAGTACAGACTGACGCCTCGGAGGTCGGCCTGGGGGCAGTGCTGTCTCAGGTGGTTCAGGGGGTGGAACACCCCGTCACCTTCTTAAGTAGGAAGCTCACCCCTCCCGAGCGGAATTATAGCGTAGTGGAGAAGGAGTGTCTGGCGATCAAGTGGGCCTTGGAGTCCCTACGTTATTACCTGCTGGGACGGCAGTTTCGCTTGGTGACGGATCACTCTCCACTGGTCTGGATGAGGTCCGCCAAGGAACGGAATGCCCGGGTTACCCGGTGGTTCCTTTCTCTGCAGAACTTCCGGTTTACGGTTGAACACCGGGCCGGTAGGTTGCAGGGCAACGCCGATGCCTTGTCCCGCGGCCCGTGTTTGATGGCAGGAGTTCAACCCCGCACGCTTGAACTGAGGGGGGGGGTATGTGAGACTGTGACCGGGGTTATCTATGACGGCCGGTATGTCTCGCCCCGGTTGTGCTCACTCCATGATAATCCACTATAGGGTTAATGCTGTTTTCCCTACAGGCTGAAGGGAGGGATAAATAGATTCAGGAACAAGGGCAGGTGTGCCGGGTGTGAGGGGGTGATCACATCTCCCTGAGTTCTCTGCCGGAAAGGCACATATGTAATATTGTGGACTTTTTCTTTGGAATAAACCGTGTGCTGTGAACCTTGGTGCCTGGATCCCGTGTCTTCTGCAGCGCAGCCGACGACGCTACCTCACAATATTCATACAATCACTGATTTATCCCTCTTTTGGTCTTAGGCTATAAGAGTGATATATAAAATTCATGCGAGTGGATATCCCATGTGATATACATCATACCATAACCTTTTGAGGTTCGTGTTATTCAGCAACTTCCTTTGATCTCTTTCCTTTGTTCTCTTCTCATTGAAAATATGATGTATGAATACTGTTGTAATGAAATATTACATTTATCTTCGTATAAAAAAATTGTGAGTTCTTGTGGAGAAACTCATTGTAATCCCTGTTTTTTTCTTTTTTCCCATTGGGACATATATTTATTTTCAATTTTCTTTCTACAATTTGAAATAGCTCTTCATGTAACTATATGTTTTATTTTATGTAATTGCCTTATTTGACACACTGTTTTTTGTCTCACAGTCCTTGAAACAGACCATAAGTTTTGGTCGAAACCTTGGACTTGTACACATACCAATTTTTGATATCCTCACAAGAAACAATAAAATTATTCAAACGTAATATCATCTTTGGAAATCACTTTATTGAGTGTGCCGGATTCTTTACATTTACTGGACTTATATTTTCCGAGCACCTTAAGCTTCTCTTTTCTAGTGAGCCAGGCATCTTTATTACATTGGACTATATTTTGTCCTGGGCTCCTACCCATCATTTTTGTAGCAATGTCATTCACCACATTCTCATATAATACAGAGGAAGTCACGAATATCCTATCTAAGGTTAATATACCCAATACATTCCTATGTGTACCATCTGAGGAGATCAGATCACGTGACTACGAGAAAGAACTCAGAAAACAAAAAGCATTAAGCTTACACTGCACAACCCTCGCAGAGTATCACAGAGTCCAAAGAATCCCCAGAGGACTGAGAGTACAATTGCGACCTACCCTATTTGCAGACAATCAAGAGTATTGCCAGAAGTATGAAAGCATTCTCAACAAATGCTCCATGTATGTCATTGTGCTGACTATAGAATATCTACATAAAGAAATAGAGGATACCAATCTCAAAATTGACTCTATAGAAGAACAACTCACTAATACGCTTCCAAGCACAGAGTGGGACAAGATTAGGAGCAAGACAAAAGAAATTATCGAGGAGTTTCAAAAAACTCTCCAAACAAGAAAAAGAATAAAATTTATTAGAGACCAAGAGGATTATAACAACAACCGTGTGTACAGATGGCGCTCTACAGAGGACTCATCCAGATACCGTACCAGATCAAGTCGTTTTTCCACCTCATCTGGCTCAGACACAGAACAATATCAGGCCCGCTCGGGTCATTTTTTAGGACCCAGACAAGGCCCAAAAGGAAGACGAGGCGCAGCAAGAGGAGGCACCACGGGGACATCAACACCCTATCAAGTTCAGACACGGTCTCAGGTACGATGAGTCTGGTTTATAACATATCGTCATGTAATTTGTCACCATTGGAAATTAAGGTATTACAAAAAGGTCTGTCATTCTGTCCAATTCCTAGGTTTGATACATTCTCATTAGATCAAGAGTTACAACGGTTTTTCAGGACCTTGCTACTCAAGGCACATTTTTTGAATAGGGAGGATATACCATCTTCCCAAACCACCACCATACAGGGTTTTTCGTTACAGGGTCTCAATTTGAGAATCCCAAGTTCTTTTAATCCACCAAAACTATATCATCCCATCGAAACATACATTTCCCTTGTCTCCAATGATGTTCAAAAAACATTGAAATCCGTAGAACAGGGCGATCTAAGGGTTAAAAATAATATGTCAACTGAAGAAAATAGGGCCTTACAAAATTTGAAAAATAATAAAAGTATCGTGATCAAACCGGCAGATAAAGACGGGGCAGTTGTCGTAATGGACAAGACATACTATATGTCCGAGATCCACAGACAATTGGATGATTTGTCCACGTACCAACCAATCCCCAGAGACCCTACATCCCGTATTATGACCCTAATCAGAGAAACAGTCGATTTTCATTCTAAACAGCAAACTATTGATAGCAAATTAGCAGAATGTTTGATCAAAACGCACCCCATTATTCCGGTTTTTTACATATTACCAAAAATCCATAAAAACTTAAATACACCTCCTGGCCGCCCAATAGTTGCCTCAACTGACTCGATTCTATCTCCACTATCTATCACTGTAGAAAAAATCTTGACGCCCCTCATCCCACAGATCCCAGCCTACATTAAGGATACATCCGACTTTTTGACCCACTTACGTGAATTAGGCACAGTTCCACCTGACACACTCTTGGCAACAATTGATGTGAATAGTCTATATACAAGTATAGAGCACCATGATGGAATTTTGGCAACCAATTGGTTGCTTGACAAACACAGCTCGTATTCCCCTACACAGAAATCCTTATGTATTGACCTACTACGATTGGTGTTAGAGAACAATTTTTTCATGTTTCAAGATGAGTTTTTTCTTCAAAAACGGGGCACAGCTATGGGGTCTAATTTGGCACCACCTTATGCTAATGCATATATGGCTCATTTTGAGGAGTCGCACGTGTTCTGTCATCCACTATGGGTTGCAAATATCATTACATGGAAAAGATACATAGATGACGTTTTTATTCTTTGGGGAGGGGATCTAGAGTCCTTTAATCATTTCTTCAACGATCTTAACACTATTAGACCTGGGTTAACCTTCACAATGCATCACAACAGAGAAAAAATTAACTTTCTAGACACGATGGTGTCTGTGTCCCCTGATGGTCATATCAGTACGGACCTATATGTCAAACCCACGGATAGAAATAATCTTTTACATTTCTCAAGTTGTCATCCTCCGCACACCAAAAGGTCGTTACCAATTTCACAACACACACGGGTACACAGAATCGTATCGGACCCACAACAACGTGAAATAAGACAACATGATATGGGCCAGAAATTTATTGCCAGGGGATACCCAAGTGATATAGCGAACAATCGCATGGTTCGTAAACCAGATAGTAATCAGGACCTTACCCTAGGGTCGCTTGTGTAAATACTTACCACCCATACTCGCCTCTGATTAGAAACACAATTCTTAAACACTGGCCCCTATTGGAAAAAGCCTACCCTTCGATTCGGGAATTTTCCACACCACCTTTGTTCTGCAATAAAAGGCCAAAAAATTTAAGGGACAACCTGGTACGGGCAGATATGGGATCAGAGAAGATCCTCCCTCGACAAACTTTCCTTGCAACCCCCAAAAAAGGCAATTTCCCTTGCCTCAGATGCCTACAATGTAACAACTTGACACGTGGTGACTCTTTTACTCATCCCCTTTCCGGAAAGAACTTCCCCATCCATGATTTTTTCACATGCGACTCATCCTTTGTGATATATTTGATCAAGTGCCCCTGCGGTCTCGGATATGTTGGAGAGACCACCCAACATATCCGAGACCGCATTAGCAAACACAAATCGACTATTCGTTGTAAACAAACCCTACTCCCTATTCCCTATCATTTTGTCACATACCACCACTCTGTAGCACAGCTCCGATATCAGATCATAGAGCATGTACCCCCCTTAAGACGTGGGGGTAATAGGATACAAAGGCTCAAACATAGGGAAGCATATTGGATACATACCCTACAGACCCTTGAACCCAGGGGTCTCAATAGGGAATACGAGACCTTTCATTGAGACACGATCTATTTTTTATCCATGTCATATCGCGGTTTACTGTTGTTCTCACCTGACCTGTTCCGTTTTACAGATATATGACTTCATCCTTTAACAGATGCCTCTCATGATCAGTAAATATTCTATTATCTGTATCTCTTATGTTATGTAAAGCTGATATATTGCCAAATACATATCATGAACACATATATAATATTATGCTTTTTCTAATTGTGTTTTCCTCTTCCTTTAGGCCCATCCTTCCTGATTTCACCTCTTCACGCTTTGAATCACAAGTACACGGGCATCCCTGTTCCTGATGACGCACTAACCGGCTACACAAGCTCTTATAATGTTACTTTATATTGTTTCCGTTTGCATGTATTGATGGTTTACTTTTGCGCATGCGCCGCCAATCATTTGGCGACACATGCATGAGACTTACTCCATCCACTCCCCTCTTTTCTCTCCCATCTTTAACTATACACGCCGCGGTTGAGCTGCCTTCTGCGCACGCGCTGCCCGATCACCGGGCTGGGCCTGCGCACGACGCACTCATCCCCTGCCCTTCTCTAGCTTCCCACTACACATGCCGAGTGGGGTGCCTGATGCGCATGCGTTGCCCGATGTGGGCGGCGCGTGCGCAGTATGCGCTTCACTGGACATACATTTCTCCCACAGTGACGCCTGGTCCTGCCTGCCGCACATGCACCCTCTAGACACCACGGGAGGCGCCTGCACGTCATGCGCTCCAAGCCTCACTCAAGCCTCTGACCGGAAACACACAGGTGATACGCAGGCGGCTCCATTAGTTATAGCATATAAAACCCACACGCGGCAGGTCACCAGCCACCTCCAGGCACTCTTAGGCACAGCGTTCACCAGGACAGACACAAGGTATGACTTTGACCGGGCCTCCTAGTTTCTTGTGTATTTTATACACCAAACCCCAACTCTCTTGTCTCATTGTTTTGTATAACAGGCCCCACCTTCGTACCCAGGATTTTTTCCTATTATCTCACATTGTGGGTAAGCACCATACCACTCCTGTTTCTTGATATATTGACCAGTTCATGCCATAATATTGTGTCTTGTTTATACTTAGGTGCTCCATTGTACCTACCTTATTGAACCTTGTTCAGGCCCTATCAGGTGCCACACATAGACAAGCCATTTACAGGTGATCATGACAACTCTTTTACCCCTGCTATTCATGCAGACGCCTCCATCATATTGATGTGTTTCTTGGTAATATGACAGCTACTTATATTGTAATCTCTCCTTATACGTTCTAGATCATGAGCTACAGGTGTGTTAACATATGGATTTAATCCAATTTAGTTGCTGTTTTTTTCTCACGATTGCATTGTTTGCATATATTATAAGGACGTGAGGAGTATTGCTTTCTCCCGTCTTTGATGGTTAGACGACCATGTACGTACATCTCTGAATCTTACATGACAACATTCAGTGTATTACCCATGTTGCTCATACATATGTATGCCTCATATCTATCTTTCATGTCATTGGTTACACAGTTTCTTAATAAATCTAATCCAATAAGAGGACGTTAGTCATCCTACCATCTATGTGAGGGTATTAAGGTAATTACACTTATCCCGTATAGTGACATTGTCCGTTGATGACCCATATGATTTCATCTTCTGTTATATATTTAACCATATTCATACGATCACTGATTTATCCCTCTTTTGGTCTTAGGCTATAAGAGTGATATATAAAATTCATGCGAGTGGATATCCCATGTGATATACATCATACCATAACCTTTTGAGGTTCGTGTTATTCAGCAACTTCCTTTGATCTCTTTCCTTTGTTCTCTTCTCATTGAAAATATGATGTATGAATACTGTTGTAATGAAATATTACATTTATCTTCGTATAAAAAAATTGTGAGTTCTTGTGGAGAAACTCATTGTAATCCCTGTTTTTTTCTTTTTTCCCATTGGGACATATATTTATTTTCAATTTTCTCTCTACAATTTGAAATAGCTCTTCATGTAACTATATGTTTTATTTTATGTAATTACCTTATTTGACACACTGTTTTTTGTCTCACAGTCCTTGAAACAGACCATAAGTTTTGGTCGAAACGTTGGACTTGTACACATACCAATTTTTGATATCCTCACAAGAAACAATAAAATTATTCAAACGTAATATCATCTTTGGAAATCACTTTATTGAGTGTGCCGGATTCTTTACATTTACTGAGACTGGGAGAGAGACAGAGAGACAGTTACTATCTCGGGTAACGCCCGGGTACTACAGCTTGCATATTATATACTTATAATAATATACTTTATATACTTATAATATACTTCCATCTTTGTTTGAGTACTTCCAAAATGTTAGCATTACAATGTTCCTCTACACAAAATGACTAGATTACAGAAAATAAGGCTTTTTGCTATGGGGTGGTTGGGTAGGGGGCTCAGTGATCTCTACCCCATCCATGAGATTACATGACAAATAAACTGTTGGCCAGGTCTCCTTGTCCACTTTTGGAGTGCAATTTCATAAATGTTCTTGAGACTTAAATGGCTTTTCATATATGGGTTGTTACGGACATGTCTTTGATAAGTGCCTTGCTCCCCTCACCCTGGTTCACTAGACTCTGTTGTGCTTCACGTCGGGCTTTGCAGATGTGATCCCATGTGAGCATCCGCCCTGGCCTATATAATGCTCACCAAGATACACCACTAGCCTGTGGTCTCCTGGATCTCTCCCACTTCCTGCAGTCTAGTAAACATTTTTCTTCAGTTTCCAGCATTCCGCCTGCCTGCAATCTCCTGTCCTGCAGCTGTCTGTGTCTCACATGTGCCCCATCTCCTGCACCAATGCCTGGGACCCATGTGCCCACCTGGACTTTGGGCTAGTAGGACCCACCTCACCCAATGAGTCTAACACCCCTCATCTGGTGTGACTAACAGAATACCAAAGTTGCAGGAGCAAATACACCGATGCCATGGGATACAAATGAGTTGCCTGGACTTGTGATGTAACTGGCTCTCAGCCAATGTGAACTTGTCAAGGCCATGCAAAACTTCACAGCCCGCAAGGACGCACTGTCTCAGACTCATGCAGTCTCTCCACCAGCCCCTCAACACTTGTCACATCTTAATTAGCAACAGTATGCTTGGGAAACAGCTCCATATTTTCCTACACCTGCACGATGTAATGGTGATCCTAAAACCTTGCCGGGGTTTTGTCAATCAATACACCATGCAATTTAAATTGTCCCCTCTGTTTTTTTCTGATCAGTGTAAGGCTTCTGCCACACTCACGTGAAATTCATGCACGTGCCGAGAGACACGTATTTTCCCTGCGTGTTGCGTGCAGGTAAGTACGTGTCTCTGGTACGTGCGTGACATGTGTGTTCTACGTGTGCTATCCGCGATAGCACATGTAGAACCGGTAATTATTATACTCACCTGGTCCTTCCTGATGTCCGCGCTGCTGTCCGTGGTGCTGATCCTCGGTCTCTAGCCCTCCCGTCTCCCCGCTGCTGCTGCTGCCAGGCAGTGAAGTGAATATTCAATGAGAATAATGAGCGGCGGGCGGCAGCAAGAGGCAGCAGCGGCAGAGACAGGAAGGCTGGAGAAGGTGAGTTAATGTTTTGGGTTTTTTTCACTGACACGTGTGTTTTCTCCGGCGCGTGTCACACGGGACCGCATCCACACTACACCCGTGTGGTGCGGGTGCGAGCCGTGTGACACCCGTGCTGCCGGAGAAAAAACGGACATGTCAGCGCTTTGAAAAACGCACACACGTACAAACGCACACGGACACACGTTCCGTGTGGTTTTACGTGTGTGTGCCTGCTACCATAGGGTAGCATTGTGTCGCGGGCGGGGAGGAGGGTGTCAGCACACCGCGCTCACCCCTTCTGCTCGGGTCCGGCAGCTGCTCAGTGGTGGCTCGAGCGGTGGGCCGGATCCCGGGGTTTCTCGAGCGACACTCCTCGCCCGTGAGTGAAAGGGGGTTGTTGGGTGTGGGGATTTTTATAGTTCGTGACGCCACCCACGGTTGTGGTGATTGCACCACCGCTGCTCAGTATGGGGGTCCCGGGGATGGTGATGCGGAGCAGCCAGGTGTTGTGTTGCCCCTCCGTGGGTAGGGGCTGGTGATCCCGGGGCCCGGTGATGAGATGTAAAGTGTAGGGCCTGGAGGGCGCAGGGACGCGGGGGCAGCGCTGTGCCTTGCGGCACTATGGTACTCACTCAGCCTGACACACGGACACAGTTTGTACGGTAAACCAACGGCTGGTAGGACGGTCCCACAGACGGCTGCACCTGCACTCCCGGTAGGTGACGGTGATGTCCCTCTTCCTTGCACCTGTGTTGACTGATGGTAGCGGTGGATTCCCTCCGGTTACCCGCTCCCCGGCTGCAATCTGGGCCGGAGGAGCTCTACACTTTGCCCGCAGGCGCTGGCCCTGAGAAACTGGTGCCGTGGCGGTGGCGGTGTCTCTCCAATACGGGTTGGGCTGTTGCCTTTAATCGGGACTTGGTTGTTGGGGGATCTGCGTCCCCGTCACTGACGGATTTGGCAAATCTGGCGACTCCTAGCCTTGCCGGGGTCCGAGAGGCCCCTGCCCTGGTGCTGACTGTCCTTCGGAACACTGCTCCAGACCACCAGGCACACAGCCAACGAGGTCCTTCCAGGAACTTCCAAACGGTCCCCCTCCAGACAGTCACCGCCGTTGCTGACCTTGCTGTTCTGGCCCTCACAAAGCTGGACCCTTCAGGCTGTCTTTCTCTTCTGTTACTTTACTTGCTTTCCTCCTTTACTACCTTCACTTTCACTTTCTTAACTCCTCTCCTTAACTCCACTTCACTCTTGCCCTGCCTGGGCTACTCTGCTGTTACTCCTTCCACTTCCTCCTCCTGGACTCATCTCTGTTGTTTACTCAAGCTCGTCCCTGAGCTATCTGCCTGGTTTCTTCCTGCCTCCAGAGTTGTGTGCTCCTCGGTGGGCGGAGCCAACCGCCTGGCCCACCCCCTGGTGTGCATCATCAGACTCCTGGAGGAGGGCAACAAGGATTTGTGGTTAGCTGTGATGTGCCTACCTGGAGTGTGGGGTGTGGTGGTGTTGTGACCTGTGTCCCCTGGCTTGCCCAGGGCGACACATTCCCCCTTAGCAAAATGCAGACCGTCCGCGGGCTGCCGTCCTACACCGGTTTTATTTTTCTGTAAAAAGGGGATAACAGGGTTAAGCAAACCATAAATACATTTTTAATCAAAACTCTTCCCAAGACGGGAGGCACATTTACTTAAACGTTGCAACGGTATACGGTCACGGTTTCCGCTCTCTCCCACCCAAGCAACCTGGCCCTGATGCTGCCCCTAAAACCCAGGCAGCACCCCTTGACCCACAGTCCAGCACAAGTCACCCGAGCGGGATCTGTCCTTCCCCTCCAGAGGGTGGCCACCGGTTCCTTTGGTGGCTGGGACCTGGCCTGCTCTGCTCAGGGCCCTCCCTCCAACCTGCCTCTCCGGAGGCGGCATTGCGGAAACGGTAACGGTACCCAACATATTTACAAGCCACTTAACGTTTGTGGTGCCCTGCAAGTTCACGGGCTTGTCCATGGATAGTTCCCATGCATATAAACTTTAAACGGTCCCCACGGGGACAACGGTGCCGGCTCCAGCCGGTTACAAATCACAAAGCAAATCTGGTGAAGTACTCGGTATCATTTCACTTATCATTCTTTCAACAACTTTTTCAAAACTTTTTCAAACAAACAACTTCAGTGATGGTCCCAACGGGGACGGTGCAACGGGCATCCGCTGCCCTACTCCGGTCCTTTTGCTGCTCCATCCGAGGGAGGGGATGCAGAGCTCACCTTGCCCTCCGGGCTGCCCTTCAACTTTACATCCAGGGCAAACCACCCCCTCTCTCCGCAGTGCCGGGTGTAACACACCATGTCCCCCGGTATAAGATTGCGGCCAGGATGCTCCTCGGGCAGATGGGCATTCACGTCCCGCCGGGCCACAAACACCTCGGCCTCCAGGCCCGGTTCGTATATGAATCCGTAGCCCGGCGGATATCAAATCGCCTCACCTGCCCCTCGTAGAACGGGCCCCGGACACGGAAGGTCGCTTGCCGCAGGTTTTCTTTTTCCCGAATGGCTCGGGCCACCAGCTCGGCTTTCCTTCTCTCCCTCTCCGCGATCTCCAGGCCCAGCTTTGTCGGCTCCCTGTCCCAGTATGGCGCTGCTGCCAGCTCCGGCGCACGGGTTGAGCCCCGCAGGACATCCAGCACGTTACCCACTGTCAGGAAGGTGGGTAGCGTATCCTGCGGTGTCATGGCCTTGGGCGCTGCCTTGCAGCAACAACCCGGCGCCACCTCAGCCGAGGTGTGGGGGATGGGCACAGGGGCTTTCCGCAGTTGGGCCTTCGGCTCGGAGCGGGTCATCGGCTCCGGCTCGGGAAGCTGCTCGGGGACTGTCTCTGGCACAATCTTCGGGGCCTTCCAAGGTAATGCCTCCGGTTTGTTACGGGCTCCGGCTACAGGTCGGTCCGCTGGGGCGGACGGGCTGGGTATCGCTACCGGTTGCGGTGGTAGCGGGCCTAGTGGCGGGGTCACGGCCTCCGAGACGGGTGGCGAGGGAGGCGACGGGGGGAGAGGGCTTGGACCGGGCCCCACAGCCGCGATGACCGGCCCTGCAAGGGCATCGGGACGTGGGTCACTCACCCTCCCTTTCTCCGCCTCCTCCTCGCGTCTCCGCACGGTGGCTACAATGTCCGCCATGTCGGCCTCCCACTCCTCCATGAGGAGCTGCATCTTCACCTGCAGCCGTTGGGAGAGCTGCGCGGTCCGGATCTCCACCCACGCCGCGGTTCCAGGCGCGGGGGGTACGGTATCGCGGGACGGCATCCACATGGTGTCTTCACTGTTTGCTTCCAGGAACGGTATTCTCGCAAGGTCCTGGCGTCCCCGCTTTATAGCCGCAGCTACATGCGTCCAGCCGCCATCGCGTCCCCCTTAGCTCTTTTCGGCCCCTCCTCTCTCGGGGCGGGGTTTTGGCCTTCGCGCCTCTACTGCTCGAGAAGACGCTCGAGCGGGAACTTTTCGCGCCAAAGATGGCGGCTTCTGAAATTTTTCTGCCGGATGCCTCCGGCGGTAACAAGGCGCACCTCTACCTGACGGCAGAGCGGTAAGATCCTGTTCGTGACGCCAAGTTGTCGCGGGCGGGGAGGAGGGTGTCAGCACACCGCGCTCACCCCTTCTGCTCGGGTCCAGCAGCTGCTCAGTGGTGGCTCGAGCGGTGGGCCGGATCCCGGGGTTTCTCGAGCGACACTCCTCGCCCGTGAGTGAAAGGGGGTTGTTGGGTGTGGGGATTGTTATAGTTCGTGACGCCACCCACGGTTGTGGTGATTGCACCACCGCTGCTCAGTATGGGGGTCCCGGGGATGGTGATGCGGAGCAGCCAGGTGTTGTGTTGCCCCTCCGTGGGTAGGGGCTGGTGATCCCGGGGCCCGGTGATGAGATGTAAAGTGTAGGGCCTGGAGGGCGCAGGGACGCGGGGGCAGCGCTGTGCCTTGCGGCACTATGGTACTCACTCAGCCTGACACACGGACACAGTTTGTACGGTAAACCAACGGCTGGTAGGACGGTCCCACAGACGGCTGCACCTGCACTCCCGGTAGGTGACGGTGATGTCCCTCTTCCTTGCACCTGTGTTGACTGATGGTAGCGGTGGATTCCCTCCGGTTACCCGCTCCCCGGCTGCAATCTGGGCCGGAGGAGCTCTACACTTTGCCCGCAGGCGCTGGCCCTGAGAAACTGGTGCCGTGGCGGTGGCGGTGTCTCTCCAATACGGGTTGGGCTGTTGCCTTCAATCGGGACTTGGTTGTTGGGGGATCTGCGTCCCCGTCACTGACGGATTTGGCCAATCTGGTGACTCCTAGCCTTGCCGGGGTCCGAGAGGCCCCTGCCCTGGTGCTGACTGTCCTTCGGAACACTGCTCCAGACCACCGGGCACACAGCCAACGGGGTCCTTCCAGGAACTTCCAAACGGTCCCCCTCCAGACAGTCACCGCCGTTGCTGACCTTGCTGTTCTGGCCCTCACAAAGCTGGACCCTTCAGGCTGTCTTTCTCTTCTGTTACTTTACTTGCTTTCCTCCTTTACTACCTTCACTTTCACTTTCTTAACTCCTCTCCTTAACTCCACTTCACTCTTGCCCTGCCTGGGCTACTCTGCTGTTACTCCTTCCACTTCCTCCTCCTGGACTCATCTCTGTTGTTTACTCAAGCTCGTCCCTGAGCTATCTGCCTGGTTTCTTCCTGCCTCCAGAGTTGTGTGCTCCTCGGTGGGCGGAGCCAACCGCCTGGCCCACCCCCTGGTGTGCATCATCAGACTCCTGGAGGAGGGCAACAAGGATTTGTGGTTAGCTGTGATGTGCCTACCTGGAGTGTGGGGTGTGGTGGTGTTGTGACCTGTGTCCTCTGGCTTGCCCAGGGCGACACAATTGCTGTACGTGTCTCCGTGCCGCCGGTACGTGTAAAAAATGCCAAACACGTACCGGAGGCACGGATGTGTGGCGCTAGCCTAAAGGGGTATTCATTTTTGTTATTGTCTGATAAAAAAATTGTTTAAAAGAACAGAGTCCTCAGTGGTTGATACCTTTTAATGGCTAACTGAAAAGATGGTAATAATTGCAAGCTTTCGAGATTACTCAGGTCTCTTCATCAGGCATGGTATAACACAAAATCTGAAGAGTCACATATTTATTCACAACAGGACTTACAATAGTGCAGTAAAAAAAAAAAAAAAAAAAAAAAAACAAGTTATATGAAACAGAACTATCTCTATGGCAGGGGGCAAACTGTTGTGGCCATAAATACTGCTGCAGTTCAGTGTGAAAGTTTTATTGTCCTCTGATAAGGGTCTGGTCCGGGCTGTGACGCGCTCGGATGGTCAGAGGAGCACATCTTTTAACTGATGTAAAAAGACATGAATCCATGAGACACATTCATTCCTTCTCTGAATGTGTCAAAGGTCATCATAAGTTTGTACTCCCATAGTCTCCTATCTCTCTGGGACTGGTCATCATAAGTTTGTACTCCCATAGTCTCCTATCTCTCTGGGACCTGAGTAGTCTTGAAAGCTTGTAATTATTACCATCTTTTCAGTTAGCCATTAAAAGGTATCAACCACTGAGGACTCTCTGTTCTTATAAACAATTTTTTTATCTCTACTGGCTAACACGGTACAAAGATATATTTTACTTGTTATTGTCTGGTGATGCTTTGGCATAGGCTGTACCATTTTGGGAATGGGACAATACAATTATGCATTTTCTACCCTCCTTTCTATAAGCTGTCCGCCAAGTGTTAATGAATCTGGTTCCCAGTAACTATTTATATGGACCACCAAAACCTGGAATATTGTCAGTCTACTCACAGGCTGTATCCCCGCCAAGCTCAATGGTTACTTTATTTTTTACGCTTTGACTTCATCCTTACCTATCACCCAACTAAGAGAAAACACTAGGCTGATGTCCTATCCAGGTCTTTCGATCCATCTGATGCTGCAGATGAGCTACTTTCACACATGATTGAACCAGAATGTATTGTTGCTGCCATCTCTTCTTCCCCTCATTCACCACCTAAGTAATGTTCTATGGTGTCGACGGCACTCCTCCAGAAAGTCTTATCCTCTGCTCATTTATCTCTCCTCTTCAGTCCCCTGGTAGTTAAACATACCACTGAACTTGTTTCCTGCTTCTATTGGTGGCCCAAATGGAGACAAGACATCTAAAGAGTTCATAGCATCCTGTCCTCAGTATATGAAGTTCAAACCCTTTCATGAAGCCCCACTCGGTCCTCCCCAGCCTCTTCCAATGCCTCAAAAACCTTTGCTGAGATCTCTATGGACTTTGTCATGGATCTCCCTGAAGCACAGAGGTTCACTACTATCTGTGTTGTTGTGGATCATTTCTCCAAAATGTTGCTTTTTGTGCTCCTACTAGTGAAATGTTCCAGTTTCATAGCCTTCCAGTTTGTATAGTATTGGACCGTGGTGTACAATTTATTTTACTGGACTTTTTCTCAGCCTATCACCCCAAAAGAGAGACTAAAATAATTTATCAGTCTATATATATACTAGAAGGTGGCCCGATTCTACGCATCGGGTATTCTAGAATTTACGTATTGTGTAGTTCATGTATGATTTTTGTTATATATATATATATATATATATATATATAGAGAGAGAGATGTTGTTGTCTGTAGTTACCAAGTGTTTGTGTAGGGCGCTGTACATGTTCTGGGTGTTGTCTGGGTGTGACGGGGGGTGAGAGCGGTGTTGTATGTGTGTTGCGTGTGTTGCATTGTTTGTGGAGCGCTGTGTGTCTGTAGCGTTGTGTGTGTGTTGCGCGGTTTGTGTGTGTGTGGTGTGTTTTGGGGGGAGGTATGTTTTGTGCAATGTGTGTGTTGTGCGGTATGTGCATATATTTGTGTGTGCCGCGGTGTTTGTGTGTTGGGTGTTGTGTGTGTGCAGCGTTGTCTGTGTGTGTGGGTGTCTGTGTAGGGCAGTTGTTTGTGGTTCCCAGTGTGTGTGTGTGTGTGTGGTGTGTTGTGCAGTGCGCGCGCGCGCGTGTGTGTGTGTGTGTGTGTGTGTGTGCATCAGCCTCTCTTCTCTCAGCCTACCTCTCCCAGCCTCCCTCCTCCCAGCCTCCCTCAGCATCAGCCTCCCTCTCCCAGCCTCCCCAGCATCAGCCTCCGCCAGCATCAGCCTCTCTCCTTCCAGCCTCCTCCAGCATCAGCCTCCCTCTCCCAGCCTTCCCCAGGATCAGCCTCTCTCCTCCCAGCCTCCGTCCTCCCAGCCTTCCCCAACATCAGCTTTCCCCTCCCAGCCTCCCTCAGCATCAGCCTTCCCCAGCATCAGCCTCCCGTTCCCAGCCTTCCCCAGGATCAGCCTCTCTCCTCCCAGCCTCCTTCCTCCCAGCCTTCCCCAGCATCAGCTTTCCCCTCCCAGCCTCCCTCAGCATCAGCCTCCCTCAGCATCAGCCTCCCGTTCCCAGCCTTCCCCAGGGATCAGCCTCTCTCCTCCCAGCCTCCTTCCTCCCAGCCTCCCTCAGCATCAGCCTTCCCCTCCCAGTCTCCCCCAGCATCAGCCTCCTCCAGCATCAGCCTCCCTCTCCCAGCCTTCCCCAGGATCAGCCTCTCTCCTCCCAGCCTCCGTCCTCCCAGCCTTCCCCAGCATCAGCTTTCCCCTCCCAGCCTCCCTCAGCATCAGCCTTCCCCAGCATCAGCCTCCCGTTCCCAGCCTTCCCCAGGATCAGCCTCTCTCCTCCCAGCCTCCGTCCTCCCAGCCTTCCCCAGCATCAGCTTTCCCCTCCCAGCCTCCCTCAGCATCAGCCTCCCTCAGCATCAGCCTCCCGTTCCCAGCCTTCCCCAGGATCAGCCTCTCTCCTCCCAGCCTCCTTCCTCCCAGCCTCCCTCAGCATCAGCCTTCCCCTCCCAGTCTCCCCCAGCATCAGCCTCCCCAAGCATCAGCCTCCACCAGCATTAGCCTCTCTCCTTCCAGCCTCCCCCAGCATCAGCCTCCCCAAGCATCAGCCTCCACCAGCATCAGCCTCCCTCGTCCCAGCCTCCCCCTCCCAGCCTCCCCCAGCATCAGCCTCTCTCCTCCCAGCCTTCCCCATGATCAGCCTCTCTGCTCCCAGCCTCCTCCAGCACGCCGTGCTCCTCTGCCGACACTCACACACCCGATCGCATCCACTCACACACACCCGATCGCATCCACTCACACACACCCGATCGCATCCACTCACACACACCCGATCGCATCCACTCACACACACCCGATCGCATACACTCACACACACCCGATCGCATACACTCACACACACAGACACTGACGATATCGCACATACGCGCTTATACTCACAACATCCGGGGATATCACATGCTTCTGGCCATGTGATCCTCCGGCAGGTCCTGGAAGATCACAACAGCACAGTATCGAGGCCGAGAAGCAAGCGATATCCCAGGATGTTGTGAGTATTTGGATGCGATGTGATGTGTGAGGTGTGTGTGAGTGTGATCTGATTTGTGTGTGTGTGTGTGTGTGTGTGTGTGTGTGCTGTTATGTGTCTGTATTTTCCGCAGCTGCAGGACCTTGATGTGTGGATGCGATGTGATGTGTGTGTGAGGTGTGTGTGAGAGTGAGTGTGAGCCGGTGTACACTGGTAACTATGATACACATCGGGTAACTAAGGGACCTTAGTTACCCGATGTGTATAATGGTTACCAGCTTTCACGGCCTCCGTGAAGATCCCAGCATCGCAAGGTTATGTGTGGCGCTGCCGGGATCCTGACGGAGCCGGTGTAGAAGCAAGCGATATCCCAGCATGTTGTGATGTGTGAGGTGTGTGTGAGAGTGAGTGTGAGAGTGAGTGTGATGTGATGTGTGTGTGTACTCACCTGGGAATCGGGGCTCCGTGTCAGTTGGGCCAGAGCGAGCGTGGATTGCGTGAGGGGGGCGGGGCCTGCAGAGAGCCGGGGCGAGAGGCCAATCCGTGTGGGGGGGCGGGGCCATGGCGAGCCCAGCGGCCAATCAGCTTTGTGTCACCGTAAGGACACAATTTCGGAGCATGACAGACAGACAGACAGACAGACAGACAGACAGAATAAGGCAATTATATATATAGATATAACAGTATATTCTACAACTCCCACCAAAATAAGTCACCTGATTTTTAGAGGGGCATCAGGTGGCCCTCAATCAATTTTTAGAGAGCCATCAGGCAACAAGGCCTGGATTGGCCCTGACTAGAGCTGATCGAACGCCCCAAAAACCGGGACCGGCGGATCACTGACAGATTTAAAAATAAGTCCGATCTGCTCCAGAATCCGGTGCCCATATAGGTCAATGGGCACCAGAATCCAGAGATTAAAAACATCTGTAGAGGGGATAGGTGGGTAGGAGCGCGCGCGGTATACTCACCGAGACGGTGTCATGGCAGCACACTCCTTTCGGGTCACTCTTTTATCTTCCGGAGCTAACAATTCAATATTCACTACTTTGTCCACCCACCGGTGCGTGTAAGTGGTTATAGTTAGATGCGCCTCCACCCTGATTAGCAGCGTGTCACCTTACTGCAACCAATCACAGGCAACAGGACAGCTGGTGGGTGGGGAAAGTGTCTGCCGGTCAGTATCGTGCTAAAAAATAAACAAATAAATATAACAATCGGCAGCACAGATAAAGCTCGCAGCTGCAGCCCCAGCTGTTGGGCTATATCGATGCTGTGTATCCAGTGCCCACAGTCACACATGCGAGGCTTTGACGGGTGATGCCATGGCAGACTCTCGCTAGTCCTTCGCAAGTGTGACTCCGGTTTAAGAGAAACGGCGGCTGTTTTTTTAAATTTAAATAAAAAGAAAACGATGTGCGGTTCCCCCAAATTTTCATCCCCAGCCAAGATAACGCCAACTGGGGGCTGGCCCGCAGCCGCCCGTTATGCCGCATCTATTAGATGTGACAATCCCAGTGCGATATTGGCCCTTCCCGTTGGCCTGATGCGGTGCCAATCGGGGTAATAATGGGTTAATAGCAGCACACACACAGCTGCTACTAAGCCATAGGTTGTGATGGCACAGGTGTCTATGAGATACCTGCATCACACAAACCTGTAAATTACAGTAAATAAACACACAGAGAAAAATCCTTTATTTTGAATAAAGTACAAACACACCCTTCTTCACCCCTTTGTTAACCCCCAACACAGCCCTCCAGGCCCAGCGTAATCCACACAAGGTCCCACGCAGCTTCAGCTCTGCTACATCTGAATATCACAGAAAGAGGCCATAGAGAACAACCACTCACTGTAAGGGCGGCGTCACACTCTACGATATATCGGGCGATATGTCGTCGGGGTCACGGATTCCGTGACGCACGTCCGGCATCGTTAGAGATATCATAGCATGTGACAGCTACGAACAACTGTGAACGAGCAAAAACACTCACCTTATCGTTGCTCGTTGACACATCGTTCATTTTCATAAAGTCGTTCCTCCTTCTGCGTGCCGGTTGTTCGTCGTCCCCGAGGCAGCACACATTTCTCCGCGTGACACCCCGGGAATGACAAACACAGCTTACCTACATGTTACGTCCCGCTCATCTCCGCCCCTCCGCTTCTATTGGGCGGCCGCTGTGTGACGTCGCTGTGACGCCGAACGTCCCTCCCCCTTCAGGAAGAGGATGTTCGCCGCCCACAGCAATGAATTGCCCGTGACGCACAAATGACGGGGGCGGGAGCGATCGCTCATGGGATCGCATGATAAATCGGTGCGTGTAACGCTGCTCTAAGCTCCAGAGAATGAATGAGCTTCGCAATGAGCGGTGACGTTGTGACGCCCTGGCCTATCAGGTCGTCAAAGGGTATTGTGAAATCTGCCCTTCTGTACATTATCCTCCTCCTCCTTGGTTATGGATCCCTGACCTTTGGTGTTAGCAAGAACAAGCTAATCAAAATCCTAGGAACACTCTGCACCACACCCACCAGACACACCAGTGGACGGCCTGAGTGGAATAGGGTCGCCCACTTGGGGGTTGGTTAAGGGGAGGTCAGGAGTGTTCGGAGACAGTGAGTTGAGTGGTGACTCTCGAGAGGAGAGGTCAGGAGCTGGAAGCAGTGTGCCGCCATGACACCGAGTCTCGGTAAGTATGAAACTCTTACTTATTTCTTCTTTAGTTTATTTTCACTTTAATTCCTGAATCTGGATCGTGCACCCGGAATCCTCGGCCCGGGTCCGGCACCCAGATAGCATTGAAATTGCACAGATACGGACTTTTACAGTCCCGATTCGCTCAGCCCTAGCCCTGACTTCTTAACCCCAGGGGATGACGGCAGCAGAACATAAAACCAAATCAAATATTCCTTTTTTTCCTATGCACCCCTTCCCACCCTAAAAGGGTATTGTCCTTCTCCTCCTCCTAATATAACATATCAACATGGTTATCATGTGGCCCTTGCTCCAAATATTTTGGAGGCCATCAGCCGGCCCTCACTCATAAATTTTGGAGAGCCATCAGACGGCCCTCACTTATAAATTTTGAACTGCCATCAGGAGACCCTCACTCATAATTTTTTGAGAACCAGTAGGCAGCCCTCAAAACAATATATATTTTTCAGGGCTAAATTTTTATTTTCAATTTGATTTTGGAGGATCATCAGGTGGGTCTCACTCACAAATTTTAGAGGGCCATCAGGTGGTTCTCAATCACTAGTTTTGGAGGACCATCAGGTGACCCTCACTCATAATTCTTAGAAGGCCTTCCCGTAGTACTCGGTCCCCCCCAGCAGCCACTATTTTTCACTGTGTCATCCACACTTTACACCAGCAAGTGTCCCATAACATCACTTGTGCTCTGACTAACGCAGTTACTGTACTAGAATGGTCCACTTAACAACTAACATGTGGACAAGTGCTTGTGGCCAAAGATCCTACAGTTCCCTGGACACTGGGTGAACCTTGTAGAGGCTGGGACCACGTCGGACACTGGGACCGCATACATGCTGCTGACACTGAGCATTGCAGGCCCTTGTTCTATCAGTATTTCCTCTACCTCCTACACCAATTCCTGCACCCCCTTCCCTTTCATCTCTAAATTGCCATCTAGGAGCATGTCATCCATGTCGCAAATTGTAAGAACTGTAGCACTGCCTCGGTGAAGTGGCAACAAGCTCTGCTGAAACAAATTTGCTAGGTTACAAAACGCACATTGCCACAGAGTTGTTGAATGGTAAACCAAAACAGACAGATCTGTGGCTCTCGTTGCTGAACCTACAACCAGGCATGGTTGTGTGTGATAATAGTCATATCTTGGTTGAATCTCTGAAGCTTGGCAAGCTGCCACATGTACTATGCCTGGCCCATGTGCTTAACTTAGTGGTTCAGCGCTAAAAAACTACCCAGATTTGTCTTAGGTATTTATGAAAGTGCACAGCTTGTTTGCTTATTTCTGCAAATCAGCTATAGCTGCCATCAGTATGGCAGTCCTGCATCTATTGCAAGTGACAGCTCACTGACTGGAGTTTGACATGACCACGAATTGGAATTCCACTTTAGGCCCCCTTCACACGCACGTGCCTCCGATACGTGTTTGTCAGTTTTCTCACGTACCAGAGACACGTACACACGTAAAACTAGGTATTCCTATGGTGTCAGACACATGTACTTAAGTATGCCCGTGTGTTTCTCACGCCGACATATCCATTTTCTCTTCGGCATCACGGGTGTCACACAGAACGCAAACGTGTCACACGTAACACACATGGACCACACGGATGTGTTCCATGTGACACGCACCGGAGAGAAGACGTGTCTGTGAGAAAAAAAAAAAAAACATTACTCACCTTCTCCTGCCCTCCTGTCTCTGCCGCTGCTGTCACTTGCTGCCGACCGCCGCTCATTATGCTCATTGAATATTCACTTCGGCCGGAAGCAGCAGCAGCGGGGAGTCTGCAGGGCGGGAGACCGAAGATCAGCACCACAAACAGCGACATCAGGGACAGGTGAGTAGAAAGTTCCCGTTCTCCATGTGTTATCACGGATAACACATGGAGAATACACGTAGCCCATAAACACGGGTCACGGAGGGCAAAATGCACCTCTGATACGTCCGTGAAAAACGTGCGTGATTTTCAAGGACGTGTGAAGGGGGCCTTACACATGTTAGCAAATGCTTTATGAGCAGCAGAGGGCAGTAGTTAAATAGCAGCTACAACATACTCATTGGTAATCCAGTCAGCATCAGTATATAAGAACCAACAAATGGGCATAGATGTCTGACATCTGTGAGGTTCTACAACACTTTGAGAAATCAACCAAGATTGTGATCAGCGATGACACCATAATCAGTGTAAAAATCCTTCTTCTGTGCCTAATGAAACTCTTGCTGCTCACAATTAAAGAGGAAGCTTTGCATTTGGACCAGGGGAAGTTGGAGAAAGTACACAGGGTGCTACATGCTTGCATGTACTGACTGCTTGCCCTGGAAATGTTGACATTTAGGCTTGTGGACTATGAGGCTTTCCGCTATCTTATATGAGGCTTTCCACAACCTTATAGCCATGGCTGTCGCGCAATACTCGGCCCCCAGCCGCCACGATATCTCCCAGTGTGCTATCCTTGCCAAACACCAGCACGTGTCTCATAACATCACCTGTGTCTGGACCAATGCAGTTAGGTTGCAGCAGCAGTATACCTTCAGAAGGACTGTAAAGCACTGTACCTGTAATCCAAAACTATCTCTCCTCTGGCAGCTATCCCTATGCTAAATGCAGCTAACAGAGATATTAATAGGGGATAAAATAGATATAGGTCTGAAAAGGACTTTTGCGTTTAGGTTTCAATAGCAAGGACTGCAAGGGTAGAATTCCTGCCTACATGCCTCTAAAGGGTACTTTACATGCTGCGACATCGCTAGCGATCTCGTTAGCGATGGGAAATTGTAGATCGCAAGTACGTTCTTTCGAGATCGCACATGCGTAAAATGACCTATGTGCGATCTCGAAAGATCACACTTGCGATCTAAAATTTCCCATCGCTAATGAGACGCTAGTGATGTCGCAGCATGTAAAGTACCCTTAATACACTATGCCTTCTCCAGCAGTTAGCCCTACACTAATTTCAGATAAGAGCGGTATTATTAGAAAACAGAATAGATTTGAACTAGCCATGAAAGGGACTTTTGGGTTAACATAGGAGCAGCAAGGTCTGTAAGGCTAGAATACCTGCCTACATGCCTCTTATACATTATCCCTTCTCCAGCAGCTTTCCCTACAGTAAATGCAGATGAGTGGTATTATTATAGAATAGATTTCTTACGTAGCAGCAGCAAGGTCTGTTTGGTTAGAATACCTGTCTACATGCCTGTAATACAATATCCCTTTTCCTGAAGCTTGCCCTACATTAAATGCAGATGAGTAGTATTCTAATAAAATAGATTTTTTTACGTAGCAGCAGCTCAGTCTGTAAGGCTACAATCTCTACCTACATGCCTTTAATACAACATCCCAGCAGCTAGCCCTACACTAATTGCAACTAAAAGCAATATTATTAGAGAAGAGAATTTGTTTTTTACATAGCCTTAGGAAGTTCTGTAAGGTAGAATACCTGCCTACATGCCTGTAATACACTATCCCATCTCCAGCATCTTTCCCTACACTAAATGCAGATAAGAGTGGCATTACTATAGAATAATTTTTTTATGTAGCAGCAGCAAGGTCTTTAAGGCTAGAATCCTTCCTACATGCCTCTAATACACTATCCCTTCTCCTGCAGCTTGTCCTCCACTAAATGCAGATAAGAGCGGTGGTATAGAATAAAATCTATTCTAATTGGCCTTGCAAAGGACTGTTGGTTTAATTTTCAAATAGCAGGTACTGTAAAGCTATAACACACTGTCTCGTCTCCAGCAGAAACTCTCCTTACACTATTTTAGCCACATTGAGGCCTATTTTAGACCCATGGTAAGGTTTTAATATTAGAGAGTGTAGGTACTATCCCAACTGGGTACACCTTGGCGTTGGTGGGATAGCTTTATGCTTTTTTTGATCAAAAACAGTGTTTACTAAGTACCCTATGTTTATATGCACTATGCTTTTATTTAGTTACAGCAGGGTATTTTTTCACAATTTTTTCCTTGGTTTCTCTTTGTCTCATGGCCAGTGTGAACATGGTCTCACAAGTACCATGTATACCATCTCATACTCCGGCTCACTTTTTTGTTTTTATGTAGTTTTTTTGTATTCAGTACAAACAGGGAGTGGCCCCCTTCTCAGCGAGCTGGACATTTCAATCTGTGAATCCCCCTGACTGTGTGTGTGTCCTGTCGGGACCCGGTCGCTCTCAGCCCTTAGCCACATTGAGGCCTATTTTAGACCCATGGTAAGGTTTTAATATTAGAGAGTGTAGGTACTATCCCAACTGGGTACACCTTGGCGTTGGTGGGATAGCTTTATGCTTTTTTTGATCAAAAACAGTGTTTACTAAGTACCCTATGTTTATATGCACTATGCTTTTATTTAGTTACAGCAGGGTATTTTTTCACAATTTTTTCCTTGGTTTCTCTTTGTCTCATGGCCAGTGTGAACATGGTCTCACAAGTACCATGTATACCATCTCATACTCCGGCTCACTTTTTTGTTTTTATGTAGTTTTTTTGTATTCAGTACAAACAGGGAGTGGCCCCCTTCTCAGCGAGCTGGACATTTCAATCTGTGAATCCCCCTGACTGTGTGTGTGTCCTGTTGGGACCCGGTCGCTCTCAGCCCTTAGCCACATTGAGGCCTATTTTAGACCCATGGTAAGGTTTTAATATTAGAGAGTGTAGGTACTATCCCAACTGGGTACACCTTGGCGTTGGTGGGATAGCTTTATGCTTTTTTTGATCAAAAACAGTGTTTACTAAGTACCCTATGTTTATATGCACTATGCTTTTATTTAGTTACAGCAGGGTATTTTTTCACAATTTTTTCCTTGGTTTCTCTTTGTCTCATGGCCAGTGTGAACATGGTCTCACAAGTACCATGTATACCATCTCATACTCCGGCTCACTTTTTTGTTTTTTTTTTGTTACTATCCCTTCTCCTGCAGCTTGTCCTCCACTAAATGCAGATAAGAGCGGTGGTATAGAATAAAATCTATTCTAATTGGCCTTGCAAAGGACTGTTGGTTTAATTTTCAAATAGCAGGTACTGTAAAGCTATAACACACTGTCTCGTCTCCAGCAGAAACTCTCCTTACACTATTTTAATGTACAATGCACCGTGGATGGCGTCACCGGTTCTTATATAGATTTGATGCCGCAATGTGGCCAGCCAATCACAGTAATGCCAGTGGCCATCATGGCTACGGCATTGCCATGATTGGCAGGCAATTCCCACATGTTTAGTGGCTTAAAATCAGATGCAAATCAAGCAGTTTGGGAACTCGACCATGACGCCCGAGTACCAAGATACTCTATAGCGAAAAGAAATGTTAATAACAAGGGATCACTATAAAAAATACTTTATTAATTACCCACTAGCCAAAGGACATTAAAACATGTAAAAAGCTCAAGGCTGAAATGTTAAACAAGTACTATGAAGCAGGACCCATGTTTGGTGTAAATAAAAAGGATAATAGGCAGAGGCCTACTATCCTTTTTATTCACACCAACCATGGGTCCTGCTTTATAAGGACCTTTTTTCACAGGTTTGCCTGGCTCACCTTTTGGTTATCATCTTCATTTGGATTTTGCCATTAAGGTATCTTCACACATAGCGAGATCGCTAATGAGATCGCTGCTGAGTCACAGATTCTGTGACGCAACAATGACCTCGCCAGCGATCTCGCTACGTTTGACACATAGCAGCGACCAGGTGTGAGATCGCTGGTCGTGTTGGAATGGCCTGGATCACGTTTTAATTGTCGAGGTCCTGCTGGGCAGGATGCATCGGTGTGTTTGACGCCTTACCAATGACCTACGTGGCTACAGCATCAAACACTACGCCCCTAATTGAGGTCTGAATGGTCACACTAACTGCCGTGTGACAGGGTCCCAACGACCACCGAGATCGTTATACAGGTCACTATGGTCGCTGTATTGTTGCTGCGTCGTTGGGAAGATCTGACTGTTTGACATCTCACCAGCGACCATGTAGCGACTTACCAGCGATCCTTATCACAACGTATCGTTGTCGGGATCGCTGGAAAGTCGTTAAATGTGTTGGGGGCTTTATTAATGTACTTATTTCACTCACTATTAATTTATATATAGTATCACACATTGCTATATTCAGTATTTTTCTATACTATTGCTGGTATCAGTAGCAACTTTACAAATTCAAATAGATATATTCTAGGGGTCAATTTAAACTCAAAAATTTAATAACCCCAATTTTCTAAAAAATATATTCCTTTATTTTAAACAAGCTAAAAATGGACTCATAGACACAAAAACATACATTTGTCTCAACTGGAATCAACCAATACAGGGATAGATACAAAGCAATAAATCATCCTTCAGTCGCAGATCAATATACAGTTCTCCTCCTAAACAATTCCTCAGAGGGAAAAATTGCAATTTTTCAGGATTTACATATGCTTCATACCGTTGTTTATATTAGATATATTTTTTCTTACACCAACTATTAAACTCACTGTAAACACAGTGGTTCGATTGGTCAGAACGTCGGCATCTATATTGATAAAATACTGCGGCCTTTTGTTGTTTCACTGTCCACATACTTAAGAGATACATCGGACCTTCTGTTCAAACTGGAGGGGATGACGGTGGATCGGGGAACTTTTTTGGCGTCGGTCGACGTGGAGGCTTTCTATAGTAGCATTATACATGAGAAGGGGCTGCAAGCAGTCTGCTACTATCTATCTGGGAGGGCCGTCCACTTCGACTGGCACAATGAATTTGTCCTTGATCTGCTATCATTTATCCTGCACCATAATTATTTTCTATATGGCGGTAAGTACTTTCATCAACTCAGGGGGACTGCAATGGGCTGCTCATGTGCGCCCAGTTATGCAAATCTCCTCCTGGGTTGGTGGGAGGAAACCGTCGTGTTCTCTGGGGAATATAAATGGTGGCAGGATAAGATAAGTGCGTGGTACAGATATATAGACGACGTTCTGATCATTTGGACTGGGACTAGAGAGGAATTTGTGCAAATGGTGGAAGAATTAACTGTGAATAATTTTAATCTAAGATTCACATACGAGATAGACCAGCAGAAAATATCTTTCCTTGATCTTCTTATCTCATTGGATGAGAAAGGCTCTATTCACACAACCATTTTTAGGAAACCTACATCAACTAACAGTTTATTGCGATGGGAGAGTCATCATTCCCTACCTCTTCGGAGGGGCATTCCGAAGGGTCAATACCTTAGAGCTAGGCGCAACTGTTCTGAGATTAACTCATTTAAATTGGAGGCTTCCAATTTGAGGGGTAGGTTTAGAGACAGAGGGTATCCGGAGATGGCCCTTAATGGAGCTTTTCAACATGCTCTTCATAAACAGAGGAGTTCCCTGTTAGTTCCGACCATAAAAAGAGATAACCCAGATGAGATCAGGGTTATTGGTACTTATAATGTACAGGCGGAACGCATTTTTGGAATTTTGAGGAGACATTGGGGCATTTTGAAGGCAGATGAATCCATAGGAAATAATATCTCGGAAGATCCTAAGATAACCTTCAGGAGAGGTAGGTCATTAGCAGACTGATTGGTACATAGCCACTATAAAAAAACAGTACTGGAGGGGACCTGGCTGAACCGTCGGGTCTGTGGTACTTTTAGATGTGGTAGATGCCACTTCTGTGGTTGGATTAATGTCTCTTAGTATTCAGTCAGTGTAGCTACAGGGGCTAAGTACTTTTTGAGGGACTTTGCAAATTGCCTGACAAAAGGGGTAGTATATGTGGTAACATGTACATGCCCAAAGAATTATATAGGGAAAACGCGACGTGAATTTCGAAGGCGCATAGGGGATCATCTGGGAGATATCCGGCACAAAAGGGATACCCCTATATCCCGTCATGTTTGGGAAAATCATGGAGGTGATTCAGGCGTACTTAAATTTGAGGTCTTGGAAGTAATTACACCAAGTGAAAGAGGAGGGAATTGGGACAATAAGATTCTTAGGAAAGAAACGGAATGGATATTTCGTTTAGGGTCGGTACAACCAGCGGGTCTTAATGAAAATATAACATATGGATGTTTTTTGGATTGATGTATATTGGGTATTGATGTCTTTGGGAGTATATTGAGATGGTTTCACTGGGGGGAGGGTATTTTCTTCCCTTACTATTTTTGGTGCATGGTCCGGAGGTATTGGGAAGACTAGATGAGGTTAGATGGAATGATAACCTTTAATTTAAATTCCCATTATTGGTAGTGGGATTGTGAGTTTTTATCATTAGTAATAGTAAGCTAAAGGTCAAGTAATTATGAAGAGAGGGGTATAATAATGTTGGTTAGGGTGAGGATGTCCCCCCCTGTTTTTTTGGGAGTATTGAATTGCCCCATTGATGATTATATTTACTAATTTTATATACATATATGCAGAAAGGCACCTTGATGTTTTTTAATTATATCCGGTTTATATTATGAGATCAGTCAGTAAGCTCAATCCCCTCCATGTGGCTCCTTTGTTGTTAGGAATCTTGTAGCATGTTGTTTGTAGCTTCTGTGCTCTTAGAGGCCTTGGGCGCATGCGCGGCGTTGCGCTATGTGAAATACGCATTGCCGGTTGGAGAATATGGGCGGCTGCGTGGATGGTGCGGGTCTGCGCATGCGCGGTGGCTCTGATGAAGTATACAGGAAGTGACATCGGATTGGTATATCAAACAGCGTGGAAGATGTGACTGCGCCTGTGCGCGGTCGCAAGGAATGATGGGAGGCAGCTGGGACCGGAAATGTAATGGTGTCCGCTCTCATTTAAAAAGCTGCCGCATGGCTGCTGGCTGGCGCGCCGGCGTCCTCATTTGGGGATTCTTTGTGACGGTTGTCATCATGGCGTTTTAACCAGCCCAGACTGCCTTATCTTATTTTGGACCCCTAAACCATTGCTGTAGCGGTCCGGTGCGGTACACCATGCTTTATTTGAGGTGATTGTAGGGTAAGTGATATTGGTCACATTTAGTATATATTTAAAACTAGCAGACTGATTTATTCTATGTGATCATTAATTTGTGTATATGTATACATATTTAGGTACTCCTTTCTATTTTGTAAGGAGTAGACTTATATTGTTGCAGGGAATATGCATACTGAATGGGGCAGTTTATATCTGGTGGGACCATTGATAGCCTCATTTTTGAGCAAGACCCTGATGGTGTAGTCTTCTCATATATATGTTGGGAAGTGTATCCTTGTATCCTATTATTTTACTGAGAGATTGTATATATTTCTCCTTCCCTTTCTCTAGATCCATATTGAATATTGATATTGAACTTGTGAAGCCCCGCTAGTATGTGTCGGTGCATTACCTTCAGGGACTCCACGTGGATGGAACAGTCTGGTCACAGGTAGGGAACCTTCTTTAGGATTGTCGTGACGCCACTCTCAGTATTGCGGCCAGTAGGGACCGCCACTGCAGGTTGAGGGTCGCCTGGGGCTGATGGTATGTGCAGTTAGTTGGAATAGCCTCCTGAGAGTGAGGCAAGCCCCAGGGCCCGATGTAGGTGCGTAGTACCACAAGGCGCAGAATAACTCCACACAGGCAGAATGTCTTTCAGGGTTTTTACTCACTTCAGGTGGCAGGGTGAGTAACCCGGGCGTAGCTGGGATGAACCAGGCGGGAACCAGGTGTCCTTCAGGCTGACTTGTGAGGGTGACTACTAACTCGCCTTCCTTAGCCCTTTTTGGTTTGGGGTGACCCCGACTTTTAGTCCCTATGGGGGTCACCCAGGGAAGTTGCTGAAGCCTCACTCCCCTTCGTTTGCCGTGTGCTTGTTGCCTGGGCCAGATCACTCCAGCTTCTTGCCTCCTGTGAGCTATGGGCCCTAACTGTGGCTACGTGGCTGCGGCTTTTTGTGGTGTTGTGGCGTGGGCTTTGAGAGCCCCACACCGGCAGGTTTAGCAAAAGAAAGCTGGATCTATCTCCGCTTCGGGATCTGCCGCCCGTTTGGGCCTGGTACTCTCTAGCAGTCTCCTTACTTCCCACTCCGTTGCTCTCTCTCTAGCTGAAGATGGGTTTCGGGTAGCACTCCTAGGTGACCGTTCTCCCCCGTCGGTAGCCACTGCGCGGACGCTGTCAGACTCCAGCAGCCCACGGGATCTGCTCCTCACTCGAGCTCCCTGGACTCTGCACTGCCTGGCTCACTGCTCCTCCTCTCCTGCTCCCGCCCACGCCACCTAGCAACCAGACTCTCTTACCACACCCCTTGAGAGGAGATGGAGGCTTTTGGCCCCCTCCACTATTCCAGTGAAGGTGAAGGCTTTTCCCCCTCCTGGGATCCCCAGGGGTCCTCTCATAGGTACATGTGTGAGACCTGATCACTATGCGCCTGTGTACCACACCCCAGTCAGCCTTCTGGGTTACCTGTGTTGTACTGTCCCCAGCATGGGTGCAGTACTCAGTGGTGCCTGACCAGGTCAGGGGCGCCACATTCCCCCTTAGTTATCACCAGCACGTCCTCGGGCTGCAAGACAACATTTTAAAAATGCATAAAACATTAAAACATGTAAAACATTTTAAAAGCACCAGGTACCATACATCACCACCCTCCACCCACAAGTCCGTTAACCCACCCAAACCCTTTCAGGAGGCAGGTCACCGGTCCTTTTGGTAACCAGATCTGGGCCATCTACTTCCCCAGACCTTTCCTCCAATCTGCCTCTCCCGTTGGCCGCGGCTTCAGCCACTTCTGGCAGGATGTAGAGGCGGCTTTCATGGGCTGGTGGTTTCAGGGTATACCTGGCTTGGTGGATCCGCGCCTTCAGCCTCTTCTGGCAGGATGTAGAGGCGGCCTCCACAGTTGGTGCTGACCAGGTACCCTCTTTGTGGTGGAGAGCCAGGCCCCATAAACAGGCATGCTCTCTGGTCGCAGGTGAGCCAAGGCCCTATATACGGACGGGCTCCTCCTGGTTGCAGACGAGCCAAGCCCCTAAACAGGCTGACTCTGGTGGTGGTGGTGCCCTCTGGTGTAACTATTTACACTGCGAGAGTTTGTGGCTATAGCCAGTTCATAGCCTTAAGGTTTATTTCTCACATCAGTTTATGTGGGCACATACTTGAACTTTTAAAACGTTGCAAAACAAACTTTCCAACTGGTCAAAACTTGCTGTACTTTACTTGAACTTATGCGGATTCCTCTTCACCAGGGCTTGGGCCTGTAGGGCTGCGGCACCTGTTGGTTTCTTGACCTTTTTCCTCATCTGTAGTTGTCTCTTCATTAGGTCTTTGGTCTTTTCTTTCTTTATTACTGTCTTTCCTTTCTTCTTCTTTGGGACATGGCACTACATCTAGCGCGTACCAGCCTCTTTCTCCTTGATGCAGGGTAAACTGTACGGAATCTCCCATTCTTAAGTTTCTGCCAGGGTGTCCTCTGGGCAGATGAGCTCTGATGTCTCTTCTATTGACAAAGATACCTTCTTTGATACCAGGTGCAACAATGAACCCGTATCCTGACTTTAGGCTGAAGTCCTCTACTACTCCTCTACAAAGGGGTCCTCTGACCTGTGCTTTGGCTCTTCTCAGGAACCGTTTTTCTTGTAGGTCTCTGGCCGTGACTTCTCTCTGCTCTGGGGATGGCGGTGCAGGGAAAGACTGGGTTCTACTGCGGCGCTGTGTCTTGCGGGCTGGATTCTGCGAAGTGCAGCTTACAAGCTCCCAGGTGAGGCTTTGGGGCAGATCTTCTTCCGCAGGAGATGTCAGGTCTTCCTCGTCAGCAGGAGGTGTCAGGTCTTCCTCATCCCAGCGGGAATACGGCAGCATCTCTGGCTCGGGGCATGGATCCACTGCGGGTGGCTCCTGAGTCAGCTCCTCAGTTTCCTGGCCTCCTCTCCCCCTTAGTTCTTCTTGGCACTCCTTTGGTGGCAGTGCTGGGGATGGGCTTTCTTCAGCAGGCCCAGGCGGGGGACTCTTTAGCGTGGTTGCTGCAGGGGTTGCCTTAGGGGTGTGCGGAGGGAGCATGTATCGGTCCACCATCTCCTGTGGGAACTTAGCCTCCAGGTCAGCCTTCAGCTGCCAGTATGCGGAGTCTTCACCTATCAGGGATTTCCTAGTAGGGACCTCCTTAGGCTGGGGAGCGGTGTCTGCTCTGGCCTTGCAGGCCGGGGAAAATGGTGATGCAATCTCTTGGCGGGCCGCGCCCTGTATTGCGGCGGCCTGGTCTTGGCGGGCCGCGCCTGGCATGGCGGCGGCCTGGTCTGTACGGGCCGAGCCTGGCGTGGCGGCGGCCTGGATCTGCGTCGCTGTTGCGGCCAGTTCTTGGCGGGCCGGACTGGGCGTTGCTGCAGGGACCGGGTCTTGGTGGGCCGAGCAGGGCATCGCTGCGGCGGCCGGGGCTTGGCGGGCCGCACCTGGCATGGCTGCGGCCTGGCTCAGCGTCGCCGCGCCGGGCGCCTCTTCTGGGACCGCGGTCGTAGCAGCAGGGGTTGGAGCACTTGCGCTGGCCGGGGCAACTCTGGACTCACCCATCAGCGGCACCATCGGGATCTGAGTCGTCGCCGCTCGATCTGGCAGGCGTCGCGCGGCTCCCTCCTCGTAGGTCCGAACCGCCGCAGCCATCTCCAGAAGCTCCGTGCGTCCCTCACTGAGCTGTCGCATAATCCTGGCCTCCAGCTGATCGCAGAAGATAGCAAGCTCCCGGCACCACCAGGCAGCAGAGCCTGGTTCTGGGTATCCACGTCCGGACTCCATCTCTTCTCTCTGCAGCAGCAGGCTTGTGGCTCTCTTTCTGTCCCGACGTCTCTGGACGCTTCCGCTCTCTTCACAAGCGAGGTCAGAACTCTGCAGGGGATCTCTGGGTAGCCACACCTCTTCGTGGGCGGTAACTTCTCCCAGCGCGGGCTGCTGTTGTTTTTCAGCGCGCTTTTCATGGTGGCAATATGGCGGCGCTTCCAATTTTCCAAGCGGACCGCCCAGGCACATGGTCACCTGTCTGAACAGGTCTAGTCCTTATCCTGTTCGTGACGCCAGAAGTTGTGAAGCCCCGCTAGTATGTGTCGGTGCATTACCTTCAGGGACTCCACGTGGATGGAACAGTCTGGTCACAGGTAGGGAACCTTCTTTAGGATTGTCGTGACGCCACTCTCAGTATTGCGGCCAGTAGGGACCGCCACTGCAGGTTGAGGGTCGCCTGGGGCTGATGGTATGTGCAGTTAGTTGGAATAGCCTCCTGAGAGTGAGGCAAGCCCCAGGGCCCGATGTAGGTGCGTAGTACCACAAGGCGCAGAATAACTCCACACAGGCAGAATGTCTTTCAGGGTTTTTACTCACTTCAGGTGGCAGGGTGAGTAACCCGGGCGTAGCTGGGATGAACCAGGCGGGAACCAGGTGTCCTTCAGGCTGACTTGTGAGGGTGACTACTAACTCGCCTTCCTTAGCCCTTTTTGGTTTGGGGTGACCCCGACTTTTAGTCCCTATGGGGGTCACCCAGGGAAGTTGCTGAAGCCTCACTCCCCTTCGTTTGCCGTGTGCTTGTTGCCTGGGCCAGATCACTCCAGCTTCTTGCCTCCTGTGAGCTATGGGCCCTAACTGTGGCTACGTGGCTGCGGCTTTTTGTGGTGTTGTGGCGTGGGCTTTGAGAGCCCCACACCGGCAGGTTTAGCAAAAGAAAGCTGGATCTATCTCCGCTTCGGGATCTGCCGCCCGTTTGGGCCTGGTACTCTCTAGCAGTCTCCTTACTTCCCACTCCGTTGCTCTCTCTCTAGCTGAAGATGGGTTTCGGGTAGCACTCCTAGGTGACCGTTCTCCCCCGTCGGTAGCCACTGCGCGGACGCTGTCAGACTCCAGCAGCCCACGGGATCTGCTCCTCACTCGAGCTCCCTGGACTCTGCACTGCCTGGCTCACTGCTCCTCCTCTCCTGCTCCCGCCCACGCCACCTAGCAACCAGACTCTCTTACCACACCCCTTGAGAGGAGATGGAGGCTTTTGGCCCCCTCCACTATTCCAGTGAAGGTGAAGGCTTTTCCCCCTCCTGGGATCCCCAGGGGTCCTCTCATAGGTACATGTGTGAGACCTGATCACTATGTGCCTGTGTACCACACCCCAGTCAGCCTTCTGGGTTACCTGTGTTGTACTGTCCCCAGCATGGGTGCAGTACTCAGTGGTGCCTGACCAGGTCAGGGGCGCCACAAACTCATGGATCAATAAAACCTCCTGATGAACCCTTTGGCCCTATCATACAAGGGGGAAAACGTGTCGAGGTGTAAGGTGTAAAGCGTATCCCAAGAGTGTGCAGCTATCAAGCACAGAGTGTCTAACCATTACCAGAAGGAACCTGTGACATATTATATGTCTGAAATAAGGTGTAAGATGTAAAGTGCATCCTGAGAAGGTTGAAGCTATCAGGCACAGAGTGTGTAACCATTACCAGAAGGAACCTGTGACATATTATGTGTCTGAAATCAATTATCTTTATGAAAAGGAATATATCTTTTTAACTTTAAAGGCAGATGTGATCAATATTTCATCTATTAAGAACTTTATCAAGGAATATATTTTGGTCATTGGACTTATCTTGTATAATCTTTTGCATATATATGTGTTTGTTGCTTTGCTGAAATAATCCTTTTTCCAACAGTTCAGGTGGTGGTATTGAGCCAATGTTGGGCCTCTGTTTTGCAGGGAATGACCTTTTGGCATTCTGTTAGGTGCATGATATCTAAAAATAACAGTTCAGTAGATGAATGTACACTCATTTTGGGTGTTGGTTCTGTTAGGGATAACCTATGGGTATTCCAGAATGTGCCTATTTTTAAAGTTATCCCTGTTTTTTCCTTTGCTAAATTGATCAGCTGTGGATATGATCTGGATGTTGAATAGTGGTCATTAAATATATTACAAGGAGCTATCAGGGATGATATTGTTAATATTGTGGTTATATGGTCTCTAATACTGGATAGGGGTTGGAACTAGATATAGAGACGAAATATCTTTTTGTCTCTGTTTTCAGTTCCTACACCACTGTGTTTACAGTGAGTTTAATAGTTGGTGTAAGAAAAAATATATCTAATATAAACAACGGTATGAAGCATATGTAAATCCTGAAAAATGGCAATTTTTCCCTCTGTGGAATTGTTTAGGAGGAGAACTGTATATTGATCTGCGACTGAAGGATGATTTATTGCTTTGTATCTATCCCTGTATTGGTTGATTCCAGTTGAGACAAATGTATGTTTTTGTGTCTATGAGTCCATTTTTAGCTTGTTTAAAATAAAGGAATATATTTTTTAGAAAATTGGGGTTATTAAATTTTTGAGTATCAGTAGCAACTTCTTGCAATTTAAGGTTATCATATTTATCATTCATTAAGCAATTTATTGGATATAAATGTGTCTATTGCATTTTTTTTAGCTAATGTGAGCTGTTTTCAGGGACTACCTATGTGTTCACATTTGGGAAAGTACTTTATTATGAGTACTTATTTGATGTATTATAGCCTTGGGCTTTTTATGTATTCTTATTGTTTTTTTTGGGCTCATGTGTAATCATTAAAGTATTTTATAAGGCGATCCCTTGTTATTAGCACATTTATTTTCTTTTCTCCTTTTATACATCTTCTTATGTGCTATAGGTGTTCCCTTTCGGGGTGGTGCCCCCCTTTTTAATTTTATTTCTCAAGACATTTGATGCTCGATCGAGTACCAAGCAGTGCCAAGCACACTTGTGACGCCCCTAGACTAGTCAGGTCGTCACAGGGTACTGCACGCTCTTTATCTCCCAGTGCAGGACTCAACCCCCATGGTTCTGGGTTTCCATCTTGCAGTACTGCCTCCACCAGCATCTTCAAATCCTAGTGATACCTTGCACCACACCCTGTCAGCCACACCAGTGGGCTGCTAAGCTGGAATAGGGCCGCCCACCTAGGGGTCAGGCAGGGAGTTGGGAGGTGAGAAGGGAGTCGGCTCCAGGGGAGAAAAGTGAGAGGAAGCTGGGAGTTGGAGCTCCCAGGGGAAAGCACCCTAGGTCGCAGACGGTGGTCTGGACCCGGAGGAGACGGAGACCAAGTCGCGGGAGATTGGTACTGGGTGCTTGGCTAGTCTTGGAGGATAGCCAGCAGCCGCAGTTCAATAGCCGGGCTGGGATCGAAGTCACATCGGGGTACATGGACCCTAGGTCAGGGAGAAGCTTCAAGCAACCAGGCAATTAACCTGCGAAGGACAGGTTAATGGACTGTTCCCACGAAGCTCAGAGATCGGGGGCACTAGTGTAATGAGGGGATAGGGCTTTCCAAGCAAAGCAGCCCACTGAAATCCCAAGCGTGAGCTCCTGAGAGCAAGCTCCTCTGCTACTCCTAATAGGGAGCCGGGCCCAGAAAGCTCCAAGCTGACGGACCACCTGAACACTCTAAAATTTTGTGCCAGGAAGCAGGCCACAGACCTCCAGGCAGTACTGCAGGGGATGGGACCCGGACGAGCTCCCCCAAGAGGGCAGCGGCATCCAGAACTTGGTTTACCACGTTGTCAGCGTCTGCTTCTGTGCTGAGTGAGTACCTGATTAATCCCTGCAACTAGCTATCCTGCGCTTCCCCTGCACCTCATTGCACCGCCCAGAGTCCCGGGGCCTTCCTCTACCCATGGAGGGTAACGTCATCTGGCTGCCCCACTCCATCACCCCGGGTACTCCCAACGGCAGCGGCGGTGCTTCCTATTACCGCACACCACGGGTGGCATCACGAACTATCTAACTCCCCCTGTAAATAACCCCCTTTTTACATTTAAGAGTGGCCCAAGGCCCCCGGGTCCAGAGACCCTTGAGCCATGAGTAATCACCCCTGGATCCGAGCGGTTCAACCGCTGCAGGGGTGGCACACACTCGCCCATCACTAATGGCCATATTTGTGGATCCTAACCCAGTATTACAATAGCCTGCACTATGATACAGTTTGGAATTAGAGTTGAGCAAGTACCTAACTATTCGTACTTGCCAGGGGCTGGCTGGCACATTTTAGCCTGGGGGGCAATCATAAGGCGGTGGCCCTCAACTTGCGTCGGCCCATCTTTGGTCTGTTTATCTCTGGCCGCTGCATTAAAGCAGCAGAAGTAACTGGCTTTATGAACAGGCTGGTACATATATAGGGGAACAGAACAGCGCTTACTGCTTTCATAGATAACGCAACAGAACCAAGATGACGACATAGATATGGGAACTGCAAGGAGCTTACTACAGAGATATGGGAAAAGAACCAAGCTTACTGCAGAGATAAGGGTGCAGAACCGGGCTTACTACAGAGATATGGGAACAGAACCAAACTTACTACAGAAATAAGGGTGTAGAACTGAGCTTACTGCAGAAATACGAGATCAGAACAGAACTTACTACAGAGATACAGAAGCAGAACCAAGCTTACTACAGATATATGGGAACAGAATTGAGCTTACTACAGAAATAAGGGTGCAGAACCGAGCTTACTACACAGATACGAGATCAGAACTGAGCTTACTACAGAGATAAGTGAGCAGAACCAAGCTTACTACAGAGATACAGGAGCAGAACTGAGCTTACTTCAGAGATAAGGGAGCAGAACCGAGCTTACTGCAGAGATAAGGGAAAAGAACTGAGCTTGCTACAGAGATAAGGGAGCAGAACTGAGCTTACTTCAGAGATAAGGGAGCAGAACCCAGCTTACTGCAGAGATAAGGGAAAAGAACTGAGCTTACTACAGAGATAAGGGAGCAGAACTGAGCTTACTACAGAGATAAGGGAGCAGAACTGAGCTTACTGCAGAGATACAGGAGCAGAACCGAGCTTACTACAGAGATATGGGAGCAGAACCGAGCTTAAAACAGAGATATTGGAGCATAACCAAGCTTACTACAGAGATATGGGACCAGAACCGAGCTTACTACAGAGATATAGCAGCAGAACTGAGCTTACTACAGAGATATGGGAGCAGAACCAAGCTTACTACAGAGATATGAGAGCAGAACCGAGCTTACTACAGAGATACAGGAGCAGAACCAAGCTTACTACAGAGATACAGGAGCAGAACCAAGCTTACTACAGAGATACAGGAGCAGAACCAAGCTTACTACAGAAATACAGGAGCAGAACCGAGCTTACTACAGAGATATGGGAGCAGAAACGAGCTTAAAACAGAGATATTGGAGCATAACCAAGCTTACTACAGAGATATGGGACCAGAACCCAGCTTACTACAGAGATATAGCAGCAGAACTGAGCTTACTACAGAGATATGGGAGCAGAACCAAGCTTACTACAGAGATATGAGAGCAGAACCGAGCTTACTACAGAGATACAGGAGCAGAACCAAGCTTACTACAGAGATACAGGAGCAGAACCAAGCTTACTACAGAGATATCGGAGCAGAACCGAGCCTACTACAAAGATATGAGAGCAGAATCGAGCTTACTACAGAGATACAGGAGCAGAACCGAGCTTACTACAGAGATACAGGAGCATAACTGAGCTTGCTGTACCCATACAGGAACAAAATCGTACTTACTCAATCTACTACATTGAAACAGCAACAGGACACCAAACCTCATACTAGCTATGGGAACAGAACAAGGTTACTGAATAGACATAGTACCAGAACTAAGCTTACTGCTTAAATATGGTACCATAACTGAGCTTACTATATAGATATAGGAGCAAAACCACACTTGCTACATAGATACAGTACCATAACCCAGCTAACTACATATACAGCAATTACAAAGCTTATCCTATATTTTCAATGTTAAACTCGTATGGAACACGGCTGGCACACGGACTATACACTTATGCAATCTGTGTGCTGTATATGTTTTTCACTGCCCCATAGACTTCTATTGGCCCTTGACATGTGCGCTGCTGGGGAAAAAAAAGACAGATGTCTCCGTAGGGATCACACACGGTCTGTGTAAACACACGGACATGCGAGCAGCACCATAGCTTAAAATGAGTACGCGTGGTAACCCTGAAAAAACGGATACAACACATACCACATACACAGACACGTGAAGAAGGCCATAAGGTGGTGACATAGCTACGTCCCAGTGCAGGGGTTAATTTCACTTTTCTTTTCATAAACATGGAAAGATGAATCAGCAATCCCAAATTCAATGTGCAACTTAGCATAAAAACTACCTTTATTTATATCGTTAAAAGAGCAACGTTGGTTACTCAAATACACTTTCAACAAATACACCAAGCCATCACTATCTTAGGTGATCACACCATGGCCACCTCAGTTAGCCAAATAGAGGGAACCAACCATCAGGGGTCCCTAATAGTGATGGCCACTAAATAACAAACACAAGAAAAAAACCAAACAAACATAAACAATAAGTGATGTTGCTATAGGCAAAGGACAGTGGTCCAATTGACAAAAAAACACAACAAACGAAATAATACCTAAAAAAGCAAAAAAGTATATATTCAATTTGCTGACAATGGTCAGAAATAAGTATACTCAGCTATGCAATAACTTCTAGGCATAAATATAAAAGGAATGGTCTCACCCAATCCCTTTCCTGGAAGGTCATGCAGTCTCTTGATCCTGAGTTGTCCGCCAATATCTGGCCCTAACACTCCATGGATACAAAAAAATGAAAAGACTGCTGCCCCAAACTTCCGTCCTAACAAGGACGGACCACAACTAGGTCTCAAGCTGGACCCCTATGCTGACCCTGATGACATCCCGACGTCCCGACGCGTTTCGTCACTCGGACTCCTCAGGGGACATAATAGTCGTCAGTCAGGTCCTTACTGCCAGCCTTCACCCATTCAGACACTATGAATGGGTGAAGGCTGGCAGTAAGGACCTGACTGACGACTATTATGTCCCCTGAGGAGTCCGAGTGACGAAACGCGTCGGGACGTCGGGATGTCATCAGGGTCAGCATAGGGGTCCAGCTTGAGACCTAGTTGTGGTCCGTCCTTGTTAGGACGGAAGTTTGGGGCAGCAGTCTTTTCATTTTTTTGTATCCATGGAGTGTTAGGGCCAGATATTGGCGGACAACTCAGGATCAAGAGACTGCATGACCTTCCAGGAAAGGGATTGGGTGAGACCATTCCTTTTATATTTATGCCTAGAAGTTATTGCATAGCTGAGTATACTTATTTCTGACCATTGTCAGCAAATTGAATATATACTTTTTTGCTTTTTTAGGTATTATTTCGTTTGTTGTGTTTTTTTGTCAATTGGACCACTGTCCTTTGCCTATAGCAACATCACTTATTGTTTATGTTTGTTTGGTTTTTTTCTTGTGTTTGTTATTTAGTGGCCATCACTATTAGGGACCCCTGATGGTTGGTTCCCTCTATTTGGCTAACTGAGGTGGCCATGGTGTGATCACCTAAGATAGTGATGGCTTGGTGTATTTGTTGAAAGTGTATTTGAGTAACCAACGTTGCTCTTTTAACGATATAAATAAAGGTAGTTTTTATGCTAAGTTAAACATGGAAAGACAAATGAAATTCCCTAACACATATGTGAGTGAGCCCTTAGGGCTGCGTACTCACAAACAGTGTCAGCAGTGTCTTGGACCCAGAGTCCAAATGCTGTGTTGTACAGTACAGGCACAGTGGATGGATTTATAGAAATCTCCGGCCCCCTGGGCTCTTTTAGACGCTCCATAAACAAACCTGTGGCTCTGCATTCCTATCCTCATCATGTCAATTTATTTTAACAGCGATGCTAGTGCTCTGAGCGTGAGAATACAGCGAATATCTGCTGACAGTCACTCTGATTGTGTGCACGGACAGCGTGATCTCCCGCCCCAGAGACTAGCATCTCCACCAGAGAATGTATGTCACGTTCAGACCGTGAGGACACCTGATGGCGGGCACTCACCCGTATAGATTTAGTGTTGTGTCCTGAAGATACGTTTTACACATACACAATATACTATAAGGCTATGTACCCAGGGTCTAGACATGGTAAGTCCTGGACACAGCAAGTCCTCTCCTGCAGGGCCACGAGTGCTCTCCGCAGGGACCACAGTGACCCGTGCCCACAGTCAGGCTTCGGGCCGCTGTGGTCTCCCTCTTCTGTTCTCTCTGTGGAGACTCTTGTGGCTACACAGCAATAAATTGACATGCCAGGGCTCGGAAAGCCACACCACAGGTCAGTTTTCGCTGTGGGTTGTACATGCACAGTGTGCATAGAATTTCTAGAAATACCATCCACTGTGCTTGTACTGTACAGTGCAGCGAAAAATCTCTGAATCCAAAACACTATGAACACTGATGGTGGGCACGCAGCCTTACATATAGTCATCTCACAAACATACACAACCCCAAAAACACAGACATGTAAACATACAGTACAGAGATGTGTAAACATATACACACATGTACTCCCACACAGCATAGACGTACACACACAGCCCCCAGCCATATACATATACACAGACACCTATTCACAGCGTATATACACGTACACACATACAACCGTATACACCTACACACACTTGCGTACAGCCGTATATACCTACACACCTGCATACAGCTGTATACACCTACACACACCTGCATACAGCCGTATACACATACACACACCTGCGTACAGCTGTATACACATACACACACCTGCGTACAGCTGTATACACCTACACACACCTGCGTACAGCCGTAAACACATACACACACCTGCGTACAGCCGTATACACATACACACACCTGCATACAGCCGTATACACCTACACAGACACCTGCATACAGCCGTATACACATACACACCTGCGTACAGCCGTATACACATACACACCTGCGCACAGCCATATACACAGACACACACCTGCATACAGCCGTAAACACATACACACACCTGCGTACAGCCGTATACACATACACACACCTACGCACAGCCGTATACACATACACACACCTGCGTACAGCCGTATACACATACACACACCTGCGTACAGCCGTATACACATACACACACCTGCGTACAGCCGTATACACATACACACACCTGCGTACAGCCGTATACACATACATACACCTGCGTACAGCCGTATACACCTACACAGACACCTGCGTACAGCCGTATTCACATACACACCTGCGCATAGCCGTATACACATACACACACCTGCGTACAGCCGTATACACATACACACACCTGTGTACAGCCGTATACACAAATACACACCTGCGTACAGCCGTATACACATACACACACCTGCGTACCACCGTTTACACATACACACACCTGCGTATAGCCGTATCCACATAGACACCTGTGTACAGTCATATACACATACAGACACCTGGGTACAGCTGTATACACACACACATATATACAGACACATACACAGATATAGTCACACATAAGCATATACATATTTGAAAACATTCACATACAAATAATCATACACAAAAAACAGACACAATCCTACACACTCAGACACACAGACACATACTGGGGAGTTTTTACTTTTGATGATTGGGGGACACTTCTCTCCTCTTCTTCTCTCCCGTGCAGCCACAGACATGTTTGATGGTAAATCCCTGTAGGCTAAAGGACCTGTAGTGACCTCACGCCCATGTGATCAGAAGGGGCGGGGCCTCAGCAACACAGCTGGTAACAGAAAGAAACTGCAGGTGTCCTGGAGTTCTTTAGAATAGAAGCAGGGGTCTGAGGTAAGACCTCCAGATGGGGGATACACGGGGGGCGCAGGGGGAGAGGGTGAAGCCTGCATGATTATAGTGGACGGGAGGAAACATGGCCACGCCCACTAACAGCCGGTCACGCCCACTACCCAGGCAGCTCCTAGCCACTGGGATGTAGCTGCAACTCTTGTCTCATGCTCCTGGGCTGGATGGAGGCAGCGCGCACTGCATGACGTCATTATAACACACATGGCCGCACACTGTGCACTGCGCGCGGCCGTGTCTCCTGTACTATGCGGCCGGGCAGCACTGTCTGCTCCTGTAATGTGTCAGTGTGCCCGGCCACTTCACAGTAGAGAGACACGGCCGCGCACAACTCACTGTGCGCGGCCATGTGTGTTATAATGACATTATGCAGCAGGCGGCCGGCCCTCTACAATAGCTGGGAGAGCATCCTGGGGGGCAATTGACTCCCCCCACCCCCTGGCCCAGCCCACCCCTGTACTCGCTATACTGATAACGAGTACTGTCTAATACTCGCTTATTCATTCCGAATAGCATGTGCAATGCAAGTCAGTGAGGAAAAACTTGCAAAGTAACGAGTAACCCGAATTCCACACTATTCGTTACTACGGCATTCTCGTTCTCCTTACATTGCGAGTTTTTCCCTATTGGCTTGCATTGCACACACTATTTGAAACGAATGCACAAGTATTAGACAGTACTCGTTATGTGTATAGTGAGTACGAATAGTTAGGTACTCGCTCAATTCTATTTGAAATTCATGAGAATTGCTGTATCCCCTCATCTTGGCTCATACAGTGTGATATGTATGCAGGGCCGGATTATAGGCGGGGCAGGCGGTGCTTCAGCCCCGGGCCCCCACCAAAAGAGCTTCCAAGGGGGCCCCCACCACCAGGGCCATACTTGCCACTAGGCACCCGTCAGCAATTATTTTTTTCTTCACACCCTCTCCCCCTTCGTAAAGACAGTATAATAAATCAGCTGTGTTTTCGGGGGGGGGGAGGAGAGAGGCGGTGCACCTACATTTATTTGTATCTGCCTCTCTAAGACGCAAAAACAAACTGCGGGCGCAGGACGCTGTTGACCCCAGAAGTACCAGCGCCTGCACTTCCGGGGTCAGAGGTGTGCCTGCTCCCTGCTCTGCTGCGGCGTCCAATGCTGCAGACGTCACAGCAGGATGCCACGGACGCGGAGGAGGAGAAGACCAATGCCGCAGCCAGGAGAGGAGACTCACCGGAGCAGGAGGATGGCCACGGCACCGGAACAACAGCAGGAGGATGGCGGCCTACACCGGAGCAGCAGGAGGATGGCATCAGAGCAGGTAAGGGCTCGCAGAGTTGAAAAAAGATGTGGGTGTTGCTAATGCGGAAGCAGAGCTGTGTGTGTGAAGCATAGCTGTGTGTGTGTGAAGCAGAGCTGTGTGTGTGAAGCAGAGCTGTGTGTGTGAAGCAGAGCTGTGTGTGTGTGTGAAGCAGAGCTGTGTATGTGTGTGAAGCAGAGCTGTGTGTGTGTGTGTGTGTGTGTGAAGCAAAGCTGTGTGTGTGTGAAGCAGAGCTGTGTGTGTGAAGCAGAGCTGTGTGTGTGTGTGTGTGTGTGTGTGTGTGTGTGAAGCAGAGCTGTATGTGTGTGTGTGTGTGTGTGTGTGTGAAGCAGAGGTGTGTGTGTGTGTGTGTGTGTGTGTGAAGCAGAGCTGTGTGTGTGTGTGTGTGTGTGTGAAGCAGAGCTGTGTGTGTGTGTGTGTGAACCAGAGCTGTGTGTGAAGAAGAGCTGTGTGTGTGTGTGAAGCAGAGCTGTGTGTGCGTGTGTGTGTGCGCGTGTGTGTGTGAAGCAGAGCTGTGTATGTGAAGCAGAGCTGTGTGTGTGTGTGTGTGTGTGTGTGTGAAGCAGAGCTGTGTGTGTGTGAACCAGAGCTGTGTGTGTGAAGCAGAGCTGTGTGTGTGTGAAGCAGAGCTATGTGTGTGTGTGTGTGTGTGTGTGTGTGTGTGAAGCAGAGCTGTGTGTGTGTGAAGCAGAGCTGTGTGTGTGTGAAGCAGAGCTGTGTGTGTGTGTGTGTGTGTGAACCAGAGCTGTGTGTGAAGAAGAGCTGTGTGTGTGTGTGAAGCAGAGCTGTGTGTGTGTGTGTGTGCGCGTGTGTGTGAAGCAGAGCTGTGTGTGTGAAGCAGAGCTGTGTGTGTGTGTGTGTGTGTGTGTGTGAAGCAGAGCTGTGTGTGTGTGTGAACCAGAGCTGTGTGTATGAAGCAGAGCTGTGTGTGTGTGAAGCAGAGCTATGTGTGTGTGTTTGTGTGTGTGTGTGTGTGTGTGAAGCAGAGCTGTGTGTGTGAAGCAGAGCTGTGTGTGTGTGTGTGTGTGTGAAGCAGAACTCTGTGTGTGTGTGTGTGTGTGTGTGTGTGTGTGTGTGTGAAGTAGAGCTGTGTGTGTGTAGCAAAGCTGTGTGTTTGAAGCAGAGCTGTGTGTGTGTGTGAAGCAGAGTTGTGTGTGTGTGTGAAGCAGAGCTGTGTGTGAAGCAGAGCTGTGTGTGTGCGTATGTGTGTAGCAGAGCTTTGTGTGTGTGTATATATGAATCAGAGCAGTCTGTGCGGCATCCCAGAACTATATGGGTCCCCCAGAGCGTTAAGCCACCCATCCTAGTAATGTGTACGCCACCAGAGCTGTTTGCCATTCCAGTAAGATCTATGCCCCCCCCCAGTAAAGTCTATGCTCCCTGCCCATCCTGTAATGTATATATTGTAGGCCCCAGCCCCTCCTGTGATGTATATACAGCAGTGCTGTGTCAGTGTGCACGGTGTGCAGTCATGTCTGTTAGTGATGGCCGCCATGCAACACAGCCACATGTCCTGGAGGAGCTGGACGGAAACAAGCGGGGGAGGTGAGTGATGCTGCTTGTGACTTCTCCATATTAACACCTGTAATGCGTCTGTGTCTGCATGTATGTCAGTGTATATGACTGTGTATATATTTGTCTGTTTAAATGTATTTTTGTGAATTTGTCTTCAAATATGTATATGTACATATGCCTGTATGTGTATGTGTGTGTCTGCATGTGGATGGGGCCCACTGAGACTCAACCGGGGACCACAAAAACCTGGAGCTGACCCTGGCTGCCTTAACATTGGGATCAATAAAAAATATGTGAGTAACTCTACTTTCTGTGTATAAGTGATGTCTGTGAGTTATCCTGGACTGTATCTGTATTGTAGTGCTGTAAATCTGAATGTGGCAGAACAGAATAAGATAAATGTTCATTGGATTTATATCTAAATGCTACAGTTTGCGCTCTACTGTTATGGCTAAAAATGTTAACGTTTATGGGGTCCCCACCAGATTTTCTGCCCAGGGGCCCCCACCAACCTTAATCTGGCCCTGTATGTATGCTATACTATGCTTCAAGCCAAAGTGAAACAAACCTTTTTGTACTTTCACTGAATCATCTACAATTGCTTGATTTTCTGATTATTGTGGTTGCAAATCCCGTTCTTGTGAGAAGCCTAAACTCTCTGAAATGTATTATCACATTAAAGACAAAGCAGACAATCAAGCACAATGCTCTACTAGAATGGCCGGCTAAAGCTGGTGTCACACACAGCGACAACGACAACGACGTCGCTGCTACGTCACCATTTTCTGTGACGTTGCAGCGACGTCCCGTCGCTGTCGCTGTGTGTGACATCCAGCAACGACCTGGCCCCTGCTGTGAGGTCGCCGGTCGTTGCTGAATGTCCAGCTTCATTTTTTGGTCGTCACTCTCCCGCTGTGACACACACATCGCTGTGTGTGACAGCGAGAGAGCGACGAAATGAAGCGAGCAGGAGCCGGCACTGGCAGCTGCGGTAAGCTGTAACCAAGGTAAACATCGGGTAACCAAGGGAAGACCTTTCCCTGGTTACCCGATGTTTACGCTGGTTACCAGCCTCCGCTCTTGCTGCCAGTGCCGGCTCCTGCACTGTGACATGTGGCTGCAGTATGCATCGGGTAATTAACCTGATGTATACTGTAGCAAGGAGAGCAAGGAGCCAGCGCTAAGCAGTGCGCGCGGCTCCCTGCTCTCTGCACTGTGACATGTAGCTGCAGCACACATCGGGTTAATTAACCCGATGTGTACTGTAGGAGAGCAAGGAGCCAGCGCTAAGCGCGGCTCCCTGCTCTCTGCACATGTAGCACAGCGACGTTATGATCGCTGCTGCGTCGCTGTGTTTGACAGCTAAGCAGCGATCATAACAGCGACTTACAAGGTCGCTGTTACGTCACCGAAAATGGTGACGTAACAGCGACGTCGCTGTCGTTTAGTGTGAACCCAGCTTTAGTCCTTTGTGTGACTGCTGAGCTTTTATACATTGTTTCAAATGGTATCAACATTACTTAGGACATTTTCATTTGTAAATGAGCAGATAAAGAAAGAGCAAAGAGTTCTATACCCTGGGCTCATCCATATGAAAAGGACTCAAGAACTGTCAAACTGAGGTCATAATTGGGATCCATAGGAGGCAATTAAAGTTCATTCACACTTGTACCTTATGGAATGACAAAGCACCTCCAAAACCCAGGTAAATGTTTGTCCTTTGCTGAGTCTCCCTTCCCCCATTCTGCTCTGTGTTTGTTCTCTGCACCTTTCCTCAATAGGAGATAATGGTCTCATTTCAGTGTCACAGATGAGGTGACCACAGAGGACACATCAACAAAGTCCCTCTCTCAGGGCCCCAAACAAAAGGCTTGTCAGGACTATGAGAATCTCAGCTCTGTTGTCATTCTGTTTTCACAGGTGTCCCCTCTGAAATTAACTACTTTTTTTTATTTTGCAGCTGCTGTGTAATGGAAAATGTTTGTAAGAAGAAAGAAGCTGTTTTCTATGGGAACTTCCTCTCTTGAAATTCTATTCTTGTGTTGCCGAAAAGGTGGAAATATATCCAGGACTCCCGGAATCAGTTTTTGTAGTGGTTGAAAAAGTAAAGTTAGACGATGCTGTGTATATTCGCTACATCAAAAACGCAGCAGCCTACAGTTCCAGCATACTGGATGGGATTTATCGAAATCTCCTGCCCTGTGTGCTTCTTTTTACTCAGTGTAATCTGACCTGCGGTGCGTGTTTCAAATCGGCAGCATGTCAATTTATCTTGCGGGTAAGGCTGGTTTCACATCAGCGTTTTCCTGCCGCACTGTCAGATCCGGCACAAGTACAGTACAGTTCAATACAGTTCACAGACAGTGCTCCGGTCACATGACCGCAAGTGCCCGGAGCTTGCCAGTGAACTATATTGAACTGTACTACACTTATGATCTGGCAGTGCGGCAGGAAAACGCTGATGTGAAACCAGCGTAGGTTGAGTTTTGCGATTTTCTCGGACGAGTGCAATGCGAGTAATTCTCGCATTGCACTCGGACACATGTTAATCAATGATGCAGCTCCCATCTGCGATTTTTTTTCTCAGTCCAAATCGGACTGAGAAAAAAAAAATCGCAGCATGCTGCGATTTGGAGAGTTTCTCTCGCAAGTCTCTGCACTGATTCTCTATGGAAGCGTGTAAAATAAAGGAACACACACGCTCCAGAACATTCACATGCGTTCTCTGTTGTATTTAATGTCATATGTGAAGACATGATAAATTTATTTTTTCAATAAAGGTTAATGGAACAATGTTTAGCAGCATGCAGTTTAGCTGTGAGATCAAAAATAGCCACTGTTCCATTGAGCCACGTGGGGGCTAGATCATTTACATGAGCATTACACATGTCTAAATGATTTAATTTATTTAAATGTTTATTTGGAAAAATGCATCACACACGCATTACACACGACACGCATTACACACGCACTGCTATCATAAAATTCACAAGATCGCATAGCAGTTGCATAGCACACTGATCTTAACGTGAACTAAAATCGGCCGACTTTTTTTCATGCAACTCGGACCGATTTTACACGCATAAGTGTGTTTCCAGCCATAGAATTGCATTAGATGTGTCAGAGCAGCAGGTAAAAAAATGCATATTTGCTTTCAGTGTGTTTCAGCTATGTAAAGACACTAAAAATGCATATAATTTGCTCAATGTGCCACAAATTTTGATTAATCAGCTAGGCAGGCCTATTATCTTAATAATATTGATGAGCGAACCCATGGATATTCAGATTTGCCGAACCAGCACAGGGGAAAAAAAAAAATCAGGATTGGCGAGCAAACTTGACTCCAAACTTAACCCAAAACAACGAATCCCATACAAGTCAATGGGGACAAGACATTTGGGGCTGTAAAATGGCCGTAGTAAACGCTAGGGAGCTGTGGGTAGAAATTAAATGGTACTAAGAATAGGATAGTTATACATACCGTGTTTCCCAGAGAATCACGCTGCAGTCAGATTCCCTTCCGAGCCCACTAATTAAGTTTCATGAATATTCACTGCTTCCCCACCCACCCTCTGTGCCAGTCTCTGTGATTGGTTGCAGACTGCTATACACCCCCCCACCCTGTGTCCTCATTTGTGATTGGTTGCAGACATTTTGCTGTAAAATAAAATAATAACAATAATAATAATAATAATTAATTAATTAAAATATCAAACAAAAAAATCCTGGAGGGAGACAGGAAAAGAAGACAAAGGGGCACTAAATTTGATGAATAGACTAATGAAATAGGAAACATTTACACTCATCTATAAATAGGTAAATGAAGGCATATAGCAATGTGAACCTCCTGCTTGCCCGGGTAGGGTGATCCTGGTTCGGTATGCTGCTCGCACAGGAAGCTGTGAAAGACGTCCTCTGGCTGATTCCACAAACAGCACTGTTACCAAAGAAAAAGGTTGAGTGCAGCGCTCCCAATATTCAGGACAAGGACCCCACATCAAATCGATGACTACAGCCTGCTTTACACATTGCAATTTCGCATATGATATCGTATGCGATTTGCAACGCCCCCATCGTATGTGTGGCACGTTCAATTTGTTGAATGTGCCGCACAAACGATTAACCCCCGTCACACGTACTTACCCGTCCATACGACCTCTATGCGGGCGGCGAACGTCCACTTCCTGGAGTGGGAGGGATGTTCGGCGTCACATCGACGTCACGCGGCAGCCAATAGAAGCGGAGGGGCGGAGATGAGCAGGATGTAAACATCCTGCCCACCTCTTTCCTTCCGCATTAATGGCCGGGAGCCGCAGGACGTAGGTAAGATCTGTTCATCGTTCCTGGGGTGTCACACACTGCGATGTGTGCTGCCTCGGGAACATTGAACAACCTGACGTGCAATTCTAGAGAAATGAACGATGTGTGTGCGATGAACGTTTTACCGTTCAATCACAATCGCACGTACCTGTCACACACTACAATGTGTACGATGCCGGATGTGCGTCACTTACAACGTGACCCCGCCAACACATTGTAAGATACATTGCAGCATGTAAAGCGGGCTAAATATAGTAGTCCATTATTTTTTATATTATGGATTATATCTTGATATTGTTGCCAACAAGCAGTTCCCTCCCCAGTAAATAAAGCGGCAGGCAGCCAGTAACGTGCAGTTATTGCCTTGGTCGATAACTGCCTGTCTCATGAAAAGATATGATAAAATATTTACAAGTGTACTCACTTTTGTGATATACTGTAAATACTGTCATAAATTCAAAGGGTACTTCACCAAAGTACTGTACTAGTTTAAGGCTACATGCACACAATGAGTATTTGATGTTGCAGAATTTCTGCAGTAGTTCTACAACTACATTATTAGGTAAATTAGGTTACTTGCTTTTTTATGGTATTTTTGATGCTGCGTTTTTTTGTCTCTTCTTGGTCATGTTTTAAACAAAGGTGATTTGTTTTAATACTTGTGGCTTTGCAAAAACTTTATTGATATACTTAGTTATGGATACATGTATTTTTGATCCGCTTCCGCAGCAGAAATGCGTTTTTTTCCACAGTCTATAAGAAAAAAAGCACAAAGGGCATGAGATTTCTACAGATCCCATCCACTTTGCTTGAACTGTAAGATGCTGTGTTTTTTACACAGTGTAAATATACAGCATCAAAAACTCACTAAAAATTTATCGCGGGCACATAGCCTAAAGGTGCAGATATTTATGCAATCACAATATTTTAGTTCTTTGAAACCTTTTCCAGAGGAAAAAGAAAAAATAGTTTGATTCTCAATGACAGTAAAGCTGGAAAAAGTTCTGAAGTGATTCTTCTTGGTCTAGCTACAATGTGAATGCAGTGCAGTGGAACCTCGCGTAACGAGTAACCCAGTTAGCGAGTATTTCGCCTAACGAGCAAGGCTTTCTGTAAATTTGTAACTCTGTTTATGAGAAAGCCTTGCTGTACGAGCAAAATACTCACCGCACACACTTCTGGTTTCATACATCCACCGCGCTCTAACCCGCTCTTACAGTCCGCACAAACACACATAAGCACGCACAAACACACACAAACACGCACACACACACGCACACACACATATTATTCTCACCTTACCTTCCGTTCCCTCGCCGGCTTCCTGGAACTTGCATGTATCGGGTAACCAAGGCGACCGATGCCGGATCTTCAGCTCCCAGCGCGCTGATGTCAAAGGCAGGAGCCACTTGCCTCTGATTGGCCAGCGCACTGCCTTTGAGTTGCAGCTGACAGGGGAAGGTCCTCCCTCCACAGAATGTGTATCCGGCAACCATCGCGATGAGAGAGAAACTTCCCCTGTCAGGCGCTACTCAAAGGCAGGAGCCACTTGCCTCTGATTGGCCAGCGCGCTGAGTGTGGAAGGTCCGGCATTGGTCGCCTTGGTTACCCGATACACAGCGTGTACGGGTGAACTGCAAGTTCCAGGAGATCGGTGAGGGAACGGAAGGTAAGGTGAGCATAATCTATGTTTGTGCGTGTGTGTTTGTGCGTGTTTGTACGTGTTTGTACGTGTTTGTACGTGTTTGTACGTGTGTGGAATGGCACAATAGGGGACCAGGATGGGACATTTAACAAGTTGTGGAACGAATTGTCTGCATTGCAATGATTTCCTATGGGAAATCTTGCTTTGCTGAACGAGTAAGGCTATGTGCCCACGTTGCGTTTGTACATGCGTTTCTGCAGCGTTTTCAACTGCAGCGTTTTAATGCCAAAATGCATGCGTTTTGATTTCCAAGCAAAGTCTATGAGAAATAGGGATTTCTTGTGCACACCAATCTGTTCAAAACGCTGCGCTTAATTTGCATATTTTTGGGCAAAAACTCAGCGTTTAAAGAAGCAACATGTCAATTATTTTTGCCATTTGAGCTGCGTTTTGATAACATTGAAGTCAATGAGAAGATGCAAAACGTATTCTAAATCAAAATCCTAGCGTTTTACATGCTTTTTGGATGCAGAAAACAAGCGTTTTTGACAATTTAATTGCATGCATTTTTGACATTATATTAAAGGCATGATATGTTCCTTTATACACACACACACACACATAGTCCAACAATTAAAATTAAGAAAAACATTAATTTAACGTTATTTTATACATAAATATTAACAAACATTTATCATTTTAATAAAATCAGCTATTTTGTTTATGATTATAATCTTGATATTTGTTATCATTTGTGTTCCATTTTTTCATAGTGTTTGAGTGTTAAAACTTTATTTAGCAGTGTATTTGTCATCAAAACGCATCTGACTTTAAGCAATGAAAAAGCATGTAAATTGCGTTAAAAACGCGTTAAAAATGCAAGCGTATTTATAGCGTTTTTGTGGTCAAAAACAATTTTGGCAAATACCATTTCTGCCAAAGGGTGCGTTTAGAACTGCAACTACCTCGACGCAACGTGGGCACATAGTCTTACTTGGTTAACAAGCACACTCCCAGAACGGATTGTTCTCGTTAACCAAGGTTCCACTGTATAACAATACCCTATGCAGCTGACTCTAATGGCAGAATTAGGTATTACTGTTATTATTTATTTTTAGAGCATCATCAGTTATATGGTGCCGTGAAAAGGGTTTATATTCAAATATATAAATTCCCAATACAGACTGAGGCTGTGTGACACAGTGCATCTCTATTGCATTTTTGGATGCGTTTTTGATTGCAGTTTAGTCACAATACTGCATGCTAGCAAAGTCACAATACCTTATGCTAGCAATCCATCAGAATTCTGACGTTTTGTGTTCACGTTGCTTTTTTTCCCTCTTGCAGATCTTGCAGATATGCAGCAGAAAATAAACTACAGCATGTCAATTCTTTTAGCGTTTTTGCCACATCTTTCTACCCCAAATGCATAGAAAGGCGCATTGGAAAAAATGCATGACACAAATGCATAAAAATGCATCAAAAACGCATGGAAAAATGCAGAATTTTTCTTGGCAAGAGGTGCAGATTTGGTGCAGAAATTTCTGCAACCAAATACTCAGCATGTGCACATAGCCTAACATTGACAGACTTTTACATGGAGAGTGGAACCCTACCCTCCCAGGCTTACAGGATACAGGGTGAGAGGGAAGGAAGCAATAGGATAGGGTGAGAGGGGGGGGGGTTGCAGCAGCTCCAGTGGTGAGGTGATAGCAGGGTCATTGTAGGCTGCAAGCTTTCTTGAAGAGATGGCCTTTCGCCTTTCAAGTTTTGAATGTTGGTGACAATCGGACATGTTGAGGCACAAAATTCCAAGGGATGGGGGATCCTCATTAAAAGTCTTGAAGGCAATGGATGAGGAACCTACAAGAGTGAAGGCGAGAAGGAGGTGTTGTGAGGTGGACATCACGTGTCGGAAGATATTGGGAGATTAATTCGGCTATATTGAGAAGACAGATTAAGGATAGCTTTGTTGGTCAATGTTAGTAATTTAAAGAAAACCTGTCACCAGTTCCCAAGCAACCAAAGCAATGCCAGCATCCACACTGCTAAAATTAAAGGGGAGCAAACTGAGAGAGCAGCAGAAAAGCACTACTTTCTAGTGTTTTTTTTTATCTCATGCCAAGTTTGGATTAATAGTTACACTGCTCAGTACTACCATTTTTGCTTGTAAATGTGCTCAAAAGAGACAGCTAAGCAGGATCCCTTGTGTCTACGTGTACTAGGTATGGGAGACATCATAGCAGCATGTCTCCAACCACTAGCTCTGTGATAACTGAAAATTAGAGCTAGAACCTGCAGAGAAGTAAGGAAAGCTAGTAAACATGTATTTCGGCTATGGCTGTTAGACAGCCAATCAACATGCGGGGATTGTCTGCCATACACGTTATTGCCATAGCCAAGTTCCCCAGTCTGGCGCTTATTTAAATAAAGTGCAGATTATAATAGAAAGGTAATTTGCATCCTATGCAGTAATATGATCAGCAGAGGCCTGACTACTACCAGCCTGACCATGACAAGCATGCTCAGGCACATGTCATCAAACATCTGACTAGGTGAGCAGAATACCTGTATCCATATTCAGTGTCTTCAATTGATACCACTGCCTCTGCCCCTGTGCTACGTGCTTACCAATCCCTTGTCCAAGACTCAGACGAAGATACCTCCCACCCAGTACCTGTCATTGGACATTCGCAGGAGCCATCAGAAACCACGTCTGATTGTTTGACCCAGAGCAGCATTCAGCTGTCCCTACAGCAAGCCTATTATTATTATTATTTATTTATAGAGCACCATTAAATTCATGGTGTGTACATGAGAAGGGGTAACATACAGAATACATGTACAAGTTACAGTAGACAGACTAGTATGACTAGTACAAAGGGAAGAGGGACTTGCCCTTGCGGACTTACATTCTATAGGATTTTAGGAAGGAGACAGTAGGTGGGGTGTAGGTTGGGCAGCAGTTCTGCACGGTGGTCGGGCGGCAGCTCCGCACGGTGGTGTAGCGGCAGCTCTGCATGGTGGTGAAGCAGTGAGGTCATTTTACATTATAGGCATTTCTGAACAGATGAGTTTTCAGGTTCCGCTTGAAGCTTGCAAGGGTAACAGATAGTCTGACGTGTTGAGGCAATGAGTTCCAGAAGACTGGGAATGCTCGGGAGAAGTCTTGCAGTTGGTTGCATGAGGAGCGAATGAGAGAGGAGGCGAGAAGGAGATCTTGGGAGGACTGGAGATTACGTGTTGAAGTGTAGTGGGAGATTAGTTCAGAGATATATGGAGGTGACAGATTATGGACGGCTTTGTAGGTCAGTGTTAGTAGTTTGAATTGGATACGGTGGAAGATTGGGAGCCAATGGAGGGACTTGCAGAGAGGAGAAGCCGGGGTGGTATTGAGGTGGATCAGTTGGGCAGCAGAATTAAGGATGGACTGGAGAGGGGCGAGCGTGTTAGCAGGGAGGCCACAGAGAAGGATGTTACAGTAATTGAGGCGGGAGATTATGAGGGCATGCACTAGCATTTTTGTAGATTGCGAATTGAGGAAAGGACGGATTCTGGAAATATTTTTGAGTTGGAGATGGCAGGAAGTGGTGAGGGATTGGATGTGTGGTAGGAAGGACAAGGCAGAGTCAAAGGTCACTTTGAGGCACCAAACTTTGGGTACTGGCGAGAGCATGGTGTTATTTATTGTAATAAATAGATCAGGTAGAGAGTGTAGGTGAGATGGAGGAAAGATGATTATTTCAGTTTTGGCCACATTGAGCTTTAGGAAGCAAGAGGAGAAAAAGGAGGATATAGCAGATAGACACTCCGAGATTCTGGACAGCATGTGACATCTGGGCCAGAGAGGTAGATCTGAGTGTCATCGGCATATAGGTGGTACTGGAAGCCATGGGAATTTCTGAGTTGTCCCAGGCCAAATGTATAGATAGAGAAAATTAAGGATCCCAGGACAGAGCCTTGAGGGATGCCAACAGAGAGAGGCCGGGATGAAGAGGTTGTGTGGGAGTGGGAGACACTAAAAGTGCGGTTGGAAAGGTATGAAGAGATCCAAGAGAGGGCAAGATCTCTGACACCAAGGGAAGAGAGGATCTGTAATAGGAGGGCGTGGTCAACAGTGTCAAAGGCTGAGGGCAGGTCTAGAAGTAGGAGTATGGAGAAGTGATTATAAGCTTTGGCAGTAAGTCATTTGTCATTTTAGTCAGGGCAGTTTTGGTAGAATGGTGTGGACAGAAGCCAGACTGTAGGTTGTCAAAGAGAGAGTTAGATGAGAGATGGGAGGAAAGTTCAGCATGGACATGCTGTTCCAGTAGTTTTGAGGTGAACGGGAGTAGTGATATGGGGTGATAGCTGGTAGTAGAGGTTGGGTCGAGGGAAGGTTTCTTTAGGATAGGTGTGACTGTTGCATGTTTAAAGGCAGAAGAGAAGGTACCAGTCATTAAAAATAGGTTGAAAAGATGGGTTAAGGCTGGAATAAGGATAGTGGTGAGGTTGGAGAGGAGGTGGGATGGGATGGGGTCAAGTGCGCAGGTGGTGAGGTGTGCTTTTGAGAGAAGATGTGCAAGCTCTCCTTCGGTGATGGTGGGGAGGAAGTTTATGGGGGAGGGGCAGTGGTCTGTTATATGAAGGGGTTGTGGTGACTGAGCATAGAAGACTTGCCTTATTTGGTCTATTTTTTTCTTTGAAATAAGTGGCAAAGTCTTCTGCGTAAATGAAGGAAGTTGGAGGGGGCAGTGGTAGGCGAAGGAGGAAGTGGAAAGTATTGAATAACTGTTTGGGGTTGTGTGTTAAAGAGGATATGAGGTTTCTGACGTATTCCTGTTTAGCGGAGGTGAGGGCCGAATGAAATGTGTGAATTGCATTTTTGAATGTGGTGAAGTCTTCCTGGGAGTGCGTTTTCTTCCACCGCAGCCCTAGACACTTGCCGAAGTTTTTTAGTGAGGCTGTTGTGCCAGGGTTGTCAATTGATTCATCTCCCTCTGCCATGCACAAGAGGAGCTACTGAATCAATAGCTGATGTGAGAGTGGTGTTGTAGAAAGTGGTGGCACTGTTTGTGTCATGGAGTGACGATATGGAGGACAGCGGTAGGATACAGTCAGAGAGGGTGTGCATGTTGAGGTGTTCAAGGTTTCTGCGGGGGTGCGCTAGGTGCTGGACAGGGGGGGCAGGTGAGGAGGACAGGGCGGAAAAGGTCAGTAAAATGGTGGTCAGATAGGGGGAGAAGGGAGGTTGTGAGGTCAGATAGAAAGCAGAGACGGGTGAAGATAAGGTCCAGTGTGTGTCCATCTTTATGGTTGGCAGAGGTGGACCACTGAGTTAGACCAAAAGATGAAGCGAGGAACAGGAGTTTGGAGGCTGCCGACTGGAGGGTGTCAGTGGGGATGTTGAAGTCACCCATGATGATAGTGTGAATGTCAGCAAAGAGAAAGTGTAGAAGCTAGGCAAAGAGCTGGTCGATGAAGGCAATGGTAGGGCCCGGGGGTCTATATATGACGGCCACTTGGAGGTTGGAGGGAGAATAGATTCGGATAGAGTGCACTTCAAAGGAAGGCAGGACAAGGGAAGGTAGAGGTGGGATTGGGTAAAGCTGCAGTTAGAAAGAAGGAGGCCCACTCCTCCACCCTGTCTATTGCCAGGGCGAGGAGAGTGCGTGAGATGAAGGTCACCGTAGCATAGTGCAGCATGGGAGGCAGTGTCGGAGGGTGTTAGCCATGTTTGGGTGAGGCCCAGAAAGGATAGATTGCTAGAGGTAAAGAGATCATGAATGACATGCAGTTTATTACAGACAGAACGGGCATTCCAGAGTGCTCCAGATAAAGGGAGCGGTGGAGTGGGTGAGAGGGGAATTGATGTTATATTGGAGAGGTTGCGGTAGTTACTAGTATGTGGGGAGTGATAAGTGGGTGATAAAGAGGGGTGTAGGATCTGTGGGGGGCCAGGATTGGGGGATATGTCACCAGCAGTGAGAAGAAGTAGAGGAAGGGAGAGCAGGTGGGAAAAGGAGAGTGGACGGCATGTTCTGTGTAATATTAGGAGCGATCTGAGGTTCAGGAGCAGGTCAGCAGATGAGGACAGAAGAGAAGGCAGGAGGAAAGGGGAGATGATTATTTGTTTGGAGAGTGCTAGGGTTTGGGGATAGAGCAAAGACTGTGAGGGCATAGGTGAACATGGTGGGAATAAGGTTTTAAATATGGGAAAAAACAAACAAACAGTGACAGTGGCAAACACAGTTAGAAAGAGTTAAATCTCACCTTCTCGTCAATTCTGGGACATTTCTGGTATATTTCTGACCCCTCACTTAGAAAATCCCACTTATGAAATCACACCAGACCAGCCTATGAATACAAATGTAGATACCCAGCCACACACACAGGTTCAAACACTAAGGGTGGCTTTACATGCTGCGATATCCGGCCCGATATCGCTAGCATGCGACCCACCCCCATCGTTTGTGCGAAACGGGCATATCGCTGCCCATCGCGCACAAAATCTGGCACCCCCATCACACATACATACCTGCATAGCGACGTCGCTGTGACCGGCGTACCGCCTCCTTTCTAAGGGGGCGGTCCGTTCAGCGTCACAGCGACGTCACTAAGCGGCCGCCCAATGAAAGCGGAGGGGCGGAGATGAGCGGGACGTAACATCCCGCCCACCTCCTTCCTTCCACATTGTGGCCGGAGGCAGGTAAGGAGATGTTCCTCGTTCCTGCGGCGTCACATGTAGCTATGTGCACTGCCACAGGAATGAGGAACAACTTCGCCCCTGCGACAGCAGCGATAACTGGCAGCGGACCCCATGTCAACAAGGAGCAATTTTGGACGTTTTTGCAACGATCCAAAATTGCTCCTAGGAGTCACACGCTACGACATCGCTACAGCGGCCGGATGTGCGTCACAAAATCCGTGACCCCAATGAGATCGCTGTAGCAAAATCGTAGCGTGTAAAGCCCGCTTAAAAGGACACATTTCCAGACAACTTACCCTGGAAATGTTACTGTTTAGGCTTGTAGACGCTGATGCTTTCCGTAACTTCATGGCTGTGTCCGTCCTTTGGTACTCGTTTCCCAGCCGCCACTTTTTCCTGGTGTGCCATCCACGCCTTACACCAGCATATGTCCCATAATAACACACATGCCCTGACTAATGCAGTTACTGGGCCATTCCACTTAATGACTAACATGTAAACAAGTGCTTATTGCCAGGGATGCTACAGTTCCATGACAGCACACTGTAGAGGCTGGGACAGAGCCAGAACCTGGGAGGGCACACGTGCTACTGTACCGCCCCCGCGTGAGCAGCCTGCCGACGCTGCTCGGATCTGGATCTGCGGTGGCTGGAGGGGTCTCTGGACCCGAGGGTCGGGGTCGCGCGGCCACTCGGAATAAAAGGGGGGTTATTTACAGGAGATTGTAAGGACAGTTCGTGATGCCACCCGTGGTGCATGGTAAGGTCTAGTATCACCGCTGCAATGGGGAGTACCCGGAGGCGATGGTGTAGGACGCCAGATGTTTAACCCCTCCATGGGTAGGGCGAAATGCCCCGGGACTCGGTGTTTGTGGCAGGGAGGTGCTGTTGGGACGGTCAGGGATCGTTTTAGTACTCCAATAATGCTGACACCGACAACCGTGGTAAACCAAAGCTCGTAGTACCGCTGCAGCAGGAAGGCAGCACGCCTGGATCCCGTGCCCGATGGTGTTGCTTGTTAGCCTGTGTCCTTTTCCGTGACACCTCTCTTCTAAATGGTCCCTCTAGCTTAGAACTATCAGGTCCCGCTCACCAGTAAGGCTAACTGGGTGAGCTTGCTCTCAGGGTTCATGCTTGGGATTTTCTGGACTTTGTAGTGGGAAAGTCCTATCCCCCTCGTTGCGCTAGTACCCCGATTTTGGAGCGGGTGGAGAACGGATCTTGAAGGCTCCATCCTCGTCGGGTAAATTGTCAAGACGCTTGAAACTCCTTCTCGACCTTGGGTCCATGTACCTCGTCGTGCCCTGGCCCCTGCCCGGTGATGGCACAAGTCCGCCAGCTGTCCTCCTCAACAGTCCGTGCCCCTTGTCACAATCCCCCTGCGACCGGGGTCCAGCTCCTACCAGGCCCAGACCAACGTCTTCCACCTAGTATGCCAAGGAGCCCAGCTCCTGACTAGAGTTGAGCGATGTTCGAGTTGAACGGTTCGCCAATTTCAAATTCGAATGATTTTGGGTGGTGTTCAAGTCGTCCGACGAACTCGAACGATTTGCTTCAAGTTCTGCAGTTCGAGTTACCATTCAATAATGGTTCAATCACCAAAAGCGTGGCTTTTCACAGTAAGCCTATGTGCGCACGTTGTGTATTTGCATGCGTCCTGCATCCCCAGCACAATCCCTCTCTCTTTTCTACTCACCGATCATGGGTGCGAGGCTGCACGGCTGTCACAAAGCTCCAGCAGCTTTTCCTCTTTTGAAAATGGCTGCTGCTTCATTATTCAATCAGGTATTCCCTGCTTTCCCCGCCCACCGGCGCCTATGATTGACTGCAGTCAGACATGCCCTCACGATGAGTGACAGCTGTCTCACTGTAACCAGTCACAGCCGCCGGCGGGCGGGTCTATATCGTGCAGTAAAATAAATAAATAATAATAAAAAATAAAAAAATGCGGTTCCCCCCAATTTTGATACCAGCCAGGATAAAGCCACACGGCTTGAGGCTGGTATTGTCAGGATGGGGAGCGCCACGTTATGGGGAGCCCACCACCCTAACAATATCAGCAGGCAGCCGCCCGGAATTGCCGCATGCATTAAATGCGACAGTCCCGGGACTCTACCCAGCTCATCCCGAATTGCCCTGGTGCGGTGACAATCGGGGTAATAACGGGGTTAATCATGACAGGCGTCTCCCCGAGATACCTTCCATGATTAACCTGTAAGTGAAAGTAAATAAACACATACACCCGAAAAAATACTTTATTTGGAATAAAAGACAAAAAAACACCCTCTTTCACCATTTTATTAAAATCCCCAAATACCCCTCCAGGTTCGACGTAATCCACAGAGGTCCCGCAACGCATCCAGCTCTGCTACATGAAGCTGACAAAAGCACGGTAGAACACGAGCACTCTGTGTCAGATCCACGGAGCAATAAAGTGAGCCTCGCTGTCAGCGGGGAGATAATGCCTGCGTGTGCGGTGATGATGGGGGTTGTAGTGCCTGCGTGTGCGGTGATGATGGGGGTTGTGGTGCCTGCGTGTGTGCAGTGATGAGTGCGGAACTGCCGGTGTTTGCTCGCCCATCCGCCCATCCATCCGCCCATCCGCCCATCCACCCATCCATCCATCCATCCGCCCATCCATCCATCCGCCCATCCATCCATCCATCCATCCATCCGCCCATCCATCCATCCGCCCATCCAGTCCATGTGAAAAGAGACAGAAGGCACTCAAATATGCGGTAAGAAAAGCTGTTTTATTCGACAATCAGGTCAGGGGGAAAGGTGTGGCCTTTCATTGGAATGAGCACCATGGCCAGATTGCAAGGAAATTTACAGTCCATATAATGCGTGTATAAACCTGAAATAGGAAGATTGAGCGGTTAGCTCGCTGAATGGTGCCAGTGTTTCCTCCTTTCACCATCCATCCATCCATCCTTGCAGCTGAACAATCTGCTTCTAGAGTTTCTACTGCAGTATAGAAGTCAAGACTACCAAATCTTCCAATGCTTTTCATTAGATGCAGTGGCTCAATGGATAGAGTTACTGCCTGAGGAAAGTTAGTTCACGAGTTCGAGTCCCGGTAAAGAATTTAAACTATATTTATTTACAATTACAATTTATTTTAATTATGCACTGAGGGGAGGAATCGGACATCAGCTGTGAGCCGCGGGACACACCTCTAAAATCGGAGCAGTTCATGGAATGAGGCTGCATTGCTCTCCTCTCTCTCTTCTCTCTCTTCTCTCTCTCTCCCTCTCTCACTCTTTTTCTCTCTCTTTTTCTCTCTCTTTTTCTCTCTTTTTTTCTCTCTTTTTTTCTCTCTCTTTTTCTATGCTTCTAGATTTTCTACTGCAGTATAGAGGTCAAGATTACCAAATCTTCCAATGCTTTTCATTAGATGCAGTGGCTCAATGGAAAGAGCTACTGCCTGAGGAAAGTTAGTTCACGAGTTTGAGTCCTGCTAAAGATTTTAAATTATATTTAATTATAATTTATTTTAATTATGCACTGAGGGGAGGATTTGGACATCAGCTGTGAGCCGCGGGACACACCTCTAAAATCGGAGCAGTTCATGGAATGAGGCTGCATTGCTCTCCTCTCTCTCTCTCCCCCTCTCTCTCTCCCTCTCTCTCTCACTCCTTTTCTCTCTCTCTCTTTCTCTCTCTCTCTCTTTTTCTCTCTCTCTTTTTCTCTCTTTTTTTCTCTCTTTTTCTCTCTCTTTTTTCTCAGTCTCTCTTTTTCTCTTTTTCCCTCTCTCTCGCTCTCTCTCTCCTCTCTCCTCTCTTTTTTCTCTCTCTTCTCTCCTCTCTCTTCTCTCTCTCTTCTCTCTCTCTCCTCTCCTCCTCCTCTCTCTTTCCCTTCTCTCTCTCTCACCCTCTCTCTTCTCTATCTCTCTTCTCTCTCTCCCCTCTCTCTTTTCTCTCCTCTCTCTTCTCTCTCTCTCTTCTCTCTCTCTATCCTCTCACTCTTCTCTTTTCTCTCTCTTTTCTCTATCTTTTCTCACTCTTTTCTCTCTCTCAGACCTGGCGATGATCAGCTGATGCGGTAACCTGATGGAATCAGCTGACATTATAAGTCGAGCGGTGAGACTGGCTTTTTACTGCCCGTTTGGCTAAACTATCAGCTGATGCTGGTGGACAGGAGTCTGCACAGAAGTGTGCATCATCTGATTGTATAAAAGCCGTTTATACAATCAAGCTGCTGTGTCATGTGATTCAGGCCCTCTAACCTGACACATCATCTGATCGCTTTGCCTTCCAGCAAACCGATCAGATGATATTGGATCCGGATTGGATGGCGTGGGACCCTTGAGCCAGGATTACTGCGGAGGGGGGTTCTTTATTTCAATAAAGATGGAGTCACTAATTGTGTTGTGTTTTATTTCTAATAAAAATATTTTTTTGTGTGTTGTGTTTTTTTTTATCTGTACTAGAAATTCATGGTGGCCATGTCTAATATCGTGACACCATGAATTTTGGGCTTAGGGCCAGTTGATAATATACAGCTAGCCCTAACCCCATTATTATCCAGCAAGCCACCCGTCACCAGGGCAGCTGGAAGAGTTGGATACAGCGCCAGAAGATGGCGCTTCTATGAAAGCGCCATTTTCTGGGGCGGCTGCGGACTGGAATTTGCAGCAGGGGTGCCCAGAAAGTTTGAGCACCCTGCGCTGGGGATTGCAATCCCCAGCTCCCTAGTTGTATCTGGCTGGACACAAAAATTGGGCGAAGCCCACGTCATTTTTTTTTTTAATTATTTCATGAAATTCATGAAATAGTTAAACAAAAATGGCTTTCCTATATTTTGGTTCCCAGTCGGGTACAAATAGGCAGCTAGGGGTTGGGGCAGCCCGTAGCTGCCTGCTGTACCTGGCTAGCATACAAAAACATGGCAAAGCTGACATAATTTTTTGGAAGGGGGCAAAAAACTCCTGCATACAGTACTGGATGGAGTATGCTAAGCCTTGTAGTTCAGCAGCTGCTGTCTGCTGTCTGTCTGTATGGAGGAGAATAGACAGCAGCTGCAGAACTATAAGGCTCAGCATCCTCCATCCAGGACTGTATGCTGGAGGGAGAGGCAGGGGGAGCAGAACTGCAAGGCTCAGCATACTTCCTCCACTAGTGTATGCAGGAGAGCAGACAGCAGCTGCAGAACTACAAGACTCAGCATGTTGCATCCAGGACTGTATGCTGGAGGGAGAGACAGGGGGAGCAGAACTACAAGGCTCAGCATGCTCCATTCACTAATGTATGCAGGAGAGCAGACAGCAGCTGCAGAACTGTTTTATAATTATTTCATGAATTTCATGAAATAATTTAAAAAAAAAAACCGACATGGGCTTTGCCCTATTTTTGTGTCCAGCCAGGTACAACTAGGCAGCTGGGGATTGGAATCCGCAGCAAAGGTTGGCCTGAGCTTTCTGGGCCCCTCTGCTGCGAATTGCAGTTCTCAGCCGCCCCAGAAAATGTCGATTTCATAGAAGCGCCATCATCTGGCGCTGTATCCAACTCTTCCAGCTGCCCTGGTGACAGGTGGCTCGCTGGGTAATAATGGGTTAATACTAGCTTTGTTTAACCAGGTAGTATTAAGCCAGAGATTCTTAATGTCCGGGAAGTTTGTCACTGCATTAAAAATCTCCAATAAAGGCTTAAAAAAAAGACACCACACAGAGAAAAAATACTTTAATAGAAATAAATATACAGACACACTTGGAGACTCCATGCTTATTACTCCCTCTCTCAGCCCTCCACGATCCTGGTCTTCTCTCTTCTTTCTCCTTCAACCCATGCAGCTCTGCTACATCAGACAGCACTGCATGGGAGGAAGACGCTGCTGCTCCTGTGCAGTCTAATTACTCAGTGAGTGAGGCTGCGGGCTGTAAGCAGTGATGTCACCGCTGCCACTGTTGCTAAAGTAATTTGACAGGCGGGTTACTATAGCAACGGTGCTCCGATCACGTATTTCCCGGTGCCTCAATTCACCGGCTGTGGCAGCCAGTCCCTGCATGTGGGCTGACTCTGTAAAGAGCGCCAACATGCAGGAACAGGGAAGCCGACCATGTGCCAAAGCATCTCGCCGGTACATAGAAATGCTGGAACGAGCACCGCGTACCGGAGAGATGCACTGACAGGACCTAGCATGACGTCTAGCCATGTAACCAGTCTGTAGCCAATGAGATAATAGACACGTGACTGGTCACATGCTATGATGACGTCATGGAAGGTCCAATCATCGGTGCTGGTTACCGGGAGTGCGCAGCGAATATCGGAAGGAAAAGCGGTGGGGACAGTACAGGACGCGTTGCGGGGACCTGTAAGTGTAATGGCAATGTCTATTAAGTGTATGTGTATATGTATAATGTGTTTTTATGTGTTTGTGTTTGCCTGCCATTGTTTTCAATGGGGTTTGAAGGTGTTCGTCGAACGTTCGCCGAACTAAGCCGCCGTTCGACAAACCGAACCAAACTCGAACACTAGGGGGGTGGCTCAACACTACTCCTGACCTCTCCTCTTGAGAATCATTCCCAACTAACTATAAAATGCATACAGCTGCACACTAAAAAGCCAAAAAATGTACAAGGGAAAATATGGCACTGCATTACTGCATAAGAGAGATATTTAGCTTATGTATTGGCCAATACATGTAAGCCCGGAAACCAACGGCAAGGTATATCTCTAATCCGGGAAACTAAAGGTACCGTCACACTAAGCGACGCTCCAGCGATCCCACCAGCAACCTGACCTGGCAGGGATCGCTGGAGCGTCACAACACGGGTTGATGGTGAGCTGTCAAACAGGCAGATCTCACCAGCAACCAGTGACCAGCCCCCAGCCAGCAGCGACGCGTGGAAGTGATGCTGCGCTTGGTAACTAAGGTAAACATCGAGTAACAAAACCGATATTTACCTTGGTTACCAGCGCACACCGCTTAGCGCTGGCTCCCTGCACTCCTAGCCAGAGTACACATCGGGTTAATTACCCGATGTGTAGTCTGGCTATATGTGCAGGGAGCAGGGAGCCGGCACTAACAGCATGAGAGCGGCGGACGCTGGTAACAAAGGTAAATATCGGGTAACCAAGGAAAGGTCTTCTTGGTTACCCGATATTTACATTGGTTACCAGCGTCCGCAGAAGCTGGCTCCCTGCTCACTGCACATTCAGTTGTTGCTCTCTCGCTGTCACACACAGTGATGTGTGCTTCACAGCGGGAGAGCAACAAATAAAAAATGGTCCAGGACATTCAGCAACAACCAGCGACCTCACAGCAGGGGCCAGGTTGTTGCTGGACGTCACACATAGCAACATCGCTAGCAACATCGCAGTTGCGTCACGAAAGTCGTGCCTCAGCAGCGATGTTGCTAGCGAAGTTGCTTAGTGAGACGTGGCCTTAACTTAAATGCCACTATCTAAGTTAAAAACATTTGTGTCTGGTCAAAATGCCACTATTTGGAAAACAAACCTCCATGTATGGGCAGCTAGGCTCCTGCTATAATGGTTATGAACACAGCCAGTCTTAGGGCGGAGTGCTCAGTCAGAAAGAGGCTCACTACAAATATCCAAAAAACTGACCCACACATCTAACAAATGTGAACAGGTGCTAACTGAAAAAATATAGTAACTATAAAATGCATACAGCTGCACACTGAAAAGCCAAAAAAATGTAGAAGGGAAAATATGGCACTGCATTACTGCAAAAGAGAGATACAGTTAGGTCCAGAAATATTTGGACAGTGACACCATTTTCGCGAGTTGAGCTCTGCATGCCACCACATTGGATTTGAAATGAAACCTCTACAACAGAATTCAAGTGCAGATTGTAACGTTTAATTTGAAGGTTTGATATCTGATAGAAATTGTGGGAATTGTACACATTTCTTTACAAACACTCCACATTTTAGGAGGTCAAAAGTAATTGGACAAATAAACCAAACCCAAACAAAATATTTTTATTTTCAATATTTTGTTGCGAATCCTTTGGAGGCAATCACTGCCTTAAGTCTGGAACCCATGCACATCACCAAACGCTGGGTTTCCTCCTTCTTAATGCTTTGCCAGGCCTTTACAGCCGCAGCCTTCAGGTCTTGCTTGTTTGTGGGTCTTTCCGTCTTAAGTCTGGATTTGAGCAAGTGAAATGCATGCTCAATTGGGTTAAGATCTGGTGATTGACTTGGCCATTGCAGAATGTTCCACTTTTTTGCACTCATGAACTCCTGGGTAGCTTTGGCTGTATGCTTGGGGTCATTGTCCATCTGTACTATGAAGCGCCGTCCGATCAACTTTGCGGCATTTGGCTGAATCTGGGCTGAAAGTATATCCCGGTACACTTCAGAATTCATCTGGCTACTCTTGTCTGCTGTTATGTCATCAATAAACACAAGTGACCCAGTGCCATTGAAAGCCATGCATGCCCATGCCATCACGTTGCCTCCACCATGTTTTACAGGGGATGTGGTGTGCCTTGGATCATGTGCCGTTCCCTTTCTTCTCCAAACTTTTTTCTTCCCATCATTCTGGTACAGGTTGATCTTGGTCTCATCTGTCCATAGAATACTTTTCCAGAATTGAGCTGGCTTCATGAGGTGTTGTTCAGCAAATTTAACTCTGGCCTGTCTATTTTTAGAATTGATGAATGGTTTGCATCTATATTTGAACCCTTTGTATTTACTTTCATGGAGTCTTCTCTTTACTGTTGACTTAGAGACAGATACACCTACTTCACTGAGAGTGTTCTGGACTTCAGTTGATGTTGTGAACGGGTTCTTCTTCACCAAAGAAAGTATGCGGCGATCATCCACCACTGTTGTCATCCGTGGACGCCCAGGCCTTTTTGAGTTCCAAAGCTCACCAGTCAATTCCTTTTTTCTCAGAATGTACCCGACTGTTGATTTTGCTACTCCAAGCATGTTTGCTATCTCTCTGATGGATTTTTTCTTTTTTTTCAGCCTCAGGATGTTCTGCTTCACCTCAATTGAGAGTTCCTTAGACCGCATGTTGTCTGGTCACAGCAACAGCTTCCAAATGCAAAACCACACACCTGTAATCATCCCCAGACCTTTTAACTACTTCATTGATTACAGATTAACGAGGGAGACGCCTTCATAGTTAATTGCAGCCCTTAGAGTCCCTTGTCCAATTACTTTTGATCCCTTGAAAAAGAGGAGGCTATGCATTTCAGAGCTATGATTCCTAAACCCTTTCTCCGATTTGGATGTGAAAACTCTCATATTGCAGCTGGGAGTGTGCACTTTCAGCCCATATTATATATATAATTGTATTTCTGAACATGTTTTTGTAAACAGCTAAAATAACAAAACTTGTGTCACTGTCCAAATATTTCTGGCCCTGACTGTATTTAGTTTTTATATTGGCCAAATAGTGGCATTTTGCACAGACACGGATGTTTTTAACCTAGATAGTGGCATTTAAGTTAGGTTCCCGGATTACAGAGATATACCTTGCCGTTGGTTTCCGGGCTTACATGCATTGGCCAATACATAAACTGGGGATCTTCATTGCCTGTGGCCCTGTCTACCGTCTGCCACCTAGTCAGTAGTCTGGTAGTCCAGGAGCCCCAACCCCTGACTCCGCCGTCACTCCACACTCCTCTCTCTTCAACTGTCAGCACTCTTTTCCTAAGCTTGACTTGACTGGCTTGTTCCCTCCCAGAACACCTCAGGACCCCTAGGTGGGCGCTCCCATCCGCCTGCTCCCGCCCACTGGTGTATCCCTATTGTCATGGGGGGTGACTAGGCTTTGCTGGCTGGTGTTATGTAACTTGGTGTGGGTTTGTGTTGGTATGCCAAGGAGGATGGAGTCCTGCACCTGGAAGATCTGTGCAGTCTCTGTGACAACCTGGTTTTGCCAGGGCGTTACACATACGTAGATGTATACCCCCTCATGAATAAATGATTTTCAGCACTTGCACTTCTGTTTTACTAGACTAGTAGTCCCACTTTTAGGCTTTACCAGTCTAGGAGCCTCACTCCTTAAAAATGTATTGCAGTCCCCCCTTTTAGTTTTTTGCAGCCCTTGCACTTAGGGGTACTTCACACACAGCGAGATCGCTACTGAGATCGCTGCTGAGTCACGTTTTTTGCGACCTCATGAGCGATCTCGCTGTGTGTGACACTGAGCAGCGATCTGGCCCCTGCTGTGAGATCGCTGCTCATTACACACAGTGCTGGTTCGTTTTTTTATTGTTGCTCTCCCGCTGATAAGCACACATCGCTGTGTGTGACAGCGAGAGAGCAACAATCCTGAATGTGAAGGGAGCAGGAGCCGGCGTCTGACAGCCTGCGGTAAGCTGTAACCAAGGTAAACATCGGGTAACCAAGGTGGTTACCCGATATTTACCTTCGTTACCAGCCTCCGCAGCTCTCACGCTGCCAGTGCCGGCTCCTGCTCTCTGCACACGCTAAGTTAAGCGGTGTGAGCTGGTAACTAAGGTAAACATCGGGTAACCATACCCGATGTTTATCTTAGTTACCAGTGTCCGCAGCTTCCAGACGCTGGCTCCGTGCAAGCGCAGCGTCGCTTGCATGTCGCTGCTAGCTAGGGGCTGGTCACTGGTCGCTGGTGAGATCTGCCTGTTTGACAGCTCACCAGCGACCATGTAGCGATGCAGCAGCGATCCTGACCAGGTCAGATCGCTGGTCAGATCGCTGCTGCATCACTAAAGTGTGAAGGTACCCTTAGTGCATATACTTTATCAGTCTAGGAGTCCTACTACCTAACAATTTTAACAGAATGTGTATGAGGCTCTCCTTTATGTCTAACACAGGATGTATCAGAGTCCCTCTAACTTCTAATTTTTGGTAGTTCTTGTATTGTGCGCAGCATTTTTCCTAGTAAGGTTTTTGGTGCAGAAAAACAGCTACAAAACACAATGTTTGGATATACTTTTATGGGTGTCCTCATGTACACACGCAATATCATACTAAAAAGTAATCCAAAATTACAGGTTGATTTAATTACTCATGTGGCATTGTGGGATGTGCAGCTTCTCAGGGTGAAAAAAAACAAAAAATTGAGAAGCCACATGCCCTACAAATTCACATAAAGTCATGGCCGAAAGTGTTAGCATCTTTGAAATTGTTGTGGAAAATAAAGTGCTTCTCCCAGAAAATGATTGCCATTACACATGTTTTGTTGTACACATATATTTTCCTTTATATGCATTGGAACAACGCAAAAAATGAAAAAAACAAACAAACTACGAAATAAGGCAAATTGGAAATAATCTCACACAAAACTCAAAAACTGGGCAAAACAAAATTATTGGCACCTTCAACTTACAGTGGGTTAGAATAGTTTGGGCGCACCTGGTCAAAACTACTGGTATTGTGAACAGTTAAGCAGGTTGAAGATGAACTAATCTCTAAAGAGAATAAAGTTGAAGATTAGTGATGAGTAGAGATGAGCGAACAGGTCGCGGTTCGGCTCGAGGTCGGTTCGCCGAACGGAGCTCCCGTTCGAGTTCGGTTCGTCGAACGTTCAACGAACCGAACTCGAACTGCATAGGAAACAATGGCAAGCAATCACAAACACATAAAAACACCTAGAAAACACCCTCAAAGGTGTCCAAAAGGTGATAAACAACTCACAACACAACACAAACACATGGGAAAGTGACAAGGACATATACGCATGCAAAAACAAAAGAGCTGGACAAGGAAAAAGAGGAGGAGACACAGATATATGAGTATATGCAAGGAAACATCGATGCCATTACTGTGCAACTTGAGCCCTGCTCATTTTAGGCTTCCAATCTGGATAAATTGCCTGAGCTCGACACGTACGCCTTGGGGATCTTGTCGTGTCCTGCAGCCAGCGTTCTCTCGGAACCTGTCTTCAGTGCTGCTGGGGGTCTGCTGGCAGATAAGCACACGTGTCTGTCCACTGACAATGTGGACATGGCTCTCAGAGGACTTTTCTTCCCCTGGGTCAGCCAGGGGACGGGAAAGGCACGCGTATTTTTGAGAGTGCTTCATGCAAAGCATCTTTTTCTTTTTCAAAAGGGGGGTCAACTGATGCCAGTCAAGTGGGGTGTGTGTGGCCCAATTAGTGGCAACGAGGGAGACTGTGGTTGGAGTCCCCTTACTGTGTTTTACATGCTTTTAGAAGGGCATGACATGGCTTAGAGGTTGACTTTCAGCATCTGGAAACTGTTGGCTACCAAAATGCTGCCTTTCCAACCTTTTTAACTAAGGATTTTCGAGACCTTATGCCCATCGCAGTGCCCCAAGAGCCGATGCCCAGGCGCCACTCCTTCTCCAACAAAGGCGTGCACGCGCTACACCAGCATGTCGCACTAAACATCACTGATTCCTTGAGAAACTCTGTGTGACAGGGTGCATTTCACCACAGATAATTGGCCCAGTAAGCATGGACAGGGGCGTTACATGTCGCTGACTGGGCAATGGGTTACTGTGGGGAGAGATGGAGAAGGGTCTGCTGTACAAGTCTTCCCATCCCCACGAGTTGTGTCAATCCTTCTTCTGTATGTAGAAGTTAATACACTGCTTCTGCCTCTTCAACCTCGTGTGGGTCCTCCACCTTGGCGCAAACCCTGTGTGGTCAGGCCACCCTTCCTTGTAACTGCGCACAAGGAATACCACACACCTCCTTACTATGCTGGCAGCAGAGCTCAATGCCATCAGGCGGTCAAAGGTTTACTTTGAAATGTATGGGAAATGTGAGTCACACCGCTGAGAAGTTGTGGATGGTTAGCTCTGGAGACCGAGTTTCATCAATGGTTATCTCCACTCAACCAGCAGCCAGGGAAGGCCGGGTGCGACAATGATGCAAACATGGGTGCGGCCCTTCGCTGTGACAATGTGACACACGTGCCTTGTGTGGTTCACGTGTTGAACCTGGTTGTCCAGCAATTTTTAAAGCACTATCCTGGCCCACATGGCCTTCTGCAGAGAGCACGGTGTAACGCCTTCCTTGATCCACACACTCAGATGGGCTGTAAATGATAGGCTAGAGGGAAGCCACTCACCAAGCAGTACCCCTAGAACCCTGAAACCCTTTAACCCCAATACAGGGATTAGGAATTACACAGGGCCCAAGGTGATCAATACCTGTGAAAGGCTGCAGTTCCAGAGAATAGTAGTCAGGCAGGGTCAAAACATTAATTGAGGAACAGGAACAGAATGGGACGGCCAGGACTTAATCAGAAAACAAGCAGAGGTGAAATGCGGATCGGCCAACAAGGTACATAAACAGCAAGCAGGAAAAGTAGTCAGGTAACAAGCACACAAAATCATAAAACTGAACTGGGGGTAAAAGTAACCAGAGGTTCATAGCTATGTCTGGCAGTGGTCTGCAGACAGGATGGGCATAAAAAAGGGTGTGGTGTCTTCCCATTCGTTGTAGCTGAATGATGGTATTTCATCTGTGAGATACCCACCAGCTACATTCAGCCAGAGATTCTGCATCTGTCAAGGTAATGCAGCCCAGTGGGTGAGCATTACCTGCGTCCACCTGCGCCGCTGGCATCGACTCCTCTCCCATCATCAGCACTATCCATGAAAGGAACACGTTGTCACCTGGCGACCGGAGTACAAATTTACGGAGCGGACTCCGTTGGTGACTTAACAGCCGTGTGCGGCAATGATGCAAACCTGGCTGCGGGCCATCGTCAGGGCAATGTGACACACGTGCCTTGTATGGCTCACGTGTTGAACCTAATTCTCCAGCAATTTTTAAAACACCATTCCGGCCTACATGGCCTTGTGCAGCGGGCACGCTCGCTATGTGCTCACTTCCATCGTGCGCACACAGCAGCTCAACAACTTTCGTCGCTACAGAAGTCTTTAGGTCTGGTGGTTAAACGCCTGAAATGCGATGTGCCCACACGCAGGAATTTGAATCTGCACATGTTGCAGCGTTTGTGGCAGCACCGCCGAACCCTGCTGCAATACGTTATGACATATAGCCTGGGATAACTTGATCCAGAGGTGGTGCAGATCACGCTGCTGGAGTGGTGTCAGATCAAGGACCTATGCACCCTGCTACACAGTTTACAAATGTCGACGAAGATGTTTAGCACTGGCAATGTCATTCTCAGCGTGATAATTCTGGTCATCTACATGATGGAGCACACTGTAATTATTATTCGGAGTCAGGTGTTGGGACAAGAGGAAGGGGAGGAAGTACAAGAGGAGTCATATGCGGAAGGGATAACAAGATCTACGAGGTCCAGATGGTCAGCGGCACCTATGCGGCAGTCATGGTGAGGGAGAGGGATTAACAAGGGCGCATAGTATCAGCAAAAAGTGTTGAGGAAGGTGCAGGAGCCCATGAAGAAATGGAGGACGAACTGGCGATGGGCATGGAAGACTCAGCAGATGAGTGAGAGCTTGCTCACATTTCGGTTGTGCGAGGTTGTGGGAAGAGGGCAGAGGAAGGAGGCACGATTCTCACCTCTCTGCCACCAACACACCAAGGACTTGGTCCTCCTGGATGCACAAGACACATGAGCGCCTTCTTGCTGCACTACCTACAACATGACCCTCGGATTGTACGAATTCAAAGTAATCCTGACTACTGGGTTGCCACACTGTTAGATCCCCGGTACAAGACAAAATTTGGCGAAATAATTCCTGCCATAGAAATGGACGCACGTATACAGGAGTATCTGCAGAATGTGGTACGCAATCTTAGATCTGCTTTTCCACTAAACACCAGTGCTGCATAGAGTGAATCTCAACGCTTTGTCATGGATAGGAGGAAATGGTCTTTTACTTGTCCACATCTGAGGGACCGAGGGCTGGCTGCTGTGCTGAGATGGCGTTGAGTACGGTGTCCCTGCAGAGTTGCACTTATGGTCATATACCAAAATGAGTTGAAAAAGGACAGATGCTGGTGGAAAGGGGAACAGGTGTGTTGGAAAGGGGAAAAAAGTTTTGGTCCGTGGATTTGGTGGTTAAGCAACAGTAACATTTGCTGAAGAAACACCATCTGTTACAGTGGGACTGGCAGGTTTGGATAAGGTGGTATATACTATGTTACCGCTATATAACGAAAATTAAAAAGAAAAGAAAGAGAAAGGTATATATCCCCATCAGCAGTCAGTGTCTACCGTGCTCCCAGATGGAAAAGGAGAGGTTGGCAACTGGAAGGTTTGGTGGAGGATACAGAGCTGTGTGGCTATGAAACTAATAGTAGCCTGAACCGAGTTAGACGCCATTCGGATCTGGAGACTGGGAGCCTTGTTAGCGTCACAGGGTCCACATGCCCACCCAGCCCAGGAACTCCCTGTTTACAACACAGGGGCCATTGAGTAGGCTGACCGTGTGCGTAGGGGCCACACCTGTGGACAGCAGGCGCATCAGCAGCAGCAGGCCTGTTAATGCCACTGGGCTGCACAAGCAGGACTGGTAGGACAGGAGCTGGTCTTAACCGTTCTGCGTTACCAACTGTGGTGGTGGCCTGCATCGACACCCTATCCCTGCCTACCTCTGGCCTAAAGCCGCAATGGGTTCAACACATGGAGGTGTGCTCTTTCGGAGCATAATAGAAGACTGCGCACCTCCTTGTTGGCTCCAGCCCCTTTTATAACCTGGGTCCGCCCCAAACCAGGGTGAACCACAATGCACCTCCTGGAGACAAAAGCAGAGTGACACGTCATGAGTGGCATAACTAGCGTCCTATTTGGAACCGCAACTTCAATGATGACCTCATGGCTGCCATGACCCAAACACCTCATCAGTCATCGTCTGACCATCAATAATGCGTTGACAAGGGTGGGCCTCTGCAAGCCATTTGGGAGTGGCCTGGCCACATCGTCAGGACACCTGATGCCCTGTGGTCTATATGGGACCCCCACATCAGGGGCAGGGCCAAAGAGTTCATTACCGGACCTAGTCTCTGATGCAGTAAGTGCCTGAGCATGCTCAGTAGCATGAAATACAGTCTCTGAAAAAAGACTATCAGCTTTAGCATGGTGTCTAGGCACAAAACAGGACTTAGACCCGGCACGGAATGCAAGTACCTGTGCAAAGAGGCTTTTCGCACTAAGTGTGGGAGCATGCGCTGTATCCCGAAATGAAGACTTAGCCTTAGCAATGGCACAGTCAGGCAGAGCATACTCACTAGGCGAAACACTGCAGTTAGGCTGCGGCTGGGGTAAATCGGCACACGCATGCGCACTAGCTGCCTCTCCACACTTAGACGTGGAGGAGAAAGTAGCCAGCTGGACAACCCAAGGCACATCCCTAAATGGCAGCTGACGCCTGGGCGCAAATGAAACCGCAGCAGGCTTCAGGTTACAGGTTTTGTAACAACAAATACCATCCAAAAGAACAGGTGTACTTCTTCCCATGGATAATCTGATATGATCCTTTTTTTCACTGACACAACCATCGCTAACAAATGTAGATGAGGCCAAAACAGCAGCTGCTTCAATGGATCTCAAGTGCTCCATAAAGTGGCCTCTCCTCCACACCAATTTCAAGATCCCAAATACTCCATTCCTCTGTGGTGTCAATCCAATCGCACTTGCTTCCTAACAACTCTCAAGTTTCCACCAGCCCTGCTGAGTATGGGGTAACAGAGATGGTTGAGTTTGCATAGCTGTTCAGTCGCACTATAGCCTGGGAATCAGAGGTCTGCTCCAAAGCTGCAATGAGTACAGACAAGGAAGTTATTATTATTTTTATTATTATTGATTTATACAGCACCATTGATTCCATGGTGCTGTACATGAGAAGGGGGTTACATACAGAATACATATACAAGTAACTATAGACAGACTGGTACAGAGGGAAGAGGGCCCTGCCCTTGCGGGATTACATTCTAAAGGATTTTTGGGAGGAGACAGTAGGAATGGTTTAGGTTGAGCGTCAAGTACGTATGGTGGTGGTGTCATTGAAGGTTATAGTCATTTCTGAACAGATGAGTTTTCAGATTCAGTTTGAAGCTTGCGGGTGTAGCAGATAATCTGACGTGTTGAGGTAGCGAGTTCCATGAGACAGGGGAAATGATCTGCGCAGATGGCCAGAAGCTTTGTGAGTGGGATCCAGGCCCCGATGAAGAAGGTGCTGAGCCTAATCTACACCCTCATTTCCAAAAAGTAAATCCTCCTGGTGGAGACAATGGGGAACATGATGAGGAGCACAGATACCTGATTGGAATGACAACTTTACTATTCGGTCAGGGCAGGAAGAGGTGGTCTCGGAGGACTCAGGACGAGGGGAATGAAAACACACAGGGTTATTGATGAGGTTGGAGACCACACTTACTGTCAAACCAAAGTCAGCCAGTCGATGAGGTCAGCAGAGGAGGTGGAGGAGGATGCTACTGACGACGAGGTTACGTTGCGTCTTCCTGGCCAGAGACAAAGTACTGGAAGCACGTCAACAACTGAATCCTGGACCACAACTTTGACTCTGAGCAGAAGTCGTGTTGGCTATGCAGGTCGCATGGGCTGTAAGCCTTGCCTAGCCTGTGAATTTTTGGACATCGCAAAGGATCACCCAAGTCATGGAATCTGTAAGATTTGTCAACAATCTGTAAGTAGAAGGCAAAAACTCACACCTTTGAGTAGTTCCTCCATGAAGTGTCACATGGATATGAATTGATAGCGTGAAGGTGTATTGCTCAGCTTTAGCCACTGTCAATGCAACATGCTAATTTGCCATTGCATGCATTGTTGCAGACTACACACAAGGGGCTGCTGTTATTTTGGATCTGCCTTTGTTTGGTCACTATAGCAATATCAAATTGCTCTTCGGGTGTGGACTTGGAGATGCTGTCTATGAACAGAAGGAAAAGCTAAAGGTGTGTGTTACAGCAAGGAGCCACCGCGGAAACACTTCGTTCAATTGTGAGGGGAGTCATGTTGTACTTTGATGATGAGCCCCGTAATGCCAGTGAGCAGCATCCTGTGCCACAGACCAACATTCTTACAGTGCTGTCTATACTGTTTACCATGAGAGGAGCGTAAAGTCTGTATTTCTGGCAACTGGACATCAGAGTACCCGAGTACGGTAGGCTGTGCCCAGACAATAATGCGGGCACGCAACACTTTGTTTTATTAGCAAAACACATATCTGTTCTGAGTAGGCCAACTATTTATAGACAATAAGACTTGCTGCCTCTGCACTGTCAAATTGTCACATACAGTTTAAATCATAGAGGGACAGCAACACATGTTTGCATTGACTGTTGCTTTTCAAGATTTCCATGACTGTGTTGCAGAGCTGTGTGGTTTGCATTCACACTGTTATCATCTGCATTATCTATGATGCTTCAGCTAACAAGGGTATTCAGGGGGGGTAATGTGTTTTGTCTATGTTTAGGTAGGTAACTTGGAAGCTCTTGTGATGCGCCACTGGTAAGTCGTGTTCGCACACACACACGCACAAACACACAATTACTGCTACACAGAGGGATTAGCAGGTAGTAGGCAACAGAATAGATTGTTCAATTATTTAAATTGTATGCATGGTTCTTATTGTTTGTTTTGGTAAAGTTAAACAATCATTTATCAACCCAACTGCCTAGAGTCCTTTTCCTGTTGCCTGGTTTTGCTGCATACTGGGGAGCCCACCCTGTACACGACTTAAAATGAAGCATAAGTCGCAATGTGAATTTCACTGTGCTACAATGCAGCCTAGCGTGCCTGTGCAACCACCGCCTGCCCCATCAAGTGCATCTGTGTGCTCTTCATCATCTGTGACTGTGGGGACAGCAGTCACACATGGTTTTTCACACTGAACTTCCACTCCTTTACCCGCAACAGGGAGTGTGGTTGGCAGGTCATCACTTGTTTTGGAAGTGGAAACAGAAGGTATTGTTGAGCTGTCAGACATCGAGAGAACCATCATTGGATGCAGGCTACATTATATCCACGCCTGCACCTTCGTCACAGATTGGCTGGACTACCTGCAGTTAATAATTGCATTCCAGAAATGGAAAGGAGTGTAGAATGCACATGTGTTGTACCTTGCTTGGCAGCAAAGGAACACTAACTTAGTATTCCAGACAATTTTAGGATGGCAGAAAAAGAGTCAGCTCTTTGGGCAAATTAAATAGCGTGGCAAAAGTGGACAGATGGGTACAGGGGCCGTGTTCTGTGGGTACCAGGACAGTAAAAGAAGCCTCACTTTCTATCCCTCCTAATGATCAAATGCAGCAAGGAATTCCCTGAGTTTGCTATAAAATTAGCATAGCTAAATGTGCATGAGGGTAGAATGCAGAGGTGCTTGAGATTGCTTGGCACAAGTGGCACAATAAAGGAGTCCAACAGCCAGTTCTATGATGCCACTAAATGGCAGTATTTTTTGCTATCATTAAAGCTTATTAAAAACAGAGCAGGAGGGTGTCCTGCACAGGTGCTAGAAATAGCTTGGCACCAGTGGGGCACTAATGGAATACAACAGCCAGTTCTATGATGCCACTAAATGGCAGTATTCTTTGCTATCATTATAGCTTATTAAAAACAGAGCAGGAGGGTGTCCTGCACAGGTGCTAGAAATAGCTTGGCACCAGTGGGGCACTAATGGAATACAACAGCCAGTTCTATGATGCCACTAAATGGCAGTATTTTTTGCTATCATTATAGCTTATTAAAAACAGAGCAGGAGGGTTGTGACGGGGGTGTACAAGAGAGCAAAGGATGGACGAGGCCGAGGAACGATCCAACAGGTTTATTAACAGGAATACAGGAACAGCACACGATTAGTCCACATAAAACAGATTCGGGGGCCCTTCCCAACAATCCTCGGACCGGATAACAAAGCAATCGTCCTTACAGTAGTCCAAAGAGTTCCACACAATCCCACGGGCCGCCACACAGGCCTAGCTCCGTCCGTGTCCACAGCCACCCAGGCTGGGGCTCCTGCTCTCTTCAAGTTTCAGCTCACTCTGAAGTTACAAAAAGGGAAATGCATTGTCTGGGCTGCTTGACCAGCCCACCATGTTTGTTCAGGGGGTAGGGGTCACACATCCTATCATCAATGGTTTGGTCCATCACAGGGCTCCAATATGTCTGCCAGCCACAGTAGATGAAGGGATCCCCTGCTGTAAAGAACAATGACTATTCCTTCACTGGCCAATGCAATTACAGATTAGATACACAACTCTGGAAAGAAGAGGACAGGCTATTTACATAATCACATTAGATGCCAAGACTACAATTGTATGAGAGAGACACATTGAGACCAGTAGCTCCCCCAAGAAAATACATGAATTACAACTAATACAACCAGGGAAATATACATATCATGACATAGTATCACAGCATATACAGTGAGAGGGTAAATTACATCTTCACAATCCCTCCCCCTCCCAACTTGTGTATGTACTAGGGACCTCTACAGGTCACTGGTTAAGTACACACAGGCAGAGCGTTACTTACATGTGGCTTCATGCAGCCACGGATTGGCATCGTAGCTCTCCCACATCATTGCCCAGGAGAACAGCTGCAGGCAGACCACCCATCACCCCAACCACACATTGCCTGACCCCAAAACCAAAGTTCAGATCCACAGTGGCTGTGGGAATAGTCCTCCATTGTCCACCAGCCAGTTCAATAACAATCCCAGGTCCTCTATGGATTGCCTCAGGCCGAACCACTCGGGGATCAGCCAGTGTGAGGAAAGCACCCGAGTCACAAAATCCAACAAGTCTCTGTCCATCCAGCACAACCTCCTGCAAGTGCTTACCTCGATGAGCAGAAGTCGTCATAACTGCGGGTCGCACCCCGTAAACTCCTGGTGGTGCAACATGGGGGGCTGAGTCACTAGGCCAGTCCTCACATAACGGTGCCACATATTCCTCCATGGCACTGGGCTGTAAATAATTAACAATCCGATTGGGTGCAGGATCAGTCCTCATTTGAACAGCTGGGCAGGAGACTTGCCGATGCCCTGGCTGTCCACATTGATAGCATCTGAGCTGGGTCTCCCTCCATCCAAGGCGTCCTCTTGGGTAAGGGGTAGGGGAACTTGGAGGCCGGCTCCCACCTGAAGGTGCTGTAGGGGTTTGAGGATGATTCCTCCATGGCCTGGCTGGGCATGAGGCCTGCAAATGCCCGGGATGCCTACAAACATAACACCTGCGCTCTGTTACTTCCTCTCCCCGGCGTATTCCAGAAAGTGCAGTAGAAGCAACTGGAGGCACATTAACACGGGTATCAACATGTGGTGGCTTAGAGGAACGGGGAACAATGGGGACAGAATAACTGAGGGCATCCGGTGTTGTGGAGCTGTTAGGCGTCTCTCCATCCTCCAACAGAACCCTCCACTGAGGCTTGATGGTGAGCACCTCATCAGCGAGAGCAGCAGCTTGTTCCACAGTTGACGGCTTTCTCTCACGCACCCATTCTCTGATTTCCGCTGGGCACCTGGCATAGAACTGCTCTTTTAGGATGACCTGCAGGAAGGTCCCCCAAGATGAGGCCTCCTCTGCCTCCAGCCAGCGATTACATATTTGTTTGAGTCTATGAGCATATATCTTAAAAGACACTTCCCCATCACAGGCTAAAGCACGGAACTGAGTCCTGTAAGTGTCTGGGGTCACAGCATAATGTTCTAGAATAGTCTGTTTAATATCCGCATACTCACAGTTCCACCGAGGGTCCATAGCTCTATAGGCTTCAGCAGCTCCCCCCTCTAGGAGCCCAACCAGATGCCGGACACGCTCCCTGTCCGGGACTTCCATTAATCGACACTGATGCTCAAAGTCCTGGAAGAAGCCCTCAATGTCGCCTGCAGCCTCATTAAACGGCTTAAAGTCTTTGCGGGACACCCTGGGAAGTTCCCTCATGATGGGTGCTGGGGTTACAGTCTGTCTGGAACCTCTCGCGGCTTCCACAGCGAGCTCCTTATCCAGCAGTGCCATCTCCTCCATCCTGCGCTCCTTCTCTTTTGCTCCACGCATGGCCTCCCTCTTATCTTCTATGGTGGCCTCATCTCCAAGCAGTGCCATCTCCTCCTTGTACCACACAACCCATTGACTTTTTTGGGTATTCACCTCCGGCTGCCGTCTTTCTTCCGTTTGCTGTGAGGATCCTTCCTCCACGTCATTTTGCGAACAGACTCCTTCTAGCGCCTCAATCAGCTGCTCCTTGGAGAGTCCTTTGAAACGAACTCCTACTTCACGGGCCTTTGATTGCAGGCTCCCCAAAGTCCAGGTCTTGTACTCTGCAGTGCTGGTTCCTGATGTTGAGCCATTGTCCTCCATTCCTTCTGCTCTGATCCCAGCGCTGCCAACCAGTTTGTGACGGGGGTGTACAAGAGAGCAAAGGATGGACGAGGCCGAGGAACGATCCAACAGGTTTATTAACAGGAATACAGGAACAGCACACGATTAGTCCACATAAAACAGATTCGGGGGCCCTTCCCGACAATCCTCGGACCGGATAACAAAGCAATCGTCCTTACAGTAGTCCAAAGAGTTCCACACAATCCCACGGGCCGCCACACAGGCCTAGCTCCGTCCGTGTCCACAGCCACCCAGGCTGGGGCTCCTGCTCTCTTCAAGTTTCAGCTCACTCTGAAGTTACAAAAAGGGAAATGCATTGTCTGGGCTGCTTGACCAGCCCACCATGTTTGTTCAGGGGGTAGGGGTCACACATCCTATCATCAATGGTTTGGTCCATCACAGGGCTCCAATATGTCTGCCAGCCACAGTAGATGAAGGGATCCCCTGCTGTAAAGAACAATGACTATTCCTTCACTGGCCAATGCAATTACAGATTAGATACACAACTCTGGAAAGAAGAGGACAGGCTATTTACATAATCACATTAGATGCCAAGACTACAATTGTATGAGAGAGACACATTGAGACCAGTAGCTCCCCCAAGAAAATACATGAATTACAACTAATACAACCAGGGAAATATACATATCATGACATAGTATCACAGCATATACAGTGAGAGGGTAAATTACATCTTCACAAGGGTGTCATGCAGAGGTGCTGCACATAGATTTGCACCAGTGGGGCACTAATGGAGTACAACAGCCACTTCTTGTATGCCACTAAGTTTACTCAATTTTTGGTATTATAATGTCTTAGTAAGTAACAATGAGTTTGAGTGTGCAATGCAGGCAGACGTGCTGCAAATATCTTTGCACTAGTGGGACTAGACAAAAGTCCAATAGCCACGTTTAGGATGCCACTAGGTACACTGAGTGTTTGCTAGTATAATGGCTTAGTTATAATGAGTTGGAGTGTGCAATGCAGGCAGACGTGCTGCAAATATCTTTGCACTAGTGGGACTAGACAAAAGTCCAATAGCCACGTTTAGGATGCCACTAGGTACATTGAGTGTTTGCTAGTATAATGGCTTAGTTATGAGTTGGAGTGTGCAATGCAGGCAGACGTGCTGCAAATATCTTTGCACTAGTGGGACTAGACAAACGTCCAATAGCCACGTTTAGGATGCCACTAGGTACACTGAGTGTTTGCTAGTATAATGGCTTAGTTATAATGAGTTGGAGTGTGCAATGCAGGCAGACGTGCTGCAAATGTCTTTGCACTAGTGGGACTAGACAAAAGTCCAATAGCCACGTTTAGGATGCTACTAGGTACACTGAGTGTTTGCTAGTATAATGGCTTAGTTATGAGTTGGAGTGTGCAATGCAGGCAGACGTGCTGCAAATATCTTTGCACTAGTGGGACTAGACAAAAGTCCAATAGCCACGTTTAGGATGCCACTAGGTACACTGAGTGTTTGCTAGTATAATGGCATAGTTATAATGAGTTGGAGTGTGCAATGCAGGCAGACGTGCTGCAAAAATCTTTGCACTAGTGTGACTAGACAAAAGTCCAATAGCCACGTTTAGGATGCCACTAGGTACACTGAGTGTTTGCTAGTATAATGGCTTAGTTATAATGAGTTGGAGTGTGCAATGCAGGCAGATGTGCTGCAAATATCTTTGTACTAGTGGGACTAGACAAAAGTCCAATAGCCACGTTTAGGATGCCACTAGGTACACTGAGTGTTTGCTAGTATATTGGCTTAGTTATAATGAGTTGGAGTGTGCAATGCAGGCAGACGTGCTGCAAAAATCTTTGCACTAGTGTGACTAGACAAAAGTCCAATAGCCACGTTTAGGATGCCACTAGGTACACTGAGTGTTTGCTAGTATAATGGCTTAGTTATAATGAGTTGGAGTGTGCAATGCAGGCAGACGTGCTGCAAATATCTTTGCACTAGTGGGACTAGACAAAAGTCCAATAGCCACGTTTAGGATGCCACTAGGTACACTGAGTGTTTGCTAGTATAATGGCTTAGTTATAATGAGTTGGAGTGTGCAGAGGACAGGAGGGTACAGTGCCAGGGTTGTGGGGCTCTGGGTAGAGGAAAGGAAGCCTGCCTTTCTATTCCCTCCTAATGGGGAAATGCAGCGACGAAATCCCTGACCTTAGCTACACAGACGCTGTCTCTGTTTTCAGGACCTGTCACCTATGGCTCTGACCCTGCCGGTACGAGCCCTTAAAAGGACTTATAGAAAGTGCTATCCCTAAGCTGTCCAGCGCTGTGTATGGAGCGCATACAGCAGTATCGGCGATAGGACAAAGGACGGAGCTGCGCCAGTGATGTCTGACACCAAGGACGCAGAAGGCAGATAATGGCGTGCTGGAGGAAAATGTCCGGTTTTATAATGCAGGGACATGTGACATGGACATCCTATCACAAATGCCGTTGCTTCTCTGGCTAAAAGTCCACTTAGCTGTGTGTGTGTCTGGGATTGGCTGACATGCTGGCCCGCCCCACAAGACGCGCGCGCTTAGGGAAGGAAGACAAGGAAAAAAAAAAAAAAATGGCGATCGCCATTATACAAACAGTATTGATCTGGAGGCGCTGTTCACGCACACTATACACTGAAATTTCATAATAGTGTGAGTCACAGAGTGACTTACACTATTACAGCGGAAAGCCAGCTAGGAATTAGCTGTTTTTTTGCTGCTAGAACCATTATCGAACGTTTCTAGAACTATCGAGCTTTTGCAAAAAGCTCGAGTTCTAGTTCGATCTAGAACAGGCCCCAAAATCACTCGAGCCTAGAACTGGAGAACCTCGAACCTAGAACCGCGCTCAACTCTAGTGATGAGCGAATGGCAGATAACCGACTGATCTCGGTGATCTGGTTTCTAAAATCCGGTTCCGTGCGGGATTCTGGTCCCCATATAAGTCTATGGGGACTAGAATCCGGGAATTAAAACTGGTGGTAGAAAGGATAGGGGGATGGGAGCAACCAAGCTCTACTTACCGAGACGCCGACAAGGCTGCACCTTGCTCCCGCCCATCACTATTAAAGATTAAACATTTCCTTTGTATTTTAGACAAAAATAAATATATAAAATCTAATAAAATGTATATAAAATTGTAGGCAAAGGAGTTAAATTAAAACGTAAGCTGAGTATTCCAAAAAGGGGAAATAGCATTAATATAGAATATAACCAATAAGAAGAAGGAAAAAGGAGGCCCTCAATATTATCAATAAAGCAAAATATTTAGTATATTAGTAAGTAATTACAATAAATACAAAAGTGGTTGGGAAAGGTATGACTATACAGTGCTGGCCAAAAGTATTGGCTGTCACCCCTGCAATTTTGTCAGATAATATTCAGTTTCTTCTTGAAAATGATTGCAATCACAAATTCTTTGGTATTATTATCTTCATTTATTTTGCTTGCAATGAAAAAACACAAAAGAGAATGAAACAAAAATCATATCATTGATCATTTCACACAAAACTCCAAAAATGCGCCAGACAAAAGTATTGGCACCCTTAGGGGTACTTTGCACGTTGCGACATTGCTACTGCGATATCATCGGGGTCAAATCGAAAGTGACGCACATCCGGCGCCGGTAACGACGTTGCAACGTGTAAAGCCTAGATGCGCCAATAAACGATCGCAAAAGCGCCGTAAATCAATGATCTGTGTAGCGTTGGTCATTTTCATAATGACGTACCAATAGGAGATACGATGTTGTTCGTCGTTCCTGCGACAGCACACATCCCTGTGTGTGAAGCCGCAGGAGCGAGGAACATCTCCTTACCTGCCTCCACCGGCTATGCGGAAGGAAGGAGGTGGGCGGGATGTTTACGTCCCGCTCATCTCCGCCCCTCCGCTTCTATTGGCCGCCTGCCGTTTGACGTCGCTGTGACGCCACATGACCCGCCCCCTTAGGAAGGAGGCGGGTCGCCAGCCAGAGCGACGTCGCAGGGCACGTAAGTGCGTGTGAAGCTGCCGTAGCTTTAATGTTCGCTACGGCAGCTATCACAAGATATCGCATGTGCGACGGGGGCGGGTGCTATCGTGCTCGGCATCGCTAGCATCGGCTATCGATGTTGCAGCGTGCAAAGTACCCCTTAGCCTAATACTTGGTTGCACAACCTTTAGCCAAAATAACTGCGAACAACCGCTTCCGGTAACCATCAATGAGTTTCTTACAATGCTCTGCTAAAATTTTAGGCCATTCTTCTTTGGCAAACTGCTCCAGGTCCCTGAGATTTGAAGGGTGCCTTCTCCAAACTGCCATTTTGAGATCTCTCCACAGGTATTCTATGGGATTTAGGTCTGGACTCATTGCTGGCCACTTTAGTAGTCTCCAGTGCTTTCTATCAAACCATTTTCTAGTGCTTTTTGAAGTGTGTTTTGGGTCATTGTCCTGCTGGAAGACCCATGACCCCTGAGAAAGACCCAGCTTTCTCACACTGGGCCCTACATTATGCTGCAAAATTTGTTGGTAGTCTCCACACTTCATAATGTCATGCACACGGTCAAGCAGTCCAGTGCCAGAGGCAGCAAAGCAACCCCAAAACATCAGGGAACCTCCCCCATGTTTGACTATAGGGACCGTGTTCTTTTCTTTGAATGCCTCTTTTTTTTTCCTGTAAACTCTATGTTGATGGCTTTTCCAAAAAAGCTCTACTTTTGTCTCATCTGATCAGAGAACATTCTTCCAAAACGTTTTAGGCTTTCTCAGGTAAGTTTTAGCAAACTCCAGCCTGGCTTTTTTATGTCTCAGGGTAAGAAGTGAGGTCTTCCTGGGTATCGTACCATACAGTCCCTTTTCATTCAGACGCCGACGGATAGTACGTGTTGACACTGTTGTGCCCTCAGACTGCAGGGCAGCTTGAACTTGTTTGGATGTTAGTCGAGGTTCTTTATCCACCATCCGCACAATCTTGCGTTGAAATCTCTCGGCAATTTTTCTTTTCCTTCCACATCTAGGGAGGTTAGCCACAGTGCCATGGGCTGTAAACTTCTTGATGACACTGCGCACCGTAGACACAGGAACTTTCAGGTCTTTGGAGATGGACTTGTAGCCTTGAGATTGCTCATGCTTCCTCACAATTTGGATTCTCAAGTCCTCAGACAGTTCTTTGGTCTTCTTTCTTTTCTCCATGCTCAATGTGGTACACACAAGGACACAGGACAGAGGTTGAGTCAGCTTTAATCCATGTCAACTGGCTGCAAGTGTGATTTAGTTATTGCCAACACCTGTTAGGTGCCACAGGTAAGTTACAGGTGCTGTTAATTACACAGATTAGAGAAGCCTCACATGATTTTTCAAACAGTGCCAATACTTTTGTCCACCCCCTTTTATATGTTTGGTGTGGAATTATATCCAATTTGGCTTTATGACAATTTTTTTTATTTCATTTAAGACAAATTAAATGAAGATAAAAATACCAAAGAATTTGTGATTGCAATCATTTTGAAGAAGAAACTGAGTATTATCTGACAGAATTGCAAAGGTGCCAATACTTTTGGCCAGCACTGTAAGACACACAAAAGGAAACATTGCAATGGGCAATGCATTACTGATATATAAAGCACAGATAATTACCTATTTACATACAGCTATATACTGTACATGATACATAGAGTGATTGTGCTATACATAGCCAAGAGAAATAATGTAGTTTTTGCTTTTATGATGCTGAACAAAAGTGATTTATTCTAAATACAGCCAAATTAGATTTCATGCTTTGTACTGATGAAGGGCAACACTCACAAAACATGGTGTCTGCAAATTGAGATTCTGGTTGGGCTTTTATCCTAAGGCGGGCTTTGCACACTACGACATCGCAGGTGCGATATCAGTGGGGTCAAATCGAAAGTGACGCACATCCGGCGTCGCAGTCGATATCGTAGTGTGTAAATCCTTTTTGATACGATTAATGAGCACAAAAGCATCGTTATCGTATCATCGGTGTAGGGTCCGACATTTCCATAATTTGGCAGCAGCAACAGGTACGATGTTGTTCCTCGTTCCTGCAGCAGCACACATCGCTGTGTGAGAAGCCGGAAGGATGGAGGTGGGTTGGATGTTTACATCCCGCTCATCTCCTCCCCTCCGCTTCTATTGGCCGCCTGCCGTGTGATGTCGCTGTGACGCCGCACGACCCGCCCCCTTAGGAAGGAGGTGGTTCGCCGGCCAGAGCGATGTCGCAGGGCAGGTGAGTGCATGTGAAGCTGCCGTAGCGATAATATTCGCTACGGCAGCAATCACAAGATATGGCTGCTGCAACGGAGGCGAGGACTATCGCGCTCGGCATCGCAGCATCAGCTTGCGATGTTGTAGTGTGCAAAGCCCACCTAAGTCATATGGCAAGGGATGCTAAAGGGTAATGCTGACCTTTAGGATTGCTATAACAATAGGTAGCAAGAGAGTTCTAGTTCTTTGAAAAGGTAATTTGCATATTAAATTTTCCAGAGGACCATTGCATGACTTATATGCCTCCTCACACTGACATGTCAGGCATGTCTCACTCTACACAAGGAAAAACATTACCCTTAAATCCCTTTTTAAAGCAACACTATGGCAAACCATCAGATTTTTGAGAATGACAATATCACAGCTCCTGCCTCACAGTTTATGCTTCATTTTTTCTATCAAATACAATATGCATCAAACTCTGTCGCAAAGCATGTTTTTCTAAGTTTAATATTAAATGAATATATGTACATACTGGTTTGTCATTGCTTAATAAGCACTTCAGGGTGATACAATACATTTAGATGTTTATTTTGAATAATTACTCTTTTAATGTGTCAAATATCCAAGAATATTCAACAGTGAAGAGAAAAGTGACGAGCATTAAAAATGTAAGAAGGGCAGCATAACATTTCGGAACTACAGATGAATAACCTAACAGCATTCTAATATTTGGAGACTTGCAGCAAATGAGATATTTACTACAAAGTCAGTATATTTGTTATGTTCTATGGATATTTAAAGCCTCCTAGAAACACAAATGTACTGAATCTTTCATGTCATGGTTTCAAAGATTGAAAACAAGTGAATCTTATATATCATATAGTTATGAGAAATAACATTTATCTATCCAGAGCCAAGAAACAATAAAATACTCTGTTGAGTTTCACTAATATCATCAATTTATGGGTAAGAGGGAAGGCTAACATATTTTTCAGTAAAATGAACATTGAAAAAGATGGTGTTCCAGCACATGCCCTGTTGATCAATCTTTTGACAGCAAAACATTGCAATATCAGAGATTGTCCTGGGTAAAAAAAAGTCTTGTGCTTGGCATTAAGCTTCCCCTACGGTTTGCAAAATACGAGGGGCGTTCATTAAAGATTGGCCTGACCTACTTTTATTTATTATGATCTGCTCATCCCCATTATGTGACCCCTGGTATCAGTGACCTCTGAGATCAGGTGATGTCACGTCAACTTCCAGTTGACCCAACATCACCGAAGCAGGCCCCAGACTCTGGGTGATAGGGCAGTGGGCGGAGTTTCACCATTCGTCACAGCCCAGCGTCTTGCGCGCGCTCTTTTTCACTGCAGAGCGCTGCAAGCAGGAGCGATGCTGAGCTGTGACAAGTGGTGAAACTCCACCCACAGCCCAGTCACTCAGAGAGACTGGGACCCGCATCGGTGATGTTTACCCATTATATGATGTAGTCAAGAATTGGCATCATCATTTCAAATGTGGTCAAACTACGGTGGAAACGGCTCCAATTCCAGGGTGACCCCATTCCGCCATCGATGAACACACCATCCAGCAAGTGGAGGCTGCCTTTCTGGAAAATCACAGATTAACCATTTACCACCTATCCCAAAATGTCATGATTAGTGTGGAGTCCGTGGAAAAAAATCATCCAAGACCATCTTCATATGCATAACGTATGCGCTTGCTGGGTCCCCGGCTGCTCATCTTTGCACTTGATGACTGCTCTGTATTCCACTGGCTCCATGATCACACCTCACACCACTTCAGCACCTGTAAAAGAAAGACCGTTATCAGTTCAGAGTTGCAAATTGGCACGTAATCTAGAGAGACTTATATCATTACACATGTGCAGTTTCAGTGTCCTGCGATAAATATAAGTGGGTCAGGGGAAATCTGTAATGAACACCCCTCTTAGATAACAGATACATATTTTTTAGGGATTCTTTATTTATCTACCTCAAAACCCATGTGAAGAAACCATCAAAAGATGGACTAAAACTGCACCAAACGTATTCCATTTACTAGAACAGGATCCATTGGGTTTCTATTAGTTATCCAACATTAAAAAAGAAAAAATATTGCAGGTCGCTATTCTTTTGCATATGTAATCTTCAATAAGTGTTTGCTACACAGTTTTCTCAATTTCCTCTTATTCTACATGATACATTTGGTAGTTGTGCATTATACACATTTTTCTTTCTATCTTACAAATGTGCCAACCAAAATTTTACAGCTAAAATGTAGCATGTCATCAAACCAATTTATGGTAAATCCTGACTTAAGGCTACTTTACACACAGCAACATCGCTAGCGATGTCGCTGGTGAAAGCATCCGCCCCCTTCGGTTGTGCGTCACGGGCAAATCGCTGCCCGTGGTGCACAACATCGCTAACACCCGTCACACATACTTACCTGCCTAGCGACGTCGCTGTAGCCAGCGAACCGCCTCCTTTTTAAGAGGGCGGTTTGTGCGGCGTCACAGCGGCATCACTAAGCGGCCGTCCAAAAGAAGCGGAAGGCCGGAGATGAGCAGCCGTAACATCCCACCCACCTCCTTCCTTCCTCATTGGCGGCGGCCGCAGGTATGATGTTGTTCCTCGTTCCTGCGGTGTCACACATAGCGATCGAACAACATCGTACCTGCAGCAGTAACAATATTTGAGATTAGAACGACGTGTCATCGATCAACGATATGGTGAGTATTTTTGATCATTAACGGTCGTTCCTGCATTTCACACGCAACGACGTCGCTAACGAGGCCGGATGTGCATCACGAATTCTGTGACCCCAACGACATCTCGTTAGCGATGTCGTTGCGTGTAAAGTGGACTTTAGACTACTTTAAGATCAGTTCTCCTGACATGTTTGGTATTTTAATTATTTTATTCATCTAATAAGAATTCTGGAGAATTTCCTCTTAGATCAATATGAGTTATTCCTCTGTTATTCTTTGAAGACATGTATGAGTAAATTGGCAATCAAGTGGTATTAGTTTGAGGTGTGTCCCCAAACAGTTTGACACTTCCCAATCAGAAATGATTGTGCCCAATACACCCCTTTGACAAAGGGAATGGTAAGACTGTATCTGGTTGTGAAATGTATTCATACATTTCTAAAAGAAAAAAAAAACCATAGGAATAGTGTATTATAGGGCTATAAGAAAAAAATATCTGCAATTATTATTTTAGGCAGACTATAATTACTAAAACAGACAGGACAGGTGATTGGTTGTCTTTCAGTAATATTTGCCTATGTTGCAGAATTTATGATAGGGACTCAACAAAAAGATTGCCTTGTAGTGATGAGCGAGTACTAAAAAGCTCGGGTGCTCGAAGCTCGGGCCGAGCCTCCCAAGATACTCGTGTACTCGGCCCGAGCACCGAGCCCAATGTTATCCTATGGGAGACCCGAGTATTTTTGTGAAATGACCCCCCGGCAGCATGTAGAAACCCTAAAAATGTCACAAAAGTCTCAGAAGAGTGCTCAAATGACATGGCATCAGCATGGGGAAGACCCCTTGAAGCATTTATCACTCAAAAGTCACAGCTGTGAGCAATTTTGTCCGCGTTTTACGCCATTTTTACGGACTCACCAGAAAACCTTCCAAAATGACACCAAAATGAATTTTCATGGCGGAAATGTTAAGGGCACATACCCAATAGTGAGATAGAGCTGGTGTATGTTACTTTTTGAGATTAATACATGAAAGATTTTACATGAAAACCTTGTGTGGCACTCCGATGTCCAAAACGCACGTTTTGTGCTTTTTACTAGCGATGTCGGTCATTTTTTTTTTTTATTCTATCTCCCTCAGTCCGTCGGTCTGTCTCTCTCTGTCTTGTCTGTCCCCCTCTCACAGTCTGTCGGTCAGTTCCCCCCCTCTCTCTTACTTACCGTTCCCCGATCACTGCCGCGGCGCTGCACAGCTGTTCAAACTCCGGTGGCTTTTCCTCTTTTGAAAAAGCCGGCCGCTCATTAATCAATCTCCTATTCCCTGCTGTCCTGCTTTTCGGCGCCTATGATTGGTTACAGTGAGACACGCTCCCACACTGAGTGACAGCTGTCTCACTGCAACCAATCACAGCAGCCGGTGTGTGTATACTGTGCAGTGAAATAAATAATTAAATAATTAAAAAAAACGGCGTGCGGTCCCCCCAATTTTAATACCAGCCAGATAAAGCCATACGGCTGAAGGCTGGTATTCTCAGGATGGGGAGCTCCACGTTATGGGGAGCCCCCCACCCTAACAATATCAGTCAGCAGCCGCCCAGAATTGCCGCATACATTAGATGCGACAGTTCTGGGACTGTACCCGGCTCTTCCCGATTTACCCTGGTGCGTTGGCAAATCGGGGTAATAAGGAGTTAATGGCAGCCCATAGCTGCCACTAAATCCTAGATTAATCATGTCAGGCGTCTCCCCGAGATTCCTTCCATGATTAATCTGTAAATTACAGTTAAAAACACACACACCCGAAAAATCCTTTATTAGAAATAAAAAACACTAACAAAGTCCCTCATTACCAATTTATTAACCCCGATAAACCCTCCATGTCCGGCGTACTCCACAGTCCTCCAGCGTCGCGTCCAGCTCTGCTGCATGGAAGTGACAGGAGCTGCAGAATACACCGCCACTCCGGTCACCTCCACGCAGCTAATGAGATGAGTATAGCGATCAGCTGAGCTGTCACTGAGGTTACCTGGATCCAGCGGTGGATGCAGCGGTGGCCGCGGGTAACCTCAGTGACAGCTCAGCTGATCGCGCTACTCACCGCCGCTCCAGTCAGCTCCATGCACCAACTGAGGTGAGTAGCGCGATCAGCTGCTGTCACTGAGGTTAATCGCGGCCACCGCTGGATCCAGCGGTGGCCGGGAGTTACCTGACTGACAGCAGCTGATCGCGCTATTCCCTTCATTAGCTGCGTGGAGGTGACCGGAGCGGCGGTGTCTTCTGCAGCTCCTGTCACTTCCATGCAGCAGAGCTGGACGCGACGCCGGAGTCCGTGGAGTACGCCGGACATGGAGGGTTTGTCGGGGTTAATAAATTGGTAATGAGGGACTTTGTTAGTGTTTTTTATTTCTAATAAAGGATTTTTCGGGTGTGTGTTTTTTAACTGTAATTTACAGATTAATCATGGAAGGAATCTCGGGGAGACGCCTGACATGATTAATCTAGGATTTAGTGGCAGCTATGGGCTGCCATTAACTCCTTATTACCCCGATTTGCCAACGCACTAGGGTAAATCGGGAAGAGCCGGGTACAGCCCCAGAACTGTCGCATATAATGTATGCGGCAATTCTGGGCAGCTGCTGACTGATATTGTTAGGGTGGGGGGCTCCCCATAACGTGGAGCTCCCCATCCTGAGAATACCAGCCTTCAGCTGTATGGCTTTATCTGGCTGGTATTAAAATTGGGGGGACCGCACGCCGTTTTTTTAAATTATTTATTTATTTATTTTACTGCACAGTATAGACCCGCCCACCGGCTGCTGTGATTGGGTGCAGTGTGACACCTGTCACTCGGCGTGGGGGCGTGTCTCACTGCAACCAATCATAGGCGCCTGTGGGCGTGGAAAGCAGGGAATATGAGATGGCTGTGTACAGAGCACAGCGCGCCGGCCGGTATAAAGGCTCGGTCATGCTGTGCAGGCCGGCCAATCACTGCAATTCCACAACTAACAGGGCTGTGGCATTGCAGTGGTCTGCCAGCCAATCCCTGCATGAGGGCTGGCTCTCAAAAGAGCGCCAACATGCAGGGATGAAGACCACGAGTAAAGCACGAGTATTGCAAAATTACTCGGTACCCGCCGAGTAGCCCGAGTACAGTGATACTCGTGCGAGTACCGAGTAGTGACAAGCATACTCGCTCATCACTATTGCCTTGGCATTGGCTGTTGAGCTCACATAAAACTGGCCAATTTTGTGTACTAAGTATCTCAATCTTTACATGTTTTTCATAGCAGTATTGCATGACTATATTCCCATATATAAAAGCGTATCAAATAAATGAGAAAACATATCAGAGAAGATTGTTACTGTGTATCATAGAGAGGGCACCTGCACACAATATGCTGATAAAAAGCATCAGAAAAAGAATGCATCTTTTACAATCTATATGAACATGGTCTGAGACTTCTGCTCTTGAAAGAACTTTTTGATAAAATAAAACTCTGAACATGTGAACGCAACCTTAGAATAGTATATAGGTATTATTTGAGGACTCCAATAAATGCAGTGCTGCTTAGCATTATTGCCACCCATAGTTTTTTCATAGGCTTTAAAATATCTACAGAAATAAATGGAAATGTGCCAAAGTTATATCCTCAGAATTTTTAATTAGTGGTCAAAAGTAATACAACAATATTAATAATGTTTGTCAACTTATATATTGTAATTTCAAAAAAGAAACAGAATAAACAGCAAATGCAGCAATAAAGGCCCCCCTAATTACTACTTGGGTGCACACCCTTTGGCATTGATGACAGCCTCCAAATGTTTCTTGTAGCAATCTATAAGCTTATTGCTATTCTTGGCATTTTCTCCCACTCTTCCTTTGCGGTTTGATCAAGTTCTTGAATGTTTGTAGGGTTCTTTTTCCTAATAGCAGATTTCAGCTCACCCCAAAGATTTTCAATGGCATTGAGGTCAGGACGTACTGCTGGCCATTTTATAACAGTCCATTTTTTCTTTTTCGTAGAAGTGCAGTAACTCCGGCACACTGTTAATTTCCCAATTGCAATCACAGATCAGAGAAAGGTGGATGTCTCTTAAATTTTTTATTGAAAAAAAGATGATACAGTTGCAGAAAGTCCGCCTATGACAACGTTTCGGCCATCGTCTCGGCCTTCATCTGGTCGGACAGACTGACTGGTTGAGTAATGATTCCCAAAGGGGCAAAGGGACAAAGTGACGGTACTGGTCGAAAAGGTAAGTCGTGCGGACCCATTATTCGTCTAATGGTGGATGGACTTGTAAGTTCCTGGGATTACAAGTCCATCCACCATTAGACGAATAATGGGTCCGCACGACTTACCTTTTCGACCAGTACCGTCACTTTGTCCCTTTGCCCCTTTGGGAATCATTACTCAACCAGTCAGTCTGTCCGACCAGATGAAGGCCGAGACGATGGCCGAAACGTTGTCATAGGCGGACTTTCTGCAACTGTATCATCTTTTTTTCAATAAAAAATTTAAGAGACATCCACCTTTCTCATATCTGTGATTGCAATTGGGAAATTAACAGTGTGCCGGAGTTACTTCACTTCTACTTGACATTTTTTTCTCCTGAGCACCTGTGACAGGTGACGCTAGGTCCTTTTTGTGTCTAATTCCATTCCATTTTTTCTTTTTCAACCATTTCTGTGTACTTTTGTATGTGTGCTTTGAGTCATTGTCTTGCTGTAGGACCTATGATCTTCGACTCAAACCAAGTTTTCTTACATTGGGTAGGACATTTCACTCTAAAATCTCTTGATAATTTCCTGACTTCATGATTCCTGTGATACAGTGAAGGCCTCCAGTACCAAATGCAGCAAGGCAACCCCACAGCATTATGGATCCTCCACCATGTTTAACTGTTGGTAGGCTGTTCTTTTACTTCTTAGCTTCATTGCTCGATCTGTAAACAAACTGTTAATTTGCATTCCCAAAAAGGTCTATTTATGTTTCATCTGTCCACACATTTTCCCAGAAGGATTGTGGTTTGTCAAGGTACTTTTTGGTGAAGATCTGTCATTCCTTTTTATGTCTTTTTTCAACAATGGTTTCTTCCTTGGCCTTCGCCCATAAAAATATGCTTCGTTTAGTGTGCAGTGTATGGTACTTGTTGAAACCATGACGCCAGACTGTTCGATGTTGGCCTTCAGGTATTCAGATGTTTTACTTGGTGTTTGGGCCAATACCAGTGTCACAGCAGCTTTAGGTTTTTTTATTGTTCCCTTCTAATGTTTTTAGTTTTAAACCGTTGTTTATTATTTGCTCTCTTCTATTTCACACGAGTGCTCTATACAAAAAAGCTGTTTCATGTGATTCATTTTTTCAGGAGACATTCCCATTATGTACTTAAACTCCATGGGTGCCAATAATGGTGAGTAGGACTGTATAGTAGCGCTACAGTACCTGACATTCTTTTCTACTATTAAGGTATGACAGTCTTGGTCGAAAGGTCAGAAAGCAGCTGCTAACTTATAAAGATTGAATGAAAACAATCACTTCTGGAGCACTTTGCTTGGTGACTTTAAGAAGAGTAAAAAATTGTTACTTCAGTGTCAACACCATAATCAAGACATCAGATGATTTTGATTAGTAATGTTGCACAATGTTTCTCTCTTTCTTATATGAAAGTCTGAAGTGAGGTACCATTTTTATTTGCAATTCTTCAAGAAGTGGCTATCTATAGCAGTTTTTCAGTTGCTTTAGAACCATTCCTTATAGGGATTTCCTCGAGATATGCAATAACTGTCAGGTACATGCTGCCCCTTGGAGACAGCATATCTTCTCCTGCAGAGAAGCTAGTGTTCTCAACAGGAGAATGCAGTGGTCGGTGCCCACAATTAGGGTTCAGGGCACTGCGATCTTTCGCTGTGTTTTCCCCACTATAAACACGCGCATCTTTGCAAGCATATATTGACATGCTGTGGTTCGGATGGCGTGCTGCATGTCAGTTTCGATGCAGAAAAAAGAAGTACAGTGAGCGTGAGATTTCTATTAATCCCATCCACTGTGCTTCTACTGTACAAAGCAGCATTTTGGACACAACAAAAACATTCAGCATCCAACACTGAAGGCTGCTTTACACCAGACAATCTATCGTGCGATAGATCGTCGGGGTCACGGTTTTTTGACGCACATCCAGCATCGCTGGCGATGCCGGCCTATGTGACACCTCCTAGCGACGCAGTATCGCTCACAAATCGTGAGTCGTGTACTGCTCGCTAGGTTCCATAATATCGTTTAATTTAGTTGTTCATCGTTTCCGTGGTAGCACACGCTGCTCCGTGTGACACCACGGGAACGATGAGCAGCTCACCTGCCTCCCGCGGCCGCCGCCGGCTCTATGTGGAAGGAAGGAGGTGGGCGGGATGTTTACATCCTGCTCATCTCTGCCCCTCTGCTTCTATTGGCCGGCGTCCGTGTGACATCGCTGTGACGCCGAACGTCCCTCCCACTCCAGGAAGTGGACGTTCGCCGCTCACAGCATGGTCGCACGAGAGGTAAGTACGTGTGACGGGGGGTTACCGACTTTGTGCGCCACGAGCAGCGATTTGCCCGTGACGCAAAAAGGACAGGGGCGGGTACGATCGATTGTGAAATCGCACAATCGGTCGTACCATGTAAAGCAGCCTTAACTGTATGCACGCATTGAATGTCATAGCCTAGTGGGACTCCAGCCTACCATTTATGCCATGGCAATTCGGGGGCAAATTGGACACTAAAACAATTGTGACACTTCTTGTCACTACAGATTATGCAAATACAGCCCTTATCAAAACAGCCCAGCTCTTATCACAGCAGCAGAGCTCTTACCTCAGCAAACCAGGCTGTCTTGCTCCCCTCCCCTGGTGGGGATGTTGGTTGCCACACCTGCCTGGACATCTTGCAGTGGCTGTGTCACCCTGGTCCATGCAGCTGCCTCCCAGAGCCTGTGTACACCTCACAGGCTTCCTGGTTCTGCCCTATGGATGCATGCATGGCCACACCCCTTTTGTTAAAAGGCCAGTGTACCCTAACCCGAAAGTGCCTCTTAGGTCAGCTGAGAGGTTGCAGGTAATTAAGGCACTTTTCTCCTATGGAAGGTGCCTGGGCAATGAGTGAGTAATGTTGCTAGTTCTCTGGTCCCCTATGCTGCTGCTTGTATTGTATTACATGCTGCTGCTGATTTGTGCCTCTATTTCAGTGCACTCCATATCCACTGTTGTTACTACCATCTGCAAATAAGAAAGCCGCGGAGACACCATCACGTGTTTCTCAACGCTGCCAGGAAACTAGCTAGGTCTTTCACCGGGAAGGAACAACCACGGGAAGGGCAGTCTCCAGTCAAGGAGACCACCTATACCAAACATGGTATCCATCCACAGACAGCCGTTTCGGGGTATTTGCCCCTCATCAGTGTGGAGTAGGAATCTGGCTTACTACCATCTGCGCCGGCTGTCTGCCCGATACCAGCTGCTGTAATTATCCACGCTGGCCACTGTTGCCGTAACCATCCATCCATCCATTAGTGACATTAAAAAGCCTGAACATATGTACAGTAGGTCATTTTTACACAGAAAAGAATATGTTTACTAATTATACTGTTTTCCATGGTGGACCCTGACAGCAAAATCACTTACCCTTAAAAAAAAAGCCTGATTCAGGAAAGCACCAGCCTGTAAAAAAAGTCACATTCATGGCAAGTGACAGGTTCTCTTTAACTGATATTATAGAATTGTTTCCTCCCATTTTACAAAATATTGTTAACCATTTCATTTTTCTTTTGCTCACTTAAAAACTATTATGTCTTTTTTCTTTTTTCAAATTTAGAAACTGAATTTTTGGAGTTATAGCCTCATTAAGTTAACCGGTCTCTGGTTTGACAAAGTAATGCCATCAAGTCTTCAGAATTCAATGTATATGATGGATGTTTCATAAGATTCTAACACTCTCTGCTTGTAATAAGAAGCTAAATCATGACCTTCAAAAGTAGTCATTCTTTTATATGAAAAGTAAGATTGTGATTTAATGTACAAGGCTGTGGAGAGAAATACAAATTTAATCAAACTTTCATCTGTCAAAATATAATTGGTTTCACATAAGGTTTGTTCCCCAGGATAGTAGTTTTGAAGAAAAATAGCATTCAGGTACTTGTAGGAATGATCACCTATCAGACAACAGTACGGTAATAATTTTTACAAACGCTGTACAATACATGTGATTTTATTGATATTATAGTAATAAGCTGAAGCCAAGGTAGGAAATTCTGAACAGACTGTACAATTGGTAAGATGTAACTACAGATAAAGTGCAACACAAAAAGTTTCTTATTTGTACATAACTTTCTATCACACAACATGGATATATATCTAAGGCTACTTTCACACATCAGTTTTTTTTCCACCAGGTACAATCCGGAAAAAAACGGGTTAAACGGATCCGGTACCGCATCCGTTTTATCCCCATAGATTTGCATTGTTACCGGATTGTACCTGAAGGCTTTGCGTTGCATCCGTTTTTTTCCATATGCGGCAAAATTAATTAAAGCGGCGACCGGAGGCAACGTGTCTTGAAACGTTTTTTTGTCTGGCAAAAAAAACGCATCGCGCCGGATCCGGCGTGATATGGCGTGTTTTACAATGAAAGCCTATGGACGCCGGATCTGGCGCAAAGCGGTAAAAAATGGATGCGGCTGCCGGATCCGTTTTTGTAAACTGCGCATGCACCAAATTAATTAAAAAAACTGATCCATCAAAAAAACGGACAAAACGGATGCAAAAACAGATGCAAAACGGATCCAACGGATCCGTTTTTTTACGCATCCGGCATAACGGATCCGTTAAAAACCGGATACGGTGGATACGGTTTTACATTTTTTTCCCGGATCCTTTGGATCAGGAAAAAAAAAGGATTGTGCCTGAATGCAGAAAACTGATGTGTGAAAGTAGCCTAAAGCTGGCTTCATGCAACTGCAACATGGCCACCTTTTAGAATCCGTATTACGATTGCCACAATTGTACCCCCCATTATTCTATAAAACACCTTTTCACATAGAGGTTCTTTAATGACCTAACTTTTAGGGGTCTAGGAGCTAAAGCTGAGTTCACATGTCCAGTAATCATCCATTAGAATGGATACAGCAGCTGTCCATTAGGAAAAAAGTTGTGGAAACACAACTATTTTTGTCCCTTTTGAAAAAAAAGTATTTTTGCAAGATCTGGTTTGTTTGTTTTTTAAATGGGAGTCTATAGAAAATGGATCTGTTAACTGATTAGTGCCACCTGTTTTTCTTTAATTTATAAATGATTCGTTTTTTGCTTACTTTTTCAGTTTCAAATGGCAGAAAAATAGCAATCCGAAATTAATTTGTTTTCCATAGACTTCAATGATAAAAGGAACCAATCACCAGGATTATCCTATATAAACTAAAGCCAGAGCTATCCTGGCGCTATCATGCTGATTTTATACACACCATTAGTGGTCAGCTCGGATGTTTAGGTTTGAAATCCAAGAAAGTAAAGTTTATAAAATTAGCTGCTTGTTGAGGGGCAGTTGCACTTGGTCAGATAATATATTCATAGTTATCCCCTCCCTCTGTTAGAATTAGCATAAGTATTATACAATCGATTCATTTTGTCTCTTGCAAGGCCTGTGTGAGGTCATAACCATGTGACCAGAAGGGGCAGGGCCTCAGCCAACAAAGCTGGATACAAGGTCACATGGGTATGATCTCACACAGGTCCTGCAAGAGACAAAGTGAATCAATTGGGTAATACTTATGCTAATTCTAACAGGGGGAGGGGATAACTATGAATATATTATCTGCTCCTTTGCTCCTGTCACTCAGCAAGCAGCTCATTTTATAAACTTTACTTTTTTGGATATAAATACCTAAACATCTGAGCTGACCGCTGCAGGTATGTATAGACTCAGCCTGATTGTCCAGTATAGCACAGGCTTTAAGTTATGTACGAAAATCCTGGTGATTGGTTCCCTTTAAAAGGCTGGATCCTGCAAAAATCCATTTTTTCAAAACAAACAAATATGTTGTATCTGCAGAACTTTTTTGGCAATGGATTGTTGCTGGATCTGTTCTAACAGATGATTACTGGACATTGGTGTTGAGCCACCCCCCTAGTGTTCGAGTTCCGTTCGTCGAACGGCGGGTGTGTTCGGTGAACGTTCTACGAACACCTTCGAATCCCCTTGAAAACAATGGCAGGCAAACACAAACACATACAAACACATTATACATGTACACATAAAGTTAATAAACATTGCCATTATACTTACAGGTCCCCGCAACGCGTCCTGCAGACTCTATCTCCCGCCGTTTCTCCTTCCGATCATCACTGTGCCCTTCAGGTAACCAGCACTGATGATAGGACCTTCCGTGACGTCGTCATAGTATGTGACCAGTCACGTGTGTATTATCTCATTGGCTACAGACTGGTCACATGGCTAGACGTCATGCTAGGTCCTGTCAGTGCATCTCTCCATTATGCGGTGCTCGTTTGAGCATCTCCGTGTACCGGCAAGATGCTTGGGCACATGCTTGGCTCCCTGATCCAGCATGTCGGCGCTTTTTACAGAGTCAGGCCACATGCAAGGACTGGATGCCACAGCCGGTAAATAGCGGCAACAGGAATCACGTGATCGGAGATCACCATTGCTATAGTAACCCGCCTGTGAGATTACTATTTCAACGGTGGCAGCGGTGACGTCACCGCTTACAACCCGCAGCCTCTACTCCCTCACTGAGTGATTAGACTGCACGGGAGCAGCAGCATCTTCCTCCAATGCAGTGCTTTCTGATGTAGCAGAGCTGCATGGGTTGAAGGAGAAAGAAGACAGAAGACCAGGATCGTGGAGGGAGTAATAAAAATGGAGTCTCTAAATGTGTCTGTGTATTTATTTCTATTAAAATATTTTTTCTCTGTGTGGTGTCTTTTTTTAACAATCTATTGGAGATTCTTAATGGCCGGTCAAACTTGCCTGACATTAAGAATCTCTGGCTTAATACTAGCTAGTAAAACAAAGCTAGTATTAACCCATTATTACCCAGCAAGCCACCCGTCACCAGGGCAGCTGGAAGAGTTGGATACAGCGCTAGATGATGGCGCTTCTATGAAAGCGCAATTTTCTGGGGTGGCTGCGGACTGAAATTCGCAGCAGAGGGGCCCAGAAACCTCGGGCCAACCTGCAGAATCTAATCCCCAGCTGTCTACATGTACCTGGCTGGACACAAAAATGGCGCGAAGCCCATGTCAATTTTTTTTTTAATTACTTCATGAAATTCATGAAATAATTAAAAAAGGGCTTCCCTATATTTTTAGTTCCCAGCCGAATACAAATAGGCAGCTGTGGGTTGGGGGCAGCCGTACCTGCCTGCTGTACCTGGCTAGTATACAAAAATATGGCGAAGCCCAAGTCATTTTTTTGGTGGGCAAAAAACTCCTGCATACAGTCCTGGATGGAGTATGGTGAGCCTTGTAGTTCTGCAGCTGCTGTCTGCTCTCCTGCATACACTAGTGAATGGAGCATGGTGAGCCTTGTAGTTCTGCTCCCCCTTTCTCTCCCTCCAGCATACAGTCCTGGATGCAGCATGCTGAGCCTTATAGTTCTGCAGATGCTGTCTCCTCTCTTCCATACAGACAGACAGCAGCTGCAGAACTACAATGCTCAGCATACTCCATCCAGGACTGTATGCAGGAATTGTTTGCCCCCTAAAAAAACTACGTGGGCTTTGCCATATTTTTGTGTGCTAGCCAGGTACAGCAGGCAGCTACGGGCTGCCCCCAACCCCCAGCTGCCTATTTGTACCCAGCTGGGAACCAAAAATATGGGGAAGCCCTTTTTTTTTAATTATTTCATAAATTTCATGAAATAATTTAAAAAAAAAAGGCATGGGCTTCACCCAATTTTTGTATTTAGCCAGGTACAACTAGGCAGCTGGGGATTGGAATCTTCAGCGCAGGGTGCCCAAGCTTTCTGGGCACACCTGCTGTGAATTGCAGTCCACAGCCGCCCCCGAAAATGGCGCTTTCATAGAAGTGCCATCTTCTGGCGCTGTATCCAACTCTTCCAGCTGCCCTGGTGACGGGTGGCTTGCTGGGTAATAATGGGGTTAGGGCTAGCTGTATATTATCAACTGGCCCTAAGCCCGAAATTCATGGTGTCACGCCAATATTAGACATGGCCATCATGAATTTCTAGTACAGATAAAAAAAAAACACAACACACATAAAAATATTTTATAAGAAATAAAAGACAACACAATTAGTGACTCCATCTTTATTGAAATAAAGAACCCCCCTCTGCAGTAATCTTGGGTCAAGGGTCCCGCGCCGTCCAATCCGGATCCAATATCATCTGATCGATTTGCTGGAAGGCAAAGCGATCAGATGATGTGTCAGGTTCAAGGGCCTGATTGTATAAACGGCTTTTATACAATCAGCTGATGCATCAGTGCAAAAAAAACAAAACAAACTACACACTTCTGTGCAGAATCCTGTCTGACAGCAGCAGCTGATAGTTTAGCCGGCCGGGCAGTAAAAAGCCGGCCTCACCGCTCGACTTATAGTGTCAGCTGATTCCGTCAGGTGACCGTATCAGCTGATCATCGCCAAGTCTGAGAGAAAAGAGAGAGAAAAGAGAGAGAAGAGAGAAAGAAGAGAGAGAGAGAGAAGAGAGAGAGAGAAAGAGAGAGAAAGAGAGAGAAAAAGAGAGAAAAAGAGAGAGAGAGAAAAAGAGAAAGAGAGAGAAAGAGAGAAACAGAGAGAAAAAGAGAGAGAAAGAGAGAGAAAGAGAGAGGGAAAAGAGAGAGAAAAAGAGAGAAAAAGAGAGAAAGAGAGAGAAAGAGAGAGAAAGAGAGAGAGGAGAGAGCAATGCAGCCTCATTCCGTGAACTGCTCCGATTTTAGAGGTGTATCCCGCGGCTTAAAGCTGATGTCTAGCTCCTCCCCTCAGTGCATAATTAAATTAAATTATAATTATAAATAAATAATAATTATAATTTAAAATTATAAATAAATTAAATTCTGTACCAAGACGCCCAGGACTCGAACTCGTGAACTAATTCTCCTTAGGCAACAGCTCTACCCATTGAGCCACTGCCTGTAGTGAAAAGCATAGGAAGATTTGGTAATCTTGACCTCTGTATTGCAGTAGAGAATCCAGAAGTGGATTATTCAGCTACAAAGAGGAGAGAGAGAGGGTGAAAGAGAGAAAAACAGAGAAAAACAGAGAAAAAGAGAGAGAAAGAGGGAGAGAAAGAAAGAGAGAGAAAGAGAATAAGAGAGAGAAAAAGAGAGTGAAAGAGAGAGAGAAAGAAAGAGAGAGATAGAGAAAGAAAGAGAGAGAAAGAGGGAAAAAGAGGGAACGAGAGAAAAAGAGAGAGAAAGAGAGAAAGAGAGAGAAAGAGGGAAAAAGAGAGAAAGAGAGAGGGAAAAAGAGAGAAAAAGAGAGAGAGAAAGAGGGAAAAAGAGAGAGAGAAAAAGAAAGAGAGAGATATCACACGCAGGCATTACCTGGTTGAAGTCTCCGGTGACAGAGCGGCTCACTTCAGTTGCTGCGTGGAGCTGACACAGAGCGCTCATGTTCTACGGCGCTCCCTGTCCGCTTCATGTAGCAGAGCTGAAAGCGTCGTGTGGATTACTTCGAACCTGGATGGGTGTTTGGGGATTAATAAAGAAGTAAATGAGGGGGGGTTTTGTCTTGTATTCCAAATAAAGGATTTTTTCGTTGTTTGTGTTTATTTACTTTCACTTACACGTTAATCATGGAAGGTATCTCGAGGAGACGCCTGTCATGATTAACCTAACCTTATTACCCCGATTGCCACCGCACCAGGGCAATTCGGGATGAGCCGGGTAGAGTCCCGGGACTGTCGCATCTAATGGATGCGGCAATTCCAGGCGGCTGCTGGCTGATATTGTTAGAGTGGTGGGCTCCCCATAACGTGGAATTCACCATCCTGACAATACCAGCCTCCAGCCGTGTGGCTTTATCTTTGCTGGTATCAAAATGGGGGGGGACAGAAGATTTTATTTTCTAATGAATTAATTATTTCTTTTACTGCACGATATAGACCCGCCCGTCGGCGACTATGATTGGTTGCAGTGAGACAGCTGTCACTCAGCATGGGGGCGTGTCTGACTGCAACCAATCATGGGTGCCGGTGGGCGGAAAACCAGGGAATACCAGATTGAATAATGAGTGGCAGCCATTTTCAAAAGAGGAAAAGCCACCGGAGCTTTGTGACAGCCGTGCAGTGCCGCACCAGTGAGTAGGAAAGAGAGAGGGATTGTGCTGGGGACACAGGACGCATGCACATACGCAACGTGCGAACATAGCCTTACTGTGAGAAGCCACGCTTTTGGTGATCGAATCGTTATCGAATGGTAACTCGAACGGCCGAACTGGAAGCAAATAGTTTGAGTTCGTCCAACGACTCAAACACCGCTCAAAGCAACTCGAATTTGAAATTGGCCAATGGCTCGAATCGAACATCGCTCATCTCTACTGGACATGTGAACTTAAGCGGGTTTTACACGCTACGATATCATTAATGAATTATCGTCGGGGTCACGGTGTTTGTGACGCACATCCAGCTTCATTAACGAGATCGCAGCGTGTGACACTTTTGAGTGACCTCAAACGATCGTCAAAGTGGTCAAAATCGTTTGCCGCGGAGAGGTCGTCCTGAAACAAAAAATCGTTTAATGCTTATTAGCGATGTTGTTCCTCGTTCCTGCGGCACCACACATCGCTGTGTGTGACACCGCAGGAGCGACGAACATCTCCTTACCTGCCTCCACCGGCAATGAGGAAGGAAGGAGGTGGGCGGGATATTACGTCCCGCTCCTCTCCGCTCCTCCGCTTCTATTGGACGCCTGCCGTGTGACATCGCTGTGACGCCACACGAACCGCCCTCTTAGAAAGGAGGCGGTTCACCGGCCAGAGCGACGTCGCCGCACAGGTATGTGCGGTGGTGATGCTGCCGTAGCAATAATGTTCGCTACGGCAGCGACCACACAATATTGCACTTACGTCGGGGGCGGGTGCTATCGCGCTCGACATTGCTAGCCGATGCTAGCGATGTTGCAGCGTGTAAATCCCACTATAGACTAAATTTTCGCTAAAGTTGTTAAAATTTGGCAATATTGCCGCACATGTCATAGAGCAAATTTTTTACAGCAACACAATCTGATAACTTTATATCAATATTTTCCTCAGCATGTGAGTCCAGTACCTCTGACATCAGTGCAGGGGCTCAGGGCTGGATTTTTTCTTCTCAAACACTAAGTGCAACAACGACTGTTTTAAAGAATATTTTAAAAAATTACATTTTCTACCACTTCCTACATTACATATCGATCTGCATGGTGGCTCAGTGGTTAGCACCGCAGTCTTACCGCACTGAGATTCTGAGCTCAAATCCCACCGATAACCTCTATACGGAGGTTGTATGTGTTTATTCCTCCGAGTTTTTCGGTTTTCTCCCACAATCCAAAGACCCAGTGAAAGGGTATTTACATTTAACTTATGAACCCCTAATAGGGACAGTGATGATGTCTGTAAAGTGCTGCAAATATGATGCATCTATATAAGCAAAGACTAATAATAATGTGATGTAATGTGTGTGTGTATGAAATGAAATGACACAAAACTGTTTTTTTTTTTATTTTTTAGAGCGCAAATAGTTCTTGTCATTTGTGTATACAATGTAGTGACTTGGTGCTGCTGTGTCTGTGTATACGCATACAGGGATTAGGATTTTTAAATAAAGTTCTCGCCCATTTGCCTTTGTGAGTGTTGTCAGTTTTCCCCCAGGGATCGCATATTGAGTATTTGAAATCCTGTGTAAATACTCTTTTTCTCTTAATTTGCACAACCGTTAAGGAGACTACATTTTTTGTTGTTGTTAAATAAAAGATAAATAAGAAAAATATAAATAAATAAGTAAAGGAAATGGCATTTAAAATAAATTCATAGATGTATTTTTTACCACATCACATTCATTTTCTAAGGAGGTAATCGCTATAGAATTAAAATGGAGCCGTTTTGTTACAATAATGGAAACCTGGTTTAGAATGTCAAAACGTGTTGCTTTAATCCTTAATTTAGAAATAAATAGTACAAGTGAAAATAAGAAACTTTAGATCATATCTTATCAATCAAATCTGCTTCTTTCTTCTCCTGGACTCATCATGGATAAAATCTGTCTTCCTATGAAGACAGATTTCACATAATGAGATAGGAGATGGCAGCTGCTATTCATAAGGTTCGATGGAAAGGGAGGGGATAGAGGAGGAGGAGGGGGAGTTAGAGGCAGGCACAAACATTCTGCTGCAAGTTCTCTTGATACAACAGATACACTTTAACATGAATTATATATTTAAATAGTAACTGTCATTATGGGAGAACTTGCAGCAAAATACAATCTTTAAAAGTGAACCTGTCAGGTGCAATATACACCCAGAACCACGAGTAGTTCCAGGTGCATATTGCTAATCTCTGCCTAAAGGGGGCTTTACACGCTACGATATCGTTAATGTTTTATGTCGGGGTCACGCCGTTAGTGACGCACATCCGGCGTCATTAACGATATCGCAGCGTGTGACATTTTTGTGTGACCTAAAACGATCGCAAAAGCGGCCAAAATCGTTTGCCGTGGAGAGCTCGTCCTAAAACCAAAAATCGTTTAACGCTCATTAGCGATGTTGTTCCTCGTTCCTGCGGCAGCACACATCACTGTGTGTGACACTGCAGGAGCGAAGAACATCTCCTTACCTGCGTCCCGGCTGCAATGCGGAAGGAAGAAGGTGGGCGGGATGTTTACGTCCCAATCATCTCCGCCCCTCCGCTTCTATTGGACGCCTGCCGTGTGACATCGCTGTGACGCCGCATGACCCGCCCCCTTAGAAAGGAGGCGGATCGCCGGCCAGAGCGACGTCGCAGAGCAGGTAAGTCTGTGAGATGGCGGTGTGCAAATTTGTGGGCGACGGGCAGCAATATGCCCGTGTCGCACAAAAGATGGGGGTGGGAACACACGTTAACGATATCGGCAATGATATCGTAGTGTGTAAAGCCCGCTTAATTGTCCCATCAAATAGTCACATAGATAAAGAGATCTTTAGAAAAAGTATTTCTAAAGATCCTTTATAATATGCTAACGAGGCCAGTGACTAGTCACAAGGGTGTTAGTTCCCTTGCTTAGTAGCCCCATTAGCATGTTAGTATGCCCCTATGGACTGCCCCTATGGACGTGCTAACATGCTAATGAATGCATAACATCAGAGGATGGTCGCTCTCAACTCTCTGCTGCCAGCACATCCAAGTCCTGGATTTCAGCTCAGTATTCATGATCCCAGACTTTCGGTCATGCGCACTACATGGGTTTGAAGCCAAGACTCATACACCTGGCGGTCATGGCTGTTGGGCTCAGATAAAAGCTGGCCAATTTTGTGTGCTAAGTATCTCAATATTTACATGTTTTTCCAAAGCAGTATTGCATGTCTATATTCCCGTATTCATTGTTTCACATATCTTAGCACTGCAGTGTTCAGCTGTCTCTTTTTTATTACTATGTTTCATTTTCAGTTTGTAACTATTCACATTAGAAAGATAAGATGTACCATCAATCTTTTTCTTAGCCAGGGGAAGTAACGCCTTCATGACTAGTCGCTGGCCTTATTAGCACATTATATGGGATCTATAGAAATACTGCTCATGGTTCTGGGTAAATATTGCACCTGACAGGTTCCCTTTAAGCACCAACATTCATCTCCTTTCTCAGTAATGTGAAAGTCTATCTTCTTCACTAAATACAGATTTTACAGATTTTACCATCAACTCAGAGTGAAAGACCAGTCTAGGAAGAGAAAAGAACAGATTTCTCTGATAAGATATATTATAAAGTTGCTTATTTCTATGTGTACTATTGATTTATGACAAAACAAAACACATGATGTTTATACTTTAACATTACTGATGCCTATGAGTGGGATCAATAGGAATCTTTGTTGTTGTGACCTGTAAATGGTTTGGATGGTATGTAGTTTAGGTTATCTCTAGGTGGACTCAAGTCTGAGCTGACTCATATTGAGGCCCATTTAGACAGGGAATGAGAAATGCTTATTCCTGATTATCAACCTTTCTTCAAAGGGTAGCAAAAACCTGAGAAAAATGCTCATTTATCACATGGTAAGATTTTAATACTTGAGCCCGACTAGGGCCTTCCTGAAGAATACACCTTGTTGCGGTGGGATGAGTTTTATGCTTTTTTGATCATATTAGTGTTAACTAAGTACCCAATATTATTTACATGTACTATTACTGTTTACTTATTTACTTGCTGTAGGGTATATGGTTATTTTGTTATATTGTTTTTTTTCTTGTGTTTTGGCTGTGTAGACATGTAGCTGATCGGCAGTTGTTTAACAGCCGCAGTTGTGGCATGTAATCCCAGCCCTTGTTCCCACTGGATATTGTGATCTAATACTGGACATACCAGGTGTGCAAAGGCTAAAACTGGGTTTACACAGCACAATTGCAGCTATAAAGCCACCACCAATTGACTGCATGCAAGCCAAGTGGTGGCCATTTAATAACCTATTCAGACAGACCCACCACAATTCTATGCATACAGAACGATTGTTAATACAATCATTCTGTGCAGATGAAACATCATGTACTTGGCAACACAGAACCTGTTTACACAGGATGTTGTGCTGCTGATAATGATTATTATTAAGCCTGTCCTTTGGGTGTTTACCAGCCTATTTAGATGTTCCCATAATCCAGATGAGCATCCCTATAAACGTCGATTATCCTATAAACATTCGTTCATCTACATTTGCCTTGAGACAAATTGTGGCCGTTGGCAAATTTCAAAGTGGGTCTCCAGATCCTGAAATACCTCACTGACAATATTGTGTTAAATTTGTGCTAAAAATGTGAATGATACTCACCTGTCACTCAGATGTATTCAGCACAAGTTGCTCACTAGTCTGAAAATCATCCTGTGACGCTGTTCAAGGCGCCCCAGCACCGCAGCCTGAGTGGCACAATGCAGACCACAGAGCGGCACAATGCAGACCACAGAGCGGCACAATGCAGACCACAGAGCGGCACAATGCAGACCACAGAGCGGCACAATGCAGACCACAGAGCGGCACAATGCAGACCACAGAGCGGCACAATGCAGACCACAGAGAGGCACAATGCAGACCACAGAGCGGCACAATGCAGACCACAGAGCGGCACAATGCAGACCACAGAGCGGCACAATGCAGACCACAGAGCGGCACAATGCAGACCACAGAGCGGCTTGCACTGAACCTAGCATCATTCTTTTTGTTATCTTTATAGACTACATTACATTTAGCCTGGACAATCTCTCTTAAATAAAGTTGAATTTCTATTACTACTATTTGTGCAGTTTTTTTTTGTTTGCTTTTACTTTTTGGCATTTTCACAATGATTACATTAGGAGTTAGTCTGCTGTCAGCACTCTAGTTGTACTTAGGCTCTGCTGTGCTGTTTGGGATCTGAGGAGATTTGGGACTAACACGTTTTGTTTTGGTTTTTTTTTGAAAAAATATCTGTAAGACCATAGTATTTTTTCTATGATTTTTAAAAATGCTTAAAAAAAGTGATATAACTCTGACTGCAACATGAGAATGCAGCAAAGTTTGCTTTAAATTTCAGACACTTTTGTGCAATGTCAAATATATATATGTGTTGTTGTGTCACTTACAGACGCTATACACTGATGCCAAAAGAGTGTCTATCAGAACACAGTATGAGACTCAGTTCATACAATGCATCCATTGTGCATTTTTTTTCTGCAATCAGAACAGGACTGCAATGTGTGAATGCAGCTTAAGGGTCCCGTTACACATAGCGACGTACCAGCATTCCCACCAGCGATCCGGCCTGGCAGGGATCGCTGGAATGTCACTACATGGTCGCTGTTGACCTGTCAATCATGCAGTTCTCCACAGCTCCCTGCACACTCAGAATCGGTGCTCGTTGGCCTCCCACCGTCAAACACACTGATGTGTGCTGCACAGCGGCAGACCGACGAGCAAAAAATGGTCCTGATCGTTTTGTCACGATCAGCGACCTCGCAGCAGAGGCCTGCTCGCTGCTGCTTGTCACACACAGCGATATCGCTGGCGAGGTCCCTGATACATCACAAAACCTGTAACATTTCAGCGATCTCGCTAGCGATTTCGCTATGTGTGACGGGGGCTTTACACAGCCAGTGTGGAGCAGTAGATAAGACAGAGATACACTCCTGATTCTGGCGCACCAGAGCTACCGTGCTCAGGAGTAAAAATGAGCGAACCCAAACTGTAAAGGTCGGGGTTTGTACTGAACACTAGGTGTCTGGGGTTCGAACACAAAAGGTTTTTTTAAAACAAAAAAAAAGTCTGTATCAGAGTTCGGGTGCTGTTCATATGCTAACCATTTAATCAAGCATCAGTGCTCAGGTACTCTCAGTGCTTGGCCCATTGAGAGCCACTTGCAGTATCCATAACCCTAATGTTTTCAAATGTAGTGTGTCCAAAAATAAAAAATACTCCACCCTCCCTCACCCCGAAATACTCTGTTTATGGATGGCTGTATGTGGGTGGAGAGTCAAATTGCCTAATTATTGACTTCCAGTATACTCGTTACTCGAGTCGAGTTTGGGTCCCCATTGACTTTTATGGAGTTGGGGGTCTGGGAACAAGTTCAAGTCAAGTCTGGTTCCCAAAACATGCTTTTAACTAAAGTCTGCCCAAACCCAGCAAACCCAAATTTCCATGGGTCTGCTCATCTCTAGTAAGGAGTAGAAATAAACAAACCCACTTGGGTTCGGAGTTCACGTGCTTTACTTATGCTGACCACTCGAGTGAGTATCGCTGTGCTTCGGTACGCTTGGTGCTCAGCACAGTGCGAGTCGCTTGCAGTGTTTGAATGGCTCACAGAGAGGGTAACAACAGTGTTATCAGATGTAGTGTGCACAAAAAAAATAATAATAATGACAATGGAAAAACCTCACCCTTCCTTCCCTGGAAGTACTCTGTTTATGACTGGTTGCATGTGAGCAGAGAGCCGAACTGCCCATTAGTGACTTCTAGTGATGAGCGAGTATGCTTGTTACTACTCGGTACTCGCACGAGTATCACTGTACTCGGTCTACTCGGCAGGGACCGAGTAATCTCGCAATACTCGTGCTGTACTCGTGGTCTTCATGTTGGCGCTCTTTTTAGAGCCAGCCCTTATGCAGGGATTGGCTGGCAGACCACTGCAATGCCACAGCCCTGTTGTGGAATTGCAGTGATTGGCCGGCCCTCACAGCATGACCGTGCCTTTAGCCCGACACTTCCCCGCTCGGCTACGGCCCCTCCCGCACTCCACTCCGCGTGTATATATATATATATATATGCACGCTTACACACACACGCACGTTTTTTTTTTTAATTTACAGTTTTATGGTTTCTACATGCTGCCGGTGGTCATTTCAGAATAATACTCGGGTCTCCCATAGGATAACATTGGGCTCGGTGCTCGGGCCGAGTACACGAGTATCTTGGGATGCTCGGCCCGAGCCTCGAGCACCCGAGCTTTTTAGTACTCGCTCATCACTAGTGACTTCCAATGAAGTTCAGGTTAAGTCCAAGTCCAGAACAGAACTTTATCTAAATTCCATCTGAACCTGCCAAATCGGAACTTCCACAGGTCTGCTCATCTGTAGTCAGGGGCACACTTGTGTGTTTGCTCCTGCTCCTGTCGGGGGGCTACACTGCCAGTATAGCAATGACCACACACTCTTGGGTCCACTGAGTCAACAGAATGAAGATGGGCAGCTGCTAACCTATGGGTTTCAAGGAAAGGCAATCAGCATAAGATGCGGGTTTCCTTCATGAATGTGGGCCCCCCAAGGCACATCTTTCTAAACATATTCCTCATATTAACAATCAAGGATAGGAATAAGATGGCTGCCGTTTTAATGAACTATAGTCATTTTGTCCATAGTTAATTAAAATCACTTATTTCTAATGACATTTTTTTTAATTATTATTTTTGTATTCCAGGAGAATCCCTTGAACATACCAGTGGTTATTTCCTTTACGTGTTTTGGGAAGAAGTTTATGATAATTTATAATCACCTATTCACTTTTTTAAGGATTCCTAATAGGATTCAAGAAATGGAATAGACATGAAATGAACATTGTTTTCTGAGCTTAGGGACCTGGATAAGATTGGATTAGAAAACTTTACTTTTTTATCTTAAAAAGACTTCTGGGAATAGCACAAGTAATTCAATATTTATTTGTACGTTCTAAACATTTTTGATGAAGATTATGATGAAGTGCAATCATATTTCCATAATCGCTGAAGCATGAGATTCTTTCCAGCATCCAATGACTGATGTTAACATTATTGACTCCAATGTGCTTTTATAATTCTAAATTAAAAACGTATGTGACTTATATAAAAGAAATATTCAGATCTGCAAATTGTGTAGAGATGTGGCTCCAAATCCCACATCTGCCAACCAATTCATACTGTAAATCTTGAAAGCATCTACAAAGAACTTGGAGACAGGGATGGAGTAGGACTGACAATGGAGACAAGACTTTCTGCGTGATCAAGGGAAAGATCTGAATGATCCATGTCTCCCTCTCAGATTCCTGCATTAAACTATGAGATCAGAATGTCACGTGCGGCAGTGAAACCAGCCCAAATGTTTTAACAGCTGTTTCTCTTTTTCCCTTGTAACTAGTTTGTCTGGAGATCTAATTTCTCTCCGAAGGGGTGGGCTTAACATACCCCAAGAAGCAGCAGGAACTGTTTATTTAGAGAGAATTCTCTCTTTCTTTCTTCCCAAAGCTGCTCGTGTTCATTAAAAAGTAAAAGGAGCAGAAACAGCTTGCAGGAGTACGCTGGCATAATTGTTAGACTTACTCGGTACCAATCCCGCACCGCTTATGATGTTTTTTTAAGCTTTCCAATGCACGTAGGTGGGCCCTAATTGTGTGTCTTGGTTATAAATTGGCGTATGTATGTGAATTTTGTGGAATAAATATACTTTTACATTTCCGGACATTAAATTTATAATTTTTTCACTCCCTCAAAAAAAACGACTGGAAAAAAAAATGTTTTTTAAGGCTGAATCTCAAGAATTATTAAGGCCGCTGAAACCATATTTTATAAAACAACAAAGTTTTCATGGTATTTTTCCTACATACACTGTACAGCAACTGATTGAGCCAATCAAAGTAATCTCAAATGTAATTATTTAACATTCCTGTATATATATTCGGGACATAGCGGTGGAAACATAGTGAGGTAGAAGAACGGAAAATTACTGATTGGCGGCGGTAGTTTTTTGTATTTATGTTGGTGCATAATTGGATGTAGGAAGGAAGATAAAGAGTTTGAAGCGTTGAGTTTTCAGGAAAGAACTGTAAGGAGTTTGTAGATTCTCCCCATGTTTATGTCGGTTTCCTCCAGGATCTTCGATTTCCTCCCATACTCCAAAGACATACTAAAGGGACCCAATGGGGAATCATCAGGAATGATGATGTCTGTAAAGTGCTGTGGGATGTGATGGCGGTATATAAGCAAAGCATCTATATATATAATTGCCTTATTCTGTCAGTCTGTCTGTCTGTCTGTCTGTCTGTCTTGCTCCAAAATTGTGTCCTTACGGTGACACAAAGCTGATTGGCCGCTGGGCTCGCCATGGCCCAGCCCCCCGCACGGATTGGCTGCTTGCCCAGGCTCCGCCTGCACAAGGATTGGCCAGCCGCTCGCCCAGGCTCCGCCCCCCACACGGATTGGCCTCTCACCCCGGCACCCTGCAGCATTGGCAACTCATCCCCGCCCCCTCACGCAATGCACGCTCGCTCTGGCCCCGCCCCCCGCACGCATTCCCCGAACCGACACGGAGCCACGACTCCCAGGTGAGTACTGTACCCCCGGGAGCCCACATCAGCGTACGCCGCCAACCCAGCCGACACATACCCTCGCATTGCTGGGGTTGCCGCCGTATGCTGGTGTGGGCTCCCGTGCGAGCGGGGGACGGGATACGCTGGTAACCATGGTAGCATAGTTACCAGCGCATCAAGGTCCTGCAGCGGCGGAACATACACACGCACACACATAACAACACACACACACACACATCAGATCACACTCACTCTCACACACACATCACATCGCATCCACACACTCACAACATCCTGGGATATCGCTTGCTTCTCGGCGGCGATACTGTGGAGTGACCTTCCAGGACCTGCCGGAGGATCACATGGCCAGAAGCATGTGGTATCTCCGGATGTTGTGAGTGTGAGCGCGTATGTGCGATATCTTCAGTGTGTGTGTGAGTGTATGCGATCGGATGTGTGTGAGTGTGTTCTGATGTGTGAGTGTGTGTGTGTGAGTGTATGCGATCGGATCTGTGAGTGTCGGCAGAGGAGCACGGCGTGCTGGGGGAGGCTGGGAGGAGAGAGGCTGAGCCTGGGGAAGGCTGGGAGGGGGAGGCTGATGCTGGGGGAGGCTGGGAGGAGAGAGGCTGATGCTGGGGTAGGCTGATGCTGGGGTAGGCTGATGCTGGGGGAGGCTGGGAGGGTGTGTAGGCTGATGCTGGGGTAGGCTGATGCTGGGGTAGGCTGATGCTGGGGGAGGCTGATGCTGGGGGAGGCTGGGAGGGTGTAGGCTGATGCTGGGGGAGGCTGAGAGGAGAGAGGCTGATGCTGGGGGAGGCTGGGAGGAGAGAGGCTGATGCTGGGGGAGGCTGGGAGGGGGAGGCTGATGCTGGGGGAGGCTGGGAGGAGGGAGGCTGGGAGTAGAGAGGCTGATCCTGGGGAAGGCTGGGAGGGGAGGCTGATGCTGGGGGAGGCTGGGAGGAGAGAGGCTGATGCTGGAGGAGGCTGGGAGGAGAGAGGCTGATGCTGGGGGAGGCTGGGAGGAGAGAGGCTGATGCTGGGGGAGGCTGGGAGGCAAGAGGCTGATGCTGGGGGAGGCTGGGAGGGGGAGGCTGATGCTGGGGGAGGCTGGGAGGGGGAGGCTGATGCTGGGGGAGGCTGGGAGGGGGAGGCTGATGCTGGGGGAGGCTGGGAGGAGGGAGGCTGGGAGGGGGGAGGCTGAGAGAAGAGAGGCTGATGCTGGAGGAGGCTGAGGCTGGGAGGAGAGAGGCTGATGCTGGGGACAGAGAGGCTGATGCTGGGAGGAGAGAGGCTGATGCTGGGAGGAGAGAGGCTGATGCTGGGAGGAGAAAGGCTGATGCTGGGAGGAGAGAGGCTGATGCTGGGGGCAGAGAGGCTGATGCTGGGCGCAGAGAGGCTGATGCTGGTGCAGCATGGGGGATGGAGCACGATAGGGGGTGCGCAGCATGGGGGATGGAGCACGATGGGGAGTGTGCAGCATGGGGGATGGAGCACGTTTGGGAGTGCGCAGCATGGCGGATGGAGCACGTTTGGGAGTGCGCAGCATGGCGGATGGACCACGTTTGGGAGTGCGCAGCATGGCAGACGGAGCAAGTTTGGGAGTGCGCAGCATGGCGGATGGAGCACGTTTGGGAGTGCGCAGCATGGCGGATGGAGCACGTTTGGGAGTGCGCAGCATGGCGGATGGAGCACGTTTGGGAGTGCGCAACATGGCGGATGGAGCACATTTGGGAGTGCGCAGCATGGCGCATGGAGCACGTTTGGGAGTGCGCAGCATGGCGGATGGACCACGTTTGGGAGTGCGCAGCATGGCGGATGGACCACGTTTGGGAGTGTGCAGCATGGCGGATGGAGCACGATGGGGGGTGCGCAGCATGGCGGATGGAGCACGATGGGAGGTGCACACCTCCCCCCAACACACACACACACAACACACCACACACACACTGGGAACCACAAACACCGCCCTACACAGACAACGCTGCACACACACAGCACCCAACACACAAACACCGCGGCATACATAAATATACGCACATACCACACACACATTGCACAAAACATACCTCCCCCAAAACACACCATACCCACACAAACCATGCAACACACACACACACACAACGCTACAGACACACAGCGCTCCACAAACAACGCAACACACGCAACACACATACAACACCGCTCTCACCCCCCGCCACACCCAGACAACACCCAGAACATGTACAGCGCCCTACACAAACACTTGGTAACTACAGACAACAACATCTATATATATAACAAAAATCATACATTAACTACACAATACGTAAATTCTAGAATACCCGATGCGTAGAATCGAGCCACCTTCTAGTAATAAATAAACAACAAATAAGTTTAATAAGTCAAAGAAGAACATTTTAGAAAGCATGGATTGCCCAGCATAATTCTTGTAACAATGTATAGAAGGAATTTGTTATCGATGAAGAAGAAAGGGAAGTTTGGACAAAAATGAGGCTAAAACTGTATGTAGAGGAACAGATGTAACTCACTTTTAACGTAAAAAAGAATGGGTGAGATACAGTATAAGGCTGCAACATTTCAGAGAAAAGCATGCTGCATGAAAATAGATGTCCTGGCTGGGTATGAGACATTTCACTCTGGAGATGATATGCTTTTGCAGGCCGCATGTTGCCGATGGTTTTGACCGGCCAGGACCAGATGGTACACAGTTCATTGAGGGAGACCACAAGCTCATAAAAGCCATAATTTTACTGAATATTAACTTGACAATGTGACGCCCCTGGACTAGTCAGGGCGTCACAGGGTACTGCACATTCTTTATCTCTTAATGCAGGACTCAATCCCCCATGGTTCTGGGTTCCCAACCTATTGTACTGCCTCCATCAGCACCCAAATCCCAACCACACCTCACACCACACCCTGTCAAACACACCAGGGGGCTGCTGAGGTGAAATAGGGCCGCCCACTTAGGGGTCAGGCAGACTGGTGGGAGGGAAGGAGAGGGAGTCGAGTGTCAGCTTTCAGAGAGAAAGGAGCTGAAGTGGCAGCTCTTGGGGTGCTGGAGGAGAGGGTAGTGGTAGCCTTCGAGGAGTGAAAAGCTGGGGAGTTTGTGGCTCCCTGGGAGTTAAAGGCTGGGTCGCAGATGGTGGTCTCGGCCAGAGGAGTCGGAGACCCGGTCGCAGGGTATTGAGGCTGGGCGCCTGGACCCGGTCTTGGAGGACGGGAAGCATCTGAGTCTAATAACCAATCCGGGACCGAAAGCACGGCGGGGTACTGGACCCTAGGACGGGGAATAGCTTTAGGCAACCCGGCAATTAACTTGTGGAGGATAGTGACTTTATGGACTGTCCCCAAGAAGCTCAGAGATCAGGGGCATTAGCGCAACGAGGGGGATAGGGCTTTCCAACCCATGCAGCCCACAGAAATCCCAAGCATGAGCCCTTGAGAGCACAACTCCATTACCAATAAGTAAGGATCAGGGCCCAGACAGCTTTATGCCAACGGGCCACGAGAGCACTTCTAATTTGTGCACGGAGGCAGGCTCCGGACCACCCAGCAGTACTATAGGGGACGGATACCCGGACGGGCTCCCCCAAGAGGGCACCGGCACCCAAAGACTTGGTTTACCTTGTTGTCAGAGTCTGCTTTTTGGTTGCATCATCACCAACACTGCCTGAGTGAGTATATGGTCCTCCCCTGCTTCCAATCCGTACCCTGCTCCCCAACACCACCATCCAGAATCCCAGGGCCTCCCCTACCCATGGAGGGAAACGTCATCTGGCTGCCCCCACTCCATCTCCCCTGGGTACTCCCATCGGCAGTGGCGGTACTCCCCTTACCACGAACCACGGGTGGTGTCACAAACTATTATGCCTTGTAAATCCCCCCCTTTTACATTCGAGTGGCTGCGAGCCCCCGGGTCAGGAGACCCTTGAGCCACAGCAGACCCCTCGGATCCGAGTGATTCGACCGCTGCAGGGGAGGCACAAGAACATCAATGTACATTAGATAGCAGACACAAGGCCTAACTAACGTCTTCCTCAGAAGTAGCTCCTTCCCTATAGGCTAACCTCAACTGTCTGTTGCCGGGCAGCTTTAACCTTCCACCTGCATCCCTATAACACTTATAATACCTTATTAAGGATCCTATATTATATACTACATAAAATTTTACCTTATATACCAATACACATACATCAATACTGCTACACCCCTACATAGTAACATTCTCAACTCTGCTACATCTTATACATTACAATACCTTACACTATACACTCCTACATAACATCACTTTATATCTTTTATATATATATATATATATATATATATATATATATATATATAACTAGAAGGTGGCCCGATTCTAACGCATCGGGTATTCTAGAATTTACGTATTGTGTAGTTAATGTATGATTTTTGTTTTATATATATATATATAGATGTTGTTGTGTGTAGTTACCAAGTGTTTGTGGAGGGCGCTGTAAATGTTCTGGGTGTTGTCTGGGTGAGGGTGTGTGTGAGAGCGGTGTTGTATGTGTGTTGCGTTGTGTGTGTTGCATTGTTTGTGGAGCGCTGTGTGTCTGCAGCGTTCTGTGTGTGTGGTGCTGTGTGTGTTGCGCGGTTTGTGTGGGTGTGGAGTGCGTGTGTGTGTTTTGGGGGGAGGTATGTTTTGTGCAGCGTGTGTTGCGCGGTATGTGTGTATATTTATGTATGCCGCGGTGTTTGTGTGTTGTGTGTGTGTGGCGTTATCTGTGTGTGTGTGGGTGTCTGTGTAGGGCGGTGTTTGTGGTTCCCAGTGTGTGTGTGCTGTGTTGTGCTGTGCGTGTGTGGCGGTGTGTGTGTTTTGGGGGGAGGTGTGCACTCCCCATCGTGGTCCACCCCCCATGCTGCTCACCCCCCATCGTGCTCCATCCCCCATGCTGCTCACCCCCCATCGTGCTCCATCCCCCATGCTGCGCACCCCCATCGTGCTCCATCCCCCATGCTGTGCACCCCCCATCGTGCTCCATCCTCCATGCTGCGCACCCCCCATCGTGCTCCATCCCCCATGCTGCGCACCCCCCCATCGTGCTCCATTCCCCATGCTGCGCACCCCCCCATCGTGGTCTACCCCCCATGCTGCACCCCCCATCGTGCTCCATCCCTAATGCTGCACATTCCCCCATCGTGTTTCATCCCCCCATTCTGAGCACCCCCATCGTGGTCCACCCCCCATGTTGCACCCCCCATCGTGGTCCATCCCCCATGCTGCACCCCCCATCATGCTCCATCCCCCATGCTGCACTCCCCATTGTGCTCCATCCCCCATGCTGCGAACCCCTCAGAGAGGAGTATAATAGGAGGATTATAATAGGAGGAGTATAATGGGAGGAGTAGTCCTGGGGAAAGAGTAGTATAATGGGAGGAGTAGTCCTGGGGAAAGAGGAGTATAATGGGAGGAGTAGTCCTGGGGGGAGGTGTACAGGTGCCCAACGTGTGCGGGGGGCGTGGCCAAGCGGGCATAGTGTGAGGGGGCATGGCCAAGCAGGCATAGTGTGAGGGGGCGTGGCCTAGCAGGCATAGTGTGAGGGGGCGTGGCCTAGCGGGTATCATGTGAGGGGGCATGGCCTAGCGGGCATCGCGTGCGGGGGACCTGACCTAGCGGGCAGCGTGTGTGGGGGCGTGGCCTAGCGGGCAGCGCATGCGGGGGGCGTGGCCTAGCGGGCATCTCATGCGGGGGCGTGGCCTAGCGGGCAACGCATGCGGGGGCGTGGCCTAGCGGGCAACGCGTGCGGGGGGCCATGGCATAGCGGGGAGCGCGTACGGGGGGGCGTGGCATAGCGGGCATCGCGAGCGGGAGGTGTGGCCTAGCGGGCATCGCGAGCGGGGGCGTGGCCTAACGGGCATCGCGTGCGGGGGGCGGGCCTGGCCAAACGGTTAATCCATGCGGGGGGCGGAGCCAGGCCGAGCCGAGCGGCCAATCCGTGTGGGGGGCGGGGCCTGGCCAAACAGTTAATCTATGCGGGGGCGGGGCCAGGCCGAGCTGAGTGGCCAATCCGTGGGGGGGGCCAGGCCGAGCCCAGCGGCCAATCCGACGGTTGTCACTGTAAGGACACAATTTTGGAGCAAGACAGACAGACAGAAAGATAGAATAAGGCAATTATATATATAGATTGCCTTATTCTGTCTGTCTGTCTGTCTTGCTCAGCCCCGCTCCAGCGTACACCGGCTCCCGGTACACATGTGCAGAAAGCCGGCATACGCTGACGCCTCGCCCTGTCAGCCCCCGCTCCAGCGTACACCGGCTCCCAGTACACATGTGCAGGGAGCCGGCATATGCTGATGCCTTACCCGCTCGCCTCCGCCACACTTTGGCACGCTCGGCCCCGTTGGGATCGTGACCGAGCCGGTGTACGCTGGTAACCATGATACACATCGCGTAACTATAGGAAGCGCTTCCCTTAGTTACCCGATGTGTATCATGGTTACCAGCGTACACCGGCTCCCGGTACACATGTGCAGGGAGCCGGCATACGTTGACGCCTCGCCCGTTCAGCCCCGCCCCGGCACACGTTGCCACGCTTGGACCCGCCCCTGGCGGCCCCAGCATGGGGGATGGAGAACGTTGGGGGGTGTGCAGCATGGAGGATGGAGCACGATGGGGGGTGCGCAGCATGGGGGATGGAGCACAATGGGGGGGTGCGCAGTATGGGGGATGGAGCACGAAGGGGGGTGCACAGCATGGGGGATGGAGCACGAAGGGGGGGTGCGCAGCATGGGGGATGGAGCACGATGGGGGGTGTGCAGCATGGAGGATGGAGTACGATGGGGGTGCGCATAATGGGGGATGGAGCACGATGGGGGGTGCGCAGCATGGAGGATGGAGCACGATGGGGGGTGTGCAGCATGGGGGATGGAGCACGATGGGGGGTGCGCAGCATGGGGGATGGAGCACGATGGGGGGTGCACAGCATGTCAGATGGAGCACGATAGGGGGTGCGCAGCATGGAAGATGGAGTACAATAAGGGGGTGCGCAGCATGGAGGATGGAGCACGATGGGGGTGTGCAGTATGGGGGATGCGCAGCATGGGGGATGGAGCACGATGGGGGGTGCGCATGTCGGATGGAGCATGATGGGGGGTGCGCAGCATGGGGGATGGAGTACAATAGGGGGTGCGCAGCATGGGGGGATGGAGCACGATGGGGGGTGCGCAGCGTGGGGGATGAAGCATGATGGGGGGTGCGCAGTATGGGGGATGGAGCACGATGGGGGGGTGCGCAGCATGGGGGATGGAACACGATGGGAGGTGCGCAGCATGGGGGATGGAGCATGATGAGAGGTGCGCAGCATGGGGGATGGAGCACGATGTGGGGTGCGCAGCATGGGGGATGGAGCACGATGGGGGTGCGCAGCATGGGGAATGGAGCACGATGGGGGGTGCGCGGCATGGGGGAAGGAGCACGATGGGGGGTGCACAGCATGGGGGATGGAGCATGATGGGGTGCACACCTCCCCCCAAAACACACACACACCGCCACACGCGCACCGCACAACACACCACACACACACTGGGAACCACAAACACCGCCCTACACAGACACCCACATACAAGAGACAACGCCTCACACACACAACACCCAACACACAAACACCGCGGCATACATAAATATACGCACATACCGTGCAACACATACTGCACAAAACATACCTCCCCCCAAAACACACTCATGCACTCCATACCCACACAAATCGCGCAACACACACAGCACCACACACACAGAACGCTGCAGACACACAGCGCTCCACAAACAACGCAACACACACAACGCAACACACATACAACACCGCTCTCACACACCCCCACCCAGACAACACCCAGAACATTTACAGCGCCCTACACAAACACTTGGTAACTACACACAACAACATCTATATATATATAACAAAAATCATACATTAACTACACAATACGTAATTTCTAGAATACTCGATGCGTTAGAATCGGGCCACCTTCTAGTATATATATATATTTAGACATTTAACAAAAAATAAATAAATGAAAAACCTTGCCCTCCATGGAAGTGTTCTTTTTATGGCTGGCTGTAGTCTAGCGCAGAGCTGAACTGACAATCAGTGACTTCTATTGGGGTTCAGGTAAAATTCGAGTCTAGGACAGAACTTTATCTAAAGTCTGGCTGGACCTGCAGAACCTGAACTTCCACGGGTCCGCTCAGCTTTTAAAGTATGTTTTTATCTGAAACACCGCAGCATTTCAAAATCAAACCTACCTTAGCCGAAATGATTTAGCCAGTGTCTCATACGCACTGCCTGTAGATGTGAAGCCTGCCTCCGCCATTTTACTTGACTTTCCTAATTGCCATATGGGGATCTAGCAATCATGTGATACATACATCTTTACAGACAACATAATACCATACAAGAGAAAGAAATTGCGCTATTGCCTCAATCCCACCAATATCCTTATGTAGCTGATGCATTTTTAGTGATCAGTCCCTCAGTCTCAAAGATTAAATGACTAAAATTGTCCCACGAAGCTGCAACATTGGATAGAAATGAGAGAGAGTTCCCCACCCATTACAAATAAAGGATAATCTGAACAATATAATCTGAATCCTTGATTTCCAAGTAATGAGTCCAGATGGAAATCCATAAACAGCCGTTATCTCGGTAAATGTCACAATTCAGATGAATTAAAGTGGATAAATCCAGGTGAAAAGGTACCTAAGCTGATAAAATGGAAAATAGTATAGATCCATTAGACCAAATAATCAGTGAAAAGGTATTTATTATATACATAAGAGTAATTAAAACAGCTCTAAAAAAAAAAAAAATGCATGGAGCAGTCCATCATGGGATAGATTCCGAATGTGTAGCCCTAACCATTAGTGATGAGCGAGTACTAAAAAGCTCGGGTGCTCGAAGCTCGGGCCGAGCATCCCAAGATACTCGTGTACTCGGGCCGAGCAACGAGCCCAATGTTATCCTATGGGAGACCCGAGTATTTTTGTGAAATGACCCCCCGGCAGCATAGAGAAACCCTAAAAATGTCACAAAAGTCTCAGAAGAGTGCTCAAATGACATGGCAACAGCATGGGGAAGACCCCTTGAAGCATTTATCACTGAAAAGTCACAGCTGTGAACAATTTTGTCCGCGTTTTACGCCATTTTTACGGACTCACCAGAAAACCTTCCAAAATGACCCCAAAATGATTTTTCATGGCGGAAATGTTAAGGGCACATACCCAATAGTGAGATAGAGCTGGTGTATGTTACTTTTTGAGATTAATACATGAAAGATTTTACGTGAAAACATTGTGTGGCACTCCGATGTCCCTGAGAAGAGACGTACATGAAGGCCTCTTGAGTCTAATGTGCCCATTTTGAGGAAGTGAGTCTTTGTAGTATTTTCCTTTGCCAGGGCAGTCCAAAATTGTGAGGTTCACCAATGCCCCTGCATACAGACGTGCATGAGGGCCTGTAAACCTGAAGTGCCCATTGGAAGGAAGTGGGTCTATTGTAGTATAGCCCTTAGGCAGGGCAGCCAAAAATTGGGAGGCTCCACGTTGTCCCTGGGTAGAGACGTGCATGAGGGCCTTTAAACCTGAAGTGCCCATTGTAAGGAAGTGGGTCTATTTCAGTATAGCCCTTTGCCAGGGCAGCCAAAAATTGGGAGGCTCCACATTGTCCCTGGGTAGAGACGTGCATGAGGGCCTCAAAACATTAAGTGTCCATTTTAAGGAAGTGGGTGTATTATAGTATAGCCCTTAGGCAGGGCAGCCAAAAATTGGGAGGCTCCACGTTGTCCCTGGGTAGAGACGTGCATGAGGGCCTCAAAACATTAAGTGTCCATTTTAAGGAAGTGGGTGTATTATAGTATAGCCCTTAGGCAGGGCAGCCAAAAATTGGGAGGCTCCACGTTGTCCCTGGGTAGAGACGTGCATGAGGGCCTTTAAACCTGAAGTGCCCATTGTAAGGAAGTGGGTCTATTTCAGTATAGCCCTTTGCCAGGGCAGCCAAAAATTGGGAGGCTCCACATTGTCCCTGGGTAGAGACGTGCATGAGGGCCTCAAAACATTAAGTGTCCATTTTAAGGAAGTGGGTGTATTATAGTATAGCCCTTAGGCAGGGCAGCCAAAAATTGGGAGGCTCCACGTTGTCCCTGGGTAGAGACGTGCATGAGGGCCTCAAAACATTAAGTGTCCATTTTAAGGAAGTGGGTGTATTATAGTATAGCCCTTAGGCAGGGCAGCCAAAAATTGGGAGGCTCCACGTTGTCCCTGGGTAGAGACGTGCATGAGGGCCTCAAAACATTAAGTGTCCATTTTAAGGAAGTGGGTGTATTATAGTATAGCCCTTAGGCAGGGCAGCCAAAAATTGGGAGGCTCCACGTTGTCCCTGGGTAGAGACGTGCATGAGGGCCTTTAAACCTGAAGTGCCCATTGTAAGGAAGTGGGTCTATTTCAGTATAGCCCTTTGCCAGGGCAGCCAAAAATTGGGAGGCTCCACATTGTCCCTGGGTAGAGACGTGCATGAGGGCCTCAAAACATTAAGTGTCCATTTTAAGGAAGTGGGTGTATTATAGTATAGCCCTTAGGCAGGGCAGCCAAAAATTGGGAGGCTCCACGTTGTCCCTGGGTAGAGACGTGCATGAGGGCCTCAAAACATTAAGTGTCCATTTTAAGGAAGTGGGTGTATTATAGTATAGCCCTTAGGCAGGGCAGCCAAAAATTGGGAGGCTCCACGTTGTCCCTGGGTAGAGACGTGCATGAGGGCCTCAAAACATTAAGTGTCCATTTTAAGGAAGTGGGTGTATTATAGTATAGCCCTTAGGCAGGGCAGCCAAAAATTGGGAGGCTCCACGTTGTCCCTGGGTAGAGACGTGCATGAGGGCCTTTAAACCTGAAGTGCCCATTGTAAGGAAGTGGGTCTATTTCAGTATAGCCCTTTGCCAGGGCAGCCAAAAATTGGGAGGCTCCACGTTGTCCCTGGGTAGAGACGTGCATGAGGGCCTCAAAACATTAAGTGTCCATTTTAAGGAAGTGGGTGTATTATAGTATAGCCCTTAGGCAGGGCAGCCAAAAATTGGGAGGCTCCACGTTGTCCCTGGGTAGAGACGTGCATGAGGGCCTCAAAACATTAAGTGTCCATTTTAAGGAAGTGGGTGTATTATAGTATAGCCCTTAGACAGGGCAGCCAAAAATTGGGAGGCTCCACGTTGTCCCTGGGTAGAGACGTGCATGAGGGCCTCAAAACATTGTTCCCATTGCAAAGGAGCGGGTCTCCTGTCATTGTAATGTCCATTCTGCAAAGAATGGGCGAAAAAATTTACCACTGGGGGTATACCTGAAACAAAGGCCTAAGTATTGCAATTTGTAACGGTCATCATCATGGTGGCGCATGAGGAGAAGGAGGAGCAGTCCAGCGATTATCCAAAGTCCAGAAGTGTGTACCCATGGGTGAGTGGAGGTACATGGCAAACTTTAAATTCCGCTCTCATTTGCTGGTGGTGTGGTGAAGTCTGGCCCAATCCAACCCTTGTTCATCTTGATCAGAGTCAGCCTGTCAGCATTTTCAGTTGACAGGCGGGTGCGTTTATCTGTAATGATTCCACCTGCGGCACTAAAAACACGCTCTGACAAAACGCTAGCAGCAGGGCAGGCCAGGACTTCCAAGGCGTAGAGAGCCAATTCATGCCACGTGTCCAGCTTGGATACCCAATAATTATAAGGCACAGAGGAATGTCGGAGTACTGTTGTTCGATCTGCAAGGTACTCCTTCAGCATCTGGGCAAACTTAGGATTTCTTGTGGCACTACCCCGCACCTCAGGGGCTGTGGTACGTGAGGGGCTGAGAAAACTGTCCCACATCTTAAAGACTGTTCCCCTACCTCTGGCGGATTGGACTTGTGCCTCTCTCGGCTGTACGCCTCGGTTGTCCACTGATTCATGACCTATGCCGCTAGTGTTTTGTGAGGGGAATGCTTTGCCTACTTCCGTGAGTATGGCCTTCCGAAACTGCTGCATTTTGGTTGACCTCTCCTCCACGGGAATAAGAGACAAAAAGTTCTCCTTGTAGCGTGGGTCTAACAGTGTTACCAACCAGTAATGATTGTCGGCCAAGATGTTCTTAACGCGAGGGTCACGAGACAGGCAGCTTACCATAAAGTCAGCCATGTGCGCCAGACTCTTAACAGCCAGGACTTCAGTAGCCTGACCAACAAGATGACTGAACATGCTGTCCTCCTCCTCCTCCTCCTCCTCCTCCTCCTCCTCATCTACCCTGTCCTCTGGCCAGCCACGCTGAACCGAGGATATGACTGGTGTGCATGTCATATCCTCAATTTGGCCGGAGAGTTGCTCCATGTCTTCATCCTCCTCCTCGTCATAGTCCTCCACTGCACGTTGTGATGAGACGAGGCTGGGCTGTGTGTTATCACCCACACCCACTACTGTTTCTTGCTGCAACTCATCGCGCTCCGCCTGCAATGCATCATGTTTGTTTTTCAGCAGAGACCGTTTTAGAAGGCAGAGTAGCGGTATGGTGACGCTAATAATGGCGTCATCACCACTCACCATCTTGGTGGAGTCCTCAAAGTTTTGGAGGATGGTACATAGGTCTGACATCCATCTCCACTCCTCAGGTGTTATGTGTGGAGTTTGACCCATTTCCCGACGGCTTAGGTGATGCAGGTACTCAACAACTGCCCTCTTCTGCTCACATATCCTGACCAACATGTGCAGAGTTGAATTCCAACGCGTGGGGACATCACACACCAGTCTGTGAGCCGGAAGATGCAAACGGCGCTGAAAGCCGGCAAGGCCGGCTGAAGCAGTAGGTGACTTTCGAAAATGTGCAGACAGGCGGCGAACTTTTACCAGTAGATCAGACAGCTCTGGGTATGACTTTATAAACCGCTGAACCACGAGGTTGAGCACATGGGCCACGCATGGAACATGTGTCAGCTGGCCTCGCCTCAAAGCCGCCACCAGGTTCCGGCCATTGTCACACACGACCTTTCCTGGCTTTAGGTTCAGAGGTGTGAGCCAGTGATCTGCCTGCTGTTTCAGAGCTGTCCACAGCTCTTCTGCATTGTGGGGTTTGTCACCTATGCAGATTAGCTTCAGCACAGCCTGTTGCCGCTTCGCCGAGGCAGTGCTGCAGTGCTTCCAGCTTGTGACTGGTGTGGAGGGCACAGTGGATGAGGATGCGCAGGAGGAGGAGGAGGCTGAAGAGCATGACATTCCGGAGCTGTAGAGTGTGGGTGAAACACTGACTGAGGTAGGGCCTGCAAACCTTGGTGTGGGAAGGACGTGTTCCGTCCCTCGCTCAGACTGGGTCCCAGCTTCCACAATATTAACCCAGTGTGCCGTCAACGAGATGTAGCGGCCTTGCCCACAAGCACTTGTCCACGTGTCTGTGGTTAGGTGGACCTTGGGTGAAACAGCGTTGTTCAGGGCACGTGTGATGTTTTGTGACACGTGGTTATGCAACGCGGGGACGGCACACCGGGAGAAATAGTGGCGGCTGGGGACCGAGTAACGTGGGACAGCTGCCGCCATCAGGTCACGGAATGCTTCAGTCTCCACCAGCCTAAAAGGCAACATTTCCAGCGCAAGCAGTCGCGAAATGTTAGCATTTAGAACTGTGGCATGTGGGGTGTTGGCAGTGTATTTGCGCCTGCGTTCAAAGGTTTGCTGAATGGATAACTGAACGCTGCGCTGGGACAAGGACGTGCTTGATGATGGTGTTCTTTCTGCGTAGGCAACTGCAGGTGCAGGAGTGGAGGAGGCTTGTTCGCAGGCAGCATGGACAGAGGATTGGCTCGCATGCACAACCAGCGAAGACGTAGCAGTGACATCAGCAAGCACTGCTCCTCGACTCTGTTGTACTTCCCACAAAGTCGGGTGCTTGGCTGACATGTGCCTGATCATGCTGGTGGTGGTCAGGCTGCTAGTTTTGGTACCCCTGCTGATGCGGGCACGGCAGGTGTTGCAAATGGCCTTTTTTGAATCATCTGGATCCAACTTAAAAAACTGCCAGACTCGGGAAGACCTAACATTTGTACAGGCACCTTGTGTCGTCGTGTTGTTCCGGGGAACGGTTGCCTGACTTCTGCCTGGGGCCACCACCCTGCTTCTTACTGCCTGTTGTGATGCTACGCCTCCCTCCCCCTGTGCACTGCTGTCCTCGCTCTGCATATCCTCCTGCCAGGTTGGGTCAGTTACTGGATCATCCACCACGTCGTCTTCCTCTTCCGCACCCTGCTCCTCCTCCTGACTTGCTGACAATTGTGTCTCATCATCGTCCACCACTTGTTGAGACACGTTGCCAACTTCGTGAGAACGTGGCTGCTCAAATATTTGGCCATCTGTACAGACGATCTCCTCATGACCCACTTCAATATGAGCTGGCGAGAGGCCAGAATGTGTGAATGGAAACGTGAACAGCTCTTCCGAGTGTCCAAGTGTGGGATCATTAATGTCCGAGGAGGACGTGTACTCAGCCTGGTGGTAGGAAGGAGGATCAGGTTCAGAAATGTGCGGTGCAGTATCACGGCTACTGACACTTGACCGTGTGGAAGACAGAGTGTTTGTGGTGGTGCCAATCTGACTGGAAGCATTATCTGCTATCCAACTAACAACCTGTTGACACTGGTCTTGGTTCAAGAGCGGTGTACTGCTGCGGTCCCCAAGAATTTGGGACAGGACGTGCGAGCGACTAGATGTGGCCCTTTGTTGTGGCGAAATTAGAGCTTGCCCACGACCTCGGCCTCTGCCTGCACCACCATCACGTCCACTTCCTTGTTCCTTGCCAATGCCCTTGCGCATTTTGCAATGCTGTGCACTGCTGACGTGTATATTCACTACTTGTGCGTTATATCAAAGTGTGTGGAAATTGCACACAAGTGCACCTGTACGCTGCCACCAACAGGCACACACGTGCGGTTTTAAAAACCAAGCACGGACGCAATAATAACCTAACAGGTTTTTTTGGGGAGCGACAATTACAGACAAGTCAGACACTATCTGGACTGTTTTACACTGTGTACACCAGCCCCAGATATGATGAAGGCTGGTATACGGTCACCACTACCCTGCCTGCCTGCCTGCCTGTATACTGGTACAATAGTCCTGACAAGGACTCTTTTGGTCACTAGCCTGTATTCAGACCTGGCTATACCCTGCCTGTATATAGCAACAGTAGTCCTGAGAAGGACTCTGCTACTGTACTCCGACCTGGCTATACCCTGCCTGCCTGTATACAACTAGAATAGTCCTGAGAAGGACTTTTGGTCACACTGTTTGCAGCCCTGCAACTGAAAAAGCTATAAAGGGCCGCAAAGCTTTCCCTGAATCAGCGACACTCTCCCTGCACTCACTGTCTGGATAGCTGTGAGCAGAGCACAGCGCGCCGGCCGATATAAAGGCTCGGTCACGCTGTGCAGGCCGGCCAATCACTGCAATTCCACAACTAACAGGGCTGTGGCATTGCAGTGGTCTGCCAGCCAATCCCTGCATGAGGGCTGGCTCTCAAAAGAGCGCCAACATGCAGAAATGAAGACCACGAGTACAGCACGAGTATCGCGAGATTACTCGGTCCCCGCCGAGCAGCCCGAGTACAGCGATACTCGTGCGAGTACCGAGTAGTGACAAGCATGCTCGCTCATCACTACTAACCATATATATTGCCACCATAATTCAGATTTTAAAAACGGGCATAAATAACCATTATTGAAGTATGCATACATTTTTTGGGGTCACTATTTATATTTTTTGTAGTTCTCACTGCGATCATTCACTGACGACCAGGTAAACTGCTGGCCTAGACCCTCAAGTGCGTAATGCAAAGATCGCTCTCCAGACAGACACATCATAGAGCTGCTCCTGACTTTCATGACAAGTATGGAAGCCTGATTCTGGCATCTGGAGCTTTGTTCTGCGTCTCCATCTGGAGCTATGTGATAACGCAAACTGGAATTTGCTGGAATCTGTCTCCGGTTGGTAAAGTCACCCCGAAGGAATGGAAGGACCAATAGAACAGACACCACTGTCCTAGACTTTTAACAAGTGTGTGTGCTTTGTATATACCTTATATGCAACCTCATTATCCCTTCACATGGTAGGGAGGGCTCTGCTGTAATAAATATGGAACAAAAAAAAGATAGATATTATGTTCAATTGGTCAGCTTTGTGGAGAGATAACTCTAAGTTTTCTTCATAAGATGGCATAATAAATAGGTAAAATGTTTTGAATTGGAGAGCTATAAAAAAGTTCAGCAGCCCACAACTGCATATGGCGACATCACAACGAATGCAAGTTATTATTTTAATTGTTTCAGTTTGTGTAAAGAGTAACTAAACTTTTATAATTTCTTTACATTTGAGTGTCCTTTTAATTGCAAGAAGTTTCGTGAGTCTCCAGGTCATGAGACCCCCAACGATAACTCAACCCACTTCCACCCCCCGGAGAGGAGATCAGCCCAGGCAAGAGGAGCGCAAATCTCCTGCCCAAGCACGCACACATGGTGGAGTACAGATTCAATAGAAGGTGCCCATCCATTCTTTTAAATCAGTTCTCCATTCTGTGTGTAAGCTCAGGCAGAGGCTGCTGCTGCATCACCTACACATCTCTTATAAGTGTGCTCAAATATAAAAAGATGTAAAGGTTTAGTTACTCTTTAAGACTAGTAGTGAAGTAAAATTCAACATATGGTGAACCTAAGAGTGAGCCTGTGTGACATATCCTATTAGTGCCCATTTATTAAAACAGAAGATCCAATACCTATCTTTATGAGATTAAAGGTGCAACGTTCAGTAGTAAATTGTCACCACTGTGAGCTTCTACATAATTCCCCGGATTACCTTTCTAAAAGAAGAGATCAAAGTACTATTTTCTTTTGCGTATTCAGTAAGATACAAAGCCAAAGCAGACTGTCATCACTTTTGCATCTGATCCTAAGCCTTAAAAATAAAATAATAAAGCATAAGCCCTGTGTAAAATAACATAATAAATTCTGCAATGTCTTTTAAAATTCCTGGATTAGTTGTGTATCTTGGTACTAATGGTCAAAAAAAACATAAAAATAATTCACAATTTACTGGTATTTTGTGTCATTTAGTCTGTGGTCTTTTCTTTAGTTTGTTTTTTTTTTATTTTGTGGAATAAATAGTTTAATCAGATGGAATCAAAATATGTTTCTTTTTTTTTGTTTGTTTATTGCACAATTACAACTAATCCCCTATAGCCAGGATGGGTATTGGCTTGCCCCCATCAATCACTAAAACAAGGCCCTGGAGTTCTAAAGCGGGCTTTACACGCTACGATATTGTTAAGGAATTATCGTCGGGGTCACGGTGTTTTTGGTACGCACATCCAGCTTCATTAACGATATTGCAGTGTGTGACACTTATGAGCGACCTTAAACGATCGCAAAAGTGGTCAAAATCGTTTGCCGCGGAGAGGTCGTCCTGAAACAAAAAATCGTTTTCTGCTTATTAGCGATGTTGTCCCTCGTTCCTGCGGTAGCACACATCGCTATGTGTGACACCGCAGGAGCGACGAACATCTCCTTACCTGCCTCCACGGTCAATGCGGAAGGAAGGAGGTGGGCGGTATGTTATGTCCCGCTCATCTCAGCGCCTCCTCTTCAATTGGACGCCTACCGTGTGACGTCGCTGTGACGCCGCACGAACCACCCCCTTAGAAAGGAGGCGGTTCACCTGGCAGAGTGACGTCGCAGAGCAGGTAAGTGCGTGTGACGGGGTTAAGCGAGGTTGTGCGCCACGGGCAGCGATTTGCCCATGTCGCACAACCGACGGGGGCGGGTACGATCGCTTGCGATCTCGCTAGCAAGATCGCAGCGTGTAAAGCCTGCTTAAGTCCACAGTGTGAACGGGCCTGCTGTTGGGTATATGCACTGTCATTTCATTGTACTGTATAGTATCATGTTAAGTTGTGATTGTGGGACAATCCCTTTAAAGGCTCACAAAATTGCTGGCCCTGTGGTTACTAATGTCGGCCTAAAGAATTAGGGTCTCATGTGAAAATTTAACCAGGGGCAGCTCTTTTATCCCCTTTCCTACATGTGAAGTATATGAACATCGTTCACACATCTTGTGTGGATGCATGGAGTGGGCTCTGAGCCTGATTCACACACATTTTGTGCCAGCTGTGCTGTACTGCCAGTATCCTCCCCTATCAACAGTGATTAGTGCAAGATCTGATCTCTGCCATTTAACTCCTTAAATCTGAAAAAAAACATACTGATAGGAAATTTAAATTGTGAGCCCCAGTGGGGACAGTAATGATGATGACTGTGGAAATTAGAGGTGCTAAGCGAGTAAAAAAATGATTAGCAATCTGCTTTTATGTAAAAATATCTACATCAACCATATACAATGGAGATACTTAACCCCTTAGTAACCACCAATAAAACTTAAAAATGAATAGCATCCCCCAACAGGGGAAAATGTAGTAGCTGTCAGCTGTACACTACAGCCAACACTCTGCTGCATCAGTCACAATCGGTGTTGGCAGCAACCATGGCCATTTTAACCCCTTATACCCTGTTGTCAATAATGAGTATGACATATAACTGGTTAACAGAGTGTGGGGGCTCCATGTTTATCCCCATCAGCACCCTGAGATCATGACTGTGTAGACTTAATGGTTGCCAAAAAATGGCCAAAAAGTCTGGCAACTATAGTGACCTATTCAGAAAGGGGCAACATTTCGGTGGTAACCATAACAATTTTCTTTCCTGTCATGACACTTTGTATTAACTCCTGAAAAGCAAATGAAGGGTGAATTAGTTACCGGACAGTAGTTATGAATGTGTTGAAGGGGGCTGTTTTTAAAATGTATCACTTTGGGGGGGTTCCAATATATAGGACCCTCAAAGTCACTTGAAAACTGAATAGATCTCTAAAATAATTAGTTTTGTAAATTTCCTTGGAAAATGCTACAATTTGAAAGCTTCTAATATCCTAATAAAATAAAATAACATTTTTCAAATTATACTGATGTAAAGCAGACATGAGATAAATATTATTTATTAACTATTTTGTGGAGTGTGGCTATCTTTATTAAAGGGCTAATATTTGAAAGATTGAAAATAGCTAATTTAAAAACAACAAATTAACCTAAAGTTACCATTATTATAAAATGTAATATGTCATGAAAACACAATCTCAAAATTAAAGGGATATGTTGAAAAATTGCACAGTTATTGCCCCATAAAGTGACATGTCATATTTGAAAAATTTGGCTTGGTCACTAAGGGGTTAAGACACAGCTCCAAAGAACCCCTGTAAATGCTCATCCACCAGACATTACCTTTATTTCCCAGGCATCAAGCTATAATCTTGCTAATATTGTTTGGCTATGTGGATTTCCTATGGAAAGTTCAGACAACAGGACAGAAAGACTATATTGTGCATATCCCCTGACATAAGATGATAGATTAATTAGAGAGGGTCAAGGAGTTAAAGATGAGGCTCCTGGAGAAGACATATGTTAAGATGCTTGAAATGCCAAGCAGGATTTAGATGCTTTCCAGGTGGATAATAGAAGATTTTGTTAGCAAAGACAAAAGAGGGAATTTTTAGCGATAAGAGTTCATTATTGTTGTATATAACTATTCAAAAAATCTTATTAACATTTTATAGTATTTGTCTGAAATTAGAGTGTAATTCTCATGGCATCCCCATCCAGACGCCAGCCTGTGCCGCGCTATTTACGTACCACCTATTCATTGCCAATCAAATAAACCCCATTCAGAGATGCTGTTTCCATCATGTGATGGATCTGGCGCTGCCTACAACCCAACCTATGATGTACAGTTACGTCAAAGGTTGTATCCATGCCGAGCCCGCATCTTTCCTTGCACACGTTGGCTGATGTTAACAGCTGCGAGTGGAACTGGCTCTTAACCAGTTAAATTCCACTTTCAATATCTTATAGCAGGATTTCAAACAAGCCAGCGGGGAGAGCATCATTACACGCTCCCATCAGTGCAGACGTGATATGATCGTGGGGCACAGATGGGTTGTGATAACAGCCGAGGATCTGCCGGTTCAAGGAGGATTCGTGATTTCTACTATACAGAGCAGTGCTGATGCTGATGCGCTGCTTTGTATAGCACAGAAGATCGAATGATTTTAGCTTCAAGTCCCCTAAAGGGAATAGAAATAGAAAAAGGAAGGAAAAAAGTTTTTAAAAATATAAAAAAATGGAAAAAATACAAACGTTCAATTCAGCTCCCTTTTTCCTCTTGAAATTAATACCCTATTAGCAAAAATTACACAGATTTGGTATTGTTGCATTTAGAAACTTCCGATCTATTTAAATATAGAATAAATTCATCCAATCAGTAAACAGCGTTAACGGGAAAAAAAACTAAAAATGCCAGAATTATGGTTTTTTGAGTAGTAACATTATAATAAACTGCAATACGAGGTGATCAAATCATCGAATCCGCCCAAAAATGGTATTTGTAAAAACATCAGCACAAGGCACAAAAAGTAAGCCATCACACAGTCCCAGATCTCAAAAAATGAAAACGTTACAGGTTTTGGAAAATGGCACACAAACAATGTGCCTAAATCAGACTGTATAATTTTAATTATGATTTAAAATGTACAAAAATATGTTTTCTCCAAAACAGACATAGATCCAAAGAAACGACGAAAAAATAGCTCCAGACTGATACAATATAACATGTCTGGTGTCTAATCACTTCAGATCAGATATAAAAGAAACATAACCAAAGCTAACAGCAATAAGATGCTATAGCGAACAGCCATTATATTGCAGTACATTACAGACCAACAAAGATGGTCACACTTCGAGGAGTTTTAGAATTTCTGGGAAATATGGCCAATAAGGTAACATAGGAATAAACATATCTTCAGGAATTTCTGAAACGACAATAAGAATAATTCAAAGCATTTCCCTCTGTTAGTGCTCGGGGACAGATTTCTACCATATGGATCTCATAGTAAAATAAACCTGGCAATATTCTACTGCATGCAATATTTCACAGCAATGCTTGTGGGCAAGTATATGGGGCCATACGGAGGCACAATATGGTGGCAAGCAAAGAGCCTAAGGCATCGAAATAGAAAACTGGCCAAGAGATAAAATGCTGCATAACAATGTCAGCTGCTTTATTCTTAAAGTGTGATAGACACCTTTGTATCTTTTTTTATTTTTTTGTATTGTATTTCAAATATTACATGAAGCATCAACAATATCCATGCGAACTTGAAACACAATCTTATTCATAATGGTCTGTAAATCGGACCAAAGCAATATGTCTTCATGATTATGTTAAGAAATGAGCCATCACAGTAATTTGTGTACTGGGACATAGTCTTACCAAAGTAGCTGAATCACTGGAACTAAGGGGCCTAGACCACCACCCTGAAAAGCAATCCCAGAACATTATGCCTTTTCCACATACAGATAGTACCACACAGTCAGGTATGTAACATTATGTCACGCATGGATTAGGGGTGGCATAAGGGCAAAAACACAACTAAACAGGGGAAGTACAATGACAAACAAGGGGTACACCTGGAACACTTTAACAATGGTGGGCCATAGCGCTAGTGAGAGGGAAGATGGGCACCTCTTCACTTACCTGCCTCTGTACCCTGCACTCCCAGTCAGTCCCTATACAAGTTCCTTACCTGTCACCAAGCCGGAACCTGGGGACCTGAGATGACCCTACAATGGTCCGTGGCTAGGGAATGGGCAGGTGACGGACGCTAGCCTCACCACTGCACTAAAACAACATACCGGGAAAGAACGACAGGGGGAAAACACCACAACAGAGGGAGCCTAATACAGAACTGTATAGTAAAAAAATATTCTAGGATTAAGTATAATGATTTTGTTTCTTATTTTCTCATTTTGCATCAATAATTCTTATCTTATCATTTCCAAGTAAATGTCTCTGTCTCAGTTAGGGGTGCTTCACACACAGCGAGCTCGCTGCCGAGATCGCTGCTGAGTCACGCTTTTTGTGACGCAGCAGTGACCTCATTAGCGATCTCGCTGTGTGTGACACTGAGCAGCGATCTGGCCCCTGCTGCGAGATCGCTGCTCGTTACACACAGCCCTGGTTCGTTTTCTTCAAAGGCGCTCTCCCACTGTGACACACAGATCGCTGTGTGTGACAGCGAGAGAGCGACAAATGAAGCGAGCAGGAAGCAGGAGCCGGCGTCTGGCAGCTGCGGTAAGCTGTAACCAAGATAAACATCGGGTAACCAAGGTGGTTACCCGATATTTACCTTAGTTACCAGCCTCCGCAGCTCTCACGCTGCCTGTGCTGCCGGCTCCAGCTCTCTGCACATGTAGCTGCTGTACACATCGGGTTAATTAACCCGATGTGTACTGTAGCTAGGAGAGCAAGGAGCCAGCGCTAAGCTAAGCGGTGTGCGCTGGTAACTAATGTAAACATCGGGTAACCATACCCGATGTTTACCTTAGTTACCAGTGTCTGCAGCTTCCAGGCGCCGGCTCCATGCAAGCGCAGCGTCGCTTGCACGTCGCTGCTGGCTGGGGGCTGGTCACTGGTCGCTGGTGAGATCTGCCTGTTTGACAGCTCACCAGCGACCATGTAGCGATGCAGCAGCGATCCTGACCAGGTCAGATCGCTGGTCGGATCGCTGCTGCATCGCTAAAGTGTGAAGGTACCCTTAGTGAGAGGCATTGTGAAAAGGTTTAAATATGGTGATGGAGGATTAAATAAGTTGCTGGAGGATAGTGTTTTTAATAGGAAACTAAATACAAGAACAATGGTGCCTAATCTGAAATAAATTTGGAGAGGGGAGATGTGGAACATCAGAAGAATGCTATTTAGCAGAGATACAAGATGCTTGTAGCACACTTTCAGCAGATATGTTTGGAAAACCCATTATAAGTGACGTTCATTTCTGGGTATCACAGTCAGTTGTGGCCTTTATCACAAACAATTTTCTTTTCACTTTTTTCATTGCCACATTCTAGGAACCATAACCTTTATTTTTTCATTTTTTTGGATGACATAGTCATAATGATGAGAGCTTTTTCTTTACGTTATGAGTTGTGTTTATCAGTGACATCATTTTTGGCTACATATAACTTATTAAGAAACTTTTATTAACTCTTTATAGAAAACAATATAACAAAACAGCAATTCTGCCACTTCATTTTTTTGTGGGTTAAATTTTTGCCGTGCTGCCCAAATAAAAGGGTTAGCTTTATTTTACGGGTTAGCACAATTATAAAAATCCCACATTGTTGAGATTTTATTTTTTATGACTTTTGTACAATTAGCTCTGTGCAAAAAAAATCGTTTCTATATTTTATTTGCCATTCACCATTAGATATAATTGCTGTTATCTTTATTCTGTCACGATACAATGAAAATACCAAATTTGTATTAGTTTTTATCACGATTCCTCTGCTCAGTGTCCAGAGTATGCTGAGCTGTTAGTTGGTTGAGTGACAGCTCAGTTGTCTAACCTGGAGCAGGGGCTTGCTGAGCTGTCAGTGTTTTGAGTGACAGCTCAGTCATCCACCCTCTTAATGGGAGGTGCTGGGTTTCTGCAGGTGGTCCCTATTTTCTGTGATTGTCCAGCTGTTTAGCTGAGCAGTTTATCCCAGAGCACTGCCAGTCATAGCCTTCTGTTCAGTGGTGCATCTTGGCCTCTTTTATCTGCACTTTGCAGATTGATCTTTTAATGGCAGACCTCTGACTTTGTTTGACCATCCTTTTGCCTTGCCCCTTTGCTCTGATCCGCTAATCTCCAAGTATTCTGACTCATGACTATGTCCCTGTCTATTCCATTACTCACGACGTGCTCTCCTGGTACCTGACCCTAAATGTTCTACTGTCTTGCCTCTTTAGTGGTCCATGAAATGACCAGCATCACATTAGGACTGGCAATAAATTTTTGTTCCCATTGTCACCAGCACAGATCCTGTTTATATACTTTGTGATCACATGGGGAATCTACCACAAATAATTTAAGATGTGATGATGAAATATCTTAATCTTGAATCATCACAATCAGAGCTGCAGGGACAGGTTTCTAGTTTTATGAGGACTCTCAGAACCTGTAATGGTCCTCCATGACAAATTTGTGGGGGCAAAAGACCAGCTTGGGGTGTTCAGGGAGAGCTGCAGGCTATATTTTACCTTGTGACTCCGGTCATCAGGATAAGAATCCCAGCGAGTGGGAATAATCATGTCCCTACTGCGAGGGGGTCCTCATGCTAGGGTATTTTCTTTGTCTCCACTCGCCCCAGAATGGTCTTCTGTTGACACTTTTTTTAACGCAATAGGATTTATCTATAATGAACCTGGCATGGTCCAGGTGGCAAAGATCATGACCCTGCTGCAGGAGGGGGGCCGCATCGCTAAAGACTATAGTTCCAAGTTCCAGAAATGGTCCTTAGAAGTTCTATGGAATGACGCAGCTCTCAAGTGCCAGTTCCACAAAGGCCTCTCGGATACTATTAAAGGCGATCTGGCTCTGCATACTCCACATTGTTTCTTGGGGAGGCCATTACTTAGGCTATTCATATGGATCATAAAATTCTGGAGACACGTGATGAATGACAAGGGGTCTCGGTCTTTTTTCCTGGATCAATGAATCAACTTACCTGAAGCGGTTGGAATGACCCATTGAAATTGTTGCCATTGACAGAAAACCATTATTCTAGAACCTTGTCCAGTGAGTAACAGTGAAATTCACACTCAGAGTCCATCTACTGTTATAGATTGGATAACATACCAGTGTGGATGATATTGGGAATTCTATGGGTGAGTATTCATAATCCTGTCATTGATTGGTGTTAGAAAGGTATTAAGTGTTAAGTAGAGTCACTATTGTCATAAGAAATGTATTAATTCTGTGCAGGTTTTCTCCACTAGTTTGGCAGGTCATTACCTCCCCATGGTCCTTATGACTGTGCTATCAATTTTATCTCTAATACCAAATTATTGAAAGCTTTCCTGTATAATCTTCCAGGACCTGAACTGACTGCCATGAAAGAAGCAAAAGTTTATGGAATGGTTATATTCATCCTTCCTCCTCGCCTGTGTTGCGCCCCTGCAGCAGTCGAACCGCTCGGATCTGGGGGTGATTTCTCGTGGCTCGAGGTTCTCCGGACCCGGGGGCTAAAGGCCACACTCAAATGAAGAAGGGATTATTTACAGGGGAGATATGGTTCGTGACACCACCCGTGGTGTGCGGTAACAGAGAGTACCGCTGCTGCCAATGGGAGTACCAGGGTTGATGGAATGGGAGCAGCTAGATTACGTTTTCCCTCCAGGGTAGGGGAGGCCCCGGGACTCTGGATGGTGGGGTGCAGGGGAGCACAGGGCTAGGTGGTAGCAGGGGATGACCGTGTACTCACTCAGGTCGGTAATTGTGGTGCTGGATGATGTTTTGTAAAGTCATTACACACACATGCTGCAGGTGAACCAAAAGTCCCCGTGCACCACTGCCACTTGGAAAGGGGAGCACGTCCAGGTATCCGCTCCTAATAGTATTTCTTTTGCTGTGTCCCAATTTAGTCCGACCTCTCGGGAGCTTCGACTCCTCGACCCCTCACACTATGAGGGCCACTACTTCACTTTTCCTGGGGACTCCAACCCCCGGTTCCCTCTCCCCTTTGAGAGTTTCTACTACAATTCCTCTCCCTTTGCTCCCCTAGAGCTCACTGACTTGTCACCTCCCACCAGTCTGCCTGACCCTCAAGATGGGTGGCACTCTCCTGCTAGACCTACACACTGGTTTGTCTGTCCTGTATTGGTGGGAGTGGGGATTGGGGTTTTGAATGCGGTTGGTAGCAATACCACTGGGTGGAATCTGGAACCAAGGAGGGTGGGTTCTGCACTATAAGGACAGGAGTGCAGTTCCCTGTGACACCCTGACTAGTGCAGGGGCATCACACCTACAGCTGCTGGATTCTTTTTTGCTAAAGACTTACCCACTTTCATTTATCCCCGACCTATATAATCAGCTTACAGAGGTTAAATGGTTTTCCAAACTTGATCTTAGAGGGGCTTATAATTTTGATATCATCTTTCCAGAAGCGTGAGTTGAAGATGATATTTTTTGACATCTGAGGGCCTATTTGAAAATCTTGTCATGCCTTTTGGATTAAGCAATGCTCCAGCAGTTTTTCAATAATTTATGAATTGTAGTTTTTTTTATTGTTTTGGAAGGTTTATTGTGCTCTATCTGGATGATATTCTATTTTTTTCACCTGATTTGGAATCATACTGTGAACATGTCCATTTTGTCTTACAAAAGCTAAATTGAAAAAATGTACTTTTCTGTGCAAGAAATTTCAATCCGGGGGTTCATTGAGACAATAATTGATTGGGTTCAACTTTAAAGCATTGAAACGTTTTTTTAAGGATTCATTAATTACTACAGAAAATTTATTAGGGGTTTTTCTCAGATCATCAAACTTCTTACTGATCTCATACGTAAACAGGCGGATATTAGGGTTTGGTTGACAGTTGCTGTTGGTCCCTTAAATAAATTGAAAAAGTGTTTTATGAATGCTCCAGTTCTTATCCAACCAGATCTCAAGAAGTCATTCATTATTTGAGTAGGTGGATGCTTCTGAAATTGGGATAGGGACTGTATTGTCTCAAAGTCCCAAAACCTTGACCAATTTGCAGCGATGTGACTTTTTCTTTAGGAAATTCTAATCTACTAAGAGAAATTATGATGTTGGGAATCATAAATTGTACGCTCTTAAATAAGCTTTTGAAGAAGGAAGACATTTTTTGGAGGAAGCTATTCATCAATTCTCTATTGTGGATCATAAAAATTTAGCTTATACTGAATCTACCAAGTGGTTGACCCAAGGCAGGGCAGAAGGTCATTATTTTTCTCTAGATTACATTTCTTTATCACGGTTAGACTGGGGTATAAAACCTTGAGGCCTCACACTTTGTCATGCAGCCTTGATTCTGTTATTCCTGCATCCTCCAATCTTACTCAGGGTATTGTGGTTTCTATGATATCATCGGAGTTGGAAGCAGATATCCGTGAAGTCCAGTTGTTAGCTCCTTCCAATACTTATGGATCCAAATTGTTTGTTTCTGTGCAGCAGGACTGGTCCTAATATTTATCTCTAGCTGACTCTTCCCTTAATAGTTGGTAACTCGGTACCTCACCTTTCTTTTGTAATTATAGTTTACATCCTCATTTTGGTGAATTTTCCAGGATGAGTCCCGGGTGACCTGCAGTAGAGCTCACCATATAGAAACTTGGGAAAGTTTGGAGAAAGGTTCAAAAGAATATTGGGGTGGCTCAGCTTTGTCAAAAACAGAAGGCTGATAGGAAGCTTTCTGCAAGTCCTGTCTTCAAAGTAGGAGATAAAATTTGGCTATCTTCTAAACATATTAAGCTGAAGGTGCCAACATACTCACCGCCACGGCTGCCCAGCTGTTATTCTGCTCTGATCACAGCTGTGGCTCCCAGCACTCATCGCCTGCACCAGGTCTCCTGACAATGTGCTTAGGGCATGTGCACGTGTGCTCCCTGCTTCTTTAAGGGGCAGTGGACTCACTTCTGAAGTATCCCCAGCCTATGGCTGGGAGGTACTAAATATTTATTACTACGTATTTAGCCACTTTAGTGTCTAGTGAGTTCCTGAATCAGCCAGTCCATTGTCAGTTCTCTGAACCCATTCTGAATCCTGCCAGTACCTGAACCTGAAATATGACGGTGCCAGTACCTGAACCTGAACTTAATCTGTGTTTATACCTGAACCTATCCTGTGACTCTGCCTGTGTCTGAACATGAACTTATCCTGTCTGAACCAGCCGTGATCTCGGGCCCATCCTGCTAGCTTGAACCAGTTTGTTATCCTGTACCTGTCCTGTCTCCATCTTGCTTGCAGATAGTCCATACTTCAGCCCATCTCTCCAACTGTGTCTCCATCTCACCTTCATCCTATTTTTAGCCCATTGTCCTGACTCAGTCTTGTCTGTCGCCATTGGGGTCAGCTGCTGTGGACTCGGTGATTACCTTGGAGTGGTACCTGGTGGCTACCTGCAGCACAAGCCTAACCTCACTATCAGACGCTCTAGAGAAGGCCAGGTGGCCACTTATTCATGGTCGCGGTTGTAACAGTTTGTTCGGACCATGGAACCCGCTGGCTCTGTCATTCCAACTCTGTCTGACTTTTACCATGAGATGTCTCACCTACGGGAACAGCAAGGTGAAATCCTAACTTACCTGGGGGCGGTGAATGCGCACCTGAATACTCTTGCACCGACCATATCCAGGCCTCGTCTGCCTGCTCCACCATGATTCGACAGTGACCCAAAGCAATTTTGAGGTTTCATCAAGTAGTGCATGCTGCACTTTGAACTGCTAACCCACCAGTTTTCTTCAGATTGGGCCAAAGTGGCATTTCTAATGTCCCATCTTGGTGGGGAGGCTCTTGCCTGGGTCAATCACTTGTGAAAGAAGGGAGACCATGTCACTTTGTACATCCAGGTTTTCCTGGGAGACTTCCACCAGGTCTTCAATGAGCCCGGTTGTGTCGCCTCTGCAGCATCTTTCCTTCTGCTGCTGTATCAGGGTCTTCAGACTGTGGGTAAATATGCAATTCAATTCCACGCCCTTTCCTCTGAACTAGGATGGAATAATGAGGCACAGGCCATCTTTTGGGAGGGTCTGTCCAGGAGGATCAAGGATGAACTGACTGGTCGTGATATCACCGCCACTCTGGATAATCTAATTTCTTTGGCATCCTGGATCAATCTCAGGTTCTAGAAACAATTCAGAGAGTTGACATGCTAAAGGAAACCAATAAGCCTGGTTTCACCACTTCAGTGTCTGCTGACTTCTCAGCTTCCAGCTCCCACTACTGCTCCAGAACCAATGCAGGTCGATCATGTCAAGCTGACTGAGCAACAAAAAGGAGAACATTGTTGGGCCAAAGGACTGCAGGAATTTAACATACGTAAAGATCTTCTTTCTGCTGTTTCCAAACCTGTCTCGCCCACTCCTCCTGGGACTGCCTTGACGCCATACCCACAAACCTGTTCTTGACTGGAAATCAAAGAGGTGCTACATTGGGGGAAGTATTGCCGTGAGGGGTGTCTGGTCAGTGTTCATACATTCTGGTCTTCTGAGGTACTACTTTGTCTTCCAAACTTGCTTCCTGCCTGTCGATCTGTCGTTGATGTCATCGACAAGAAGAAGAATGAACCCTCACATGCTATTGAGGCCACCAAAATAGTTGCTATGGCTCTGGTGGATTTTTCCAAGGTTCCACCAGGTAGGACTTTCATTTCTGAGTCTGTTAGGAAGCAAATCTTGTTATGGGGTCACTCTTCCAAATTAGCCTGTCATGCTAGGCAGAGAAAGACTAATCAACTCATCATGCGGCAATATTGCAGGCCCTCAATGAGGAGGGATATTCTGGAATTAGTCTCCGCCTGTCCTTCATGTGCTTACAACAAGGTTCCCAATGCTTCCTCTGTGTGTTTGTTTTTATTTTTACTTACTATCTCAGTAATGGGGGTGTCTGATAGACTCCTCTCCCCTACTAACCCCTGTATTGGATGCCAGCTGACATTACACAGCTAACATCAACCACAAAAAAAATTACCCAAATTGCCACCACACCAGAGCAATCAGGAAGATCTGGGACAAAGTGCCAGAATTGGAGCATCTAATGCAATGTGCCAATTCTGGGGTGGCTGTGGGCTGGTATTTTTATGCTGGAAAGGGCCAAATAACCATGGGCCTTCCCAGCCTGCTGCTGTCTGATTTATCTTGGCTGGTTATCAAAAATAGGGGGGGACCAAATGCTGTGTTTTTTTTTTTAATTATTTATTTATTAGGTTAAACAATGCTAATAACACCCTTTAGTGCCACATGAAATACACTAAAGGTTGCAAGTGTACAAATCCTGCTCTAATCTCAGCTCTCTCTCCTACATCTACTGCTACATTCACTCTACCTGAACTGCTTCCCAGCACAGTGGGCCAAGCATCATTCCCCTGGGTCTCCTCTTAGACCTGATGATGCAATGCAGCCAGCCAATCACAGCAATGCCAGGAGCCAACATGGCTACGATATTATCAGGCAGGCAATCCCTGCATATTTATTGGCTGTCTAATGCCTGCTTTACACAAGACGACCAATTGTGTGATTTCACGATCGATCGTACCCGCCCCCATTGTTTGTGCGTCACGGGCAAATCACTTTCCGTGTCGCACAAAGTCGTGAAATCCCCGTCACACGTACTTACCTGCTGAGCGACCTCGCTGTGGGCGGCGAACATCCTCTCCCTAAAGGGGGAGGGATGTTCGGCGTCACAGCGTCGTCAAATAGCCGCCGGCCAATAGAAGCGGAGGGGCGGAGATGAGCAGGACGTAAACATCCCGCCCACTTCCTTCCTTCCACATAGCCGCCGGCAGCCACGGGACGCAGGTAAGCTGTGTTCATCGTTCCCGGGGTATCACAAGGAGCAATGTGTGCTACCCCGGGTACGATGATTAACCGGCACCATTTTAATTAAACAATTTTTTAAAACTGAGCGACGAATACACGGCTCACGATTTGTGAGCAATACTGCGTCGCTCGGAAGTGTCACACGAGACGACGTCGTGAACGATGCCGGATGTGCGTCACGAAAACCGTGACCCCGACGATGCATCGCACGATAGCTCGTCTCGTGTAAAGCCCGCATAACAGTGGTTAAAACATGTGGAGTGGGAACTCAAACATAGCGCTCGAGCACCTGCAATATTCGACCGGATAATGAGCATGCCCAAGTATCCCAATGCTCGATTGCGCATCGACCAGCGCCGAGCATGCTCACTTATCACTAATTTTGAAATATTCTTCACGTAATATAGTTGAATTTAGTAAAATTGTACTCAAACAATCCACAATCACAAAAATTATTCAAATATCTAAACAAAACAAAAAGCCATGTAACAGCATTATTATATTGGTGCTGACTTACTTTGCTTGTAAAGTTTATCACCATAATAAATAGGATCCTCACCACTGGGAGCCTAATTGATCATCCAAACGACAGCCATACTTCCATTCAGTAACTGACACAGTCACATCTATACAAATGTTGATATGCTTGGTACATCAGCACAGTTATGGTCAGTCACAACTAAATTAATTGAACTGTAGGTCCAGGCAGTTACTAGAACATTGCTATGCCAGGGCGCAAACATTGGCCAAATAATGGTGACAAGATCACTATTCGTGTACAAGAGGAATTCTATGGCATATCCACTATGGCAAATGGCACTTGCCACCCTTGTCCTAGATTAATTAGATCCCTAGAATTTATATCTACAAATCATATGGAAATGACAAGAAATCTCCAGCACCAAAATGTTGGTGAAAATCTTGGCTATATTAAATATCTACAAACATAAGCTGGACTAAGACATAGAAATGCATTTTCTGACACATTTCGAATCATGGGTGATCCTCAGTCATAGAATTAAAAAAGTATTATGCAAGCGACTACATATATTTGATGCTCAAAAATAATTGGTGTACACTACATTACTTGAGAAAGGTCCGGTGTAATTTAATTAATCAATTAAATGGAGTAAATTCTTTCAAAAGCCTGTGTGAAATATGTATAAAGATAAAAAACTGGCCAGCGACGTTTGACTTGGTGACAACTCGTCTTTAAATAGATATCTTACACCTAATGAGTCTAGATGAGTATAAATGTATTCAGTCCTGAATAGTGTGAGAATTCAATGGCAGGGAGGAGAAACTGTCACTCAGGAAAGATGGGTGGAGACTGAGTTTAGAGTTTCAAAGAAGTACTATATAGTCATTATCACATGGATGAGCAGAGGAGAACAACCTCATCTATAACAATATATGCCGTTTTACTGTGAAATCTGGTGATACATTCACGTCAATAGGATATTTCCCTTACAGTCTTATATTCAGTCATAATTTGAAATTGTGAGACTTTATAGTGACATAACCTTTTGATAATGAGACAAGTAACAGTCAATTAACATTTATGCATACTTTTGCAGAAGAAATAACAGGTGAATGGCACCATGCAGAAGAAATGCTTCAGAATTGATACTTCATCATGGGGCATACAATTATTCGATATTTAATGGCCAAAAAGATACAGATTCCTCTTATTCTTATGTATTTTGACTGTGACTGTGTTTAATTAGTATAAAGTTTGACAATACTTTGTGCATCCTCTGTAAACCTGACATCTGACCATTATATGGTCACAGTATGGTCAAATTCTGGATAATATTAATGCTTGTATAATGCTTGCATACAATTGTTTCAGACTTAAAAGGTGAGTAAATGTCAATCCTTATCAATATACTTAAAGGGAACCTGTCCGGTCCCATATGCGTTCTAGCCTAGAAGCAGGGTTATGTGTGGCCTAGTAACCACTTCCTACCCATCCCTGTGTTGTAATAGTGTGTAGTATGTATAAAAATATGTTTTATTACTTACTTACTGTGGGTGTTTGCATGGTTTTCGTGGTATCACACCACTGTGGGCCTGATACCATGAATTTACATTAATGACGTCACCGTCACCCCTTAAGATCCCACGCTTGCTCACTTACCATTCCCACAGCCTTGTTATCCAGGGGTTTGCTTCTCGGCTTCAGACGCGCTCTGCGCATGCTCCTGCAGTTCCGACCATGCGTAGAGCGCATCTAAAGCCGGCAAGCAAGCAACCGGATAACAAGGCTGCGGGAATGGTAAGTGCACACGTGTGGGATCTCAAGGAGTGACAGTGAGGTCAGTCAGGTAAATCCATGGTTTCACGCCCACAGGGGCGTGATACCACAGAAAGCATGCAAACGCACACAGGGCGATGCGACGCCCAAGGGGCAAGAGCCACTGCTCATTTACATAGGGGACATGTAAGTAATAAAACATATTTTTATACGTTCATATTACACAATATTACAACACAGTGATGGGTAGGAAGGGGTTACTAGGCCACACATCACCCTGCTTCTAGGTTAGAACACATATTGGACCTGACAGGTTCCCTTTAAGTGTTTTTTTGTTTCACTTTGGTTTACATAATAGTTTTGATGATGAGGATTATATATACTATATAAAGGGTTATTCTATTGCCACTCCCTTTTCCATTAGGTGGTAAATGGCGCTCATGTGTCACATCTACAGGCGCAGTACCTGAGGGAAATATGAAGATATCGTGCACGTCTTATCCTACTGAATATTAAACCATGATCGGCAGGTAACGTTGACCTGTCAATCAGACTCTCAAGTTAATAGATTTCTTTAAACTCTTCCTTCCCATAAAAGTTATTGTGAAACAAAGAAAAGATGATTGTGTTTACAAAGTTCAAATGTATAACATTGTTCAGTTTAATGTGCCACAACTAAACCGTTTTTTTACAGATTTACTATAAGTATCAGCTAGATTTTACATTTTAAATATTATTTCTTTTGATCTCACTATAAAAGTGAGAAAACAATACATTCCTTGTTTACTTGTAAATAAGCTTTCCTTCTCCATACTCTACATCAGAAAGACATTCCTGGAATCCTGGGGGCATTACAGGAATCCTTCACCTGGGAGGTGCAATGTCCTGTTGTGTCTCATACAATCCTCTTTGCAAGCTGTAGGAGTTCTTGGACCACCTACAAGAGCAGATATAGCCCATGCTGCTATCACCATGCCAGAGCTAAAATACTTCCTGCATGTTTTACTACAGCATGTGTAGAATTCCACTTTATACTTATTGTTCTCATTTTGTATTGCACTTTAGATAATCACCATCCTGAATTCCTTGTGAATCATATTTTGCTTTACTATAAAGTAATTCATATAAAATATACACATTGCGGTTCATTCATTAATAGTCTTAATGAAGAGCTCTTTGGAATACGATGCGCCAAATTCATTAGAGGGACACACCACTTAATGAATTTGGCGCCTCTTCACCGGTTGCGTGCCCCTCCCCAGAAATGCTACTTGAGTCATCGTTACTGATGTAAAAAACGCCAGCACTTTTGTTGAATTTGATGGACAGGCTTAAGGGTGCTTTACACGCTCCGACATCGCTAGCGATGTTGCGAGAGATAGCAACCTCCCCTGTCTTTCGTGCGACATTTGGTGATCGCTGCCGTAGCAAACAGTATTGCTACGGCAGCGTCACACGCACATACCTGTTCAACGACGTCAATGTGACCGCCGAACAATGCCTCCTTCAAGGGGGCGGTGCGTTCGCCGTCATAGCGACGTCACTGCGGCGTCACAAAACGGCCGCCCAATAGAAGAGGAGGGGAGGAGATAAGCGGCCGAAACATGCAGCCCACCTCTTTCCTTCCTCATTGCCGGTGGACGCAGGTAAGGAGATGTTCGTCCTTCCTGCGGTGTCACACATAGCGATGTGCGATGCCGCAGGAACGACAAACAACCAGCGGCATGCACTACCAACGATATTATGAAAAGGAGCGACATGTCAACGATCAACGATATTTGACGTTTTTGTGATCGTTGATCGGCGCTCCTAGCTGTCACATGCTGCGATGTCGCTAACGACGTCGGATGTGCGTCACAAACACCATGACCCCGACGATATATCGTTAGCGATGTCGCAGCATGTAAAGCACCCTTTAGCCATGCCCTATTGCACCCAGGCTGCTCCCCAGCCCCACTCATCTGTGCAAAACCGCTGATATGAAAACACCAAAACTCTGCATTGCTCAAAAATGTAGCATTTTTTAAAATCATTTTACACCAGTTTTCTGGCATAAAAGCTTTGATGAATCAAGGGCAAAAGATTCCAGAATTAACACAATTATTTCTTCAATTCCATACTCTGTCAACAAATGTAAAAGTAGTTAAAAGCAATAATAAGAAAGGAGGGGGTCACAGCCTGGGTCATATGACGAGAGAGGTGTACAATCGTATAATAATATACAGCAGATAATTAGCAACCTAGATATATAAGTACATCAATGTAATCCTACAATAGCAATATATAATAATAATATTTTATTCACTTATATAGCACCATGAATTTCATCGCACTTTAAATACATCAGAAACACTATCCCCATTGGGCTCTCAATCTAAAACTCCTGCAAACACGGGGAGAATATAAAAACTCCTTGCAGATGTTGTCCTTGGTGGGATTTGAACTAACATAACTAACAACCTAGCAAGCATGTGACTGGTAAACCGGTAGTAACATCTGACAGCTATTTTCAGCTGACCGCTAGGAGTAGTCCACTATTAGACAACACTGTTTAATAAATTGAGGAACGCAAATAAAATAATACAAAGCATACTCACTTCCCACAGCAGCTAATTAGTAAATGCTGTTTGGCTGCAGCACATGCTCTCTGATGGAATAGTAAAGACTGCAACCAAACAACTTCTGCTTATTGACTGCAGCAGGCACGTGATACAACAATGTCACGTTGCCCTCCGAGAACAGCAGTTTCAGCATTGCTGGGATGGTGCCACTGTGGGAGGTGAGTATGCATTGTTTGTTTTTATTTTAATTGGGGTCCTAAATATATTAAGCAGAAATTGTTCAGTAGTAGGGGTCCTTAATATATTAAATTTTGGAATGTCCAGCAATAGGGGTCCTAAAATATTAAGCAGAAATTGTCCAGTAGTAGAACTCCTTAATATATTACATTTTGGAATGTCCAGCAATAGGCGTCCTGAATATATTAAGCAGGTATTGTCCAGTGGTGGTGGTCCTGAATATATTAAGCAGGGGTTGTCGAATAGTGGGGGTCCTGAATAGATTATGCATGGATTCTCCAGTAGTGGAGGTTCTGAATATATTAATCAGGAGTTGTTCAGTTATGGAGGACTTCAATAAATTAAGCAGGGCTTGTTTGGTAGTGAAGGTCCTGAATATATTAAGCAGGGGTTGTCCAGGAGCGGAGGTCCTGAATACATTAATCACAGGTTGTCCAGTAGCAGAGGTCCTGAATATATTAATTATGGGTTGTCCAGTAGCAGAGGTCCTGAATATATTAATCAGGAGTTGTTCGTTATGAACGTCCTCAATATATCAAGCAAGGGTTGTCCTGTAGGGAAGGTCCTGAATATATTAATCATGGGTTGTCCAGTAGCAGAGGTCCTGAATATATTAATCAGGAGTTATCCAGTTATGGAGGTTCTCAATATATCAAGCAGGGGTTGTCCAGTAGTGAAGGTCTTGTATATATTAATCATGGGTTGTCCAGTAGTGGAAGTACTGAATATATTAGGTCGGGGGTTGTCTAGTCGTAGCGATCCTGAAAATTTTAAGCAGTAATTGTACTGTAGTGAAGGTCCTGAATATATTAAACAGGGCTTGTCCAGTAGTGGAGATCATGAATATGTTAAGCAGGGGTTGTCCAGTAGTGGAGGTCCTCAATATATTAATTAGGCCAGGGTTTGTCTAGTAGTGGAGATCTTGAATATTTTAAGCAGTGATTGTCCAGTAGTGAGGGTCCTAAATATATTTAGCAGGGCTTGTCCAGTAGTGGAGGTCCTGATTATATTAAGCATGTGTTGCCCAGTAGCAAAGGTCCTGAATATATTAAGCAGGGGTTGTCCAGTATCGAAGGTCTTGAATATATTTAGCAGGGATGGTCCAGTAGTGGGGGTCCTTAATATATTATGCAGGGGTTACCCAGTAGAGGAGGTCCTAAATATATTAAGCATGGGCTGTCCACTAGTAGACAACCCCCTTAAGGCATGTTGGCCACATTTATTAATCAGGACACAGCACAGAATAAAAACAAGGTATAATGCAAGTGAAGGAGGGAGCGAATGGGAAACTAAGAGGTAGAAAAAAGAGAGCGTTGATGCATATGCACAAATGCTAGCCAACATTTTTTTCAACGTGGTCAGCTAATCCATAGCCAAAAACTGAAATTAAATGCAAACCTTAATATTAAAGAAATAACTTTGTGAGATCAGTCCCAACAGCTCAAATCATCCAGGAACCAGCTCAGTGGCCACCCAGTGTGAGCAGTTCAGTTAATATTTGTGTAAGTATGAAAAACTATTTTGGCATCAGATGAACTTAATATTTTCATGGAGCTAATACATGCTTAATCAGCTGAGATTTCCTGAGATGTTTATCTAAACTCATAAAACGAAGGTTCAAACACATAACTCTGGATAAGGTTCCCCTCTTTGTGTGAATGAATATGACACCTGCACAAAAGAATCCCATTAAAGGTGTCTGTGCTTTCATTTAATGGCAGGTGTGAAATACTTTCCCAATGATGTGTTTCTGTTATGCTCCATTTCAAGCTATTGTGATTTGTAAGGAAGTGACATTCTGATCAATGGAGAAGTGAATGTCAATTATCTCTGTCATTATTGTTTTTCAGAAATACTAATGATCAAGTGTTATTGGTTTGTAAAAGACAATTTAGAATAGAACAGACTCCGCACTTGGCATCTTTGTATTCTAATTTCTTTCGACTTTTTCTGCTGATGCATCTATAACGGCTAAAGACAATTAGCATCTGATATAAAGTTAGGTGGTGGATTGTGATTCACATGACAACACAAGGTGATTTGGGGTAAATACATTTTACAGACATGTTCTACATGTAATTATGTGTGATATACCAGTTTGGGTCCAGGTATTTCGGTGCAGTAATATGTTGGACTATAGATTTGCAAATGATATCTTGCCATAGAACAAGTGGTTTTTTGTGTGGCCAGTAGCTCCAGGAAAAAAAGTTTAAAGGGAACCTGTCCCCAGGATCTTCCCCTATGAGCTGCGGCCACCACCAGTGAGCCCTTATATACAGCATTCCATAATACTGTATATACCGTGTTTTTCCAAAAATAAGACAGACCCCCCCACTTCCCAGGAGACTCATACTCACCAGACCAGGACGTCTGCGTGGCTCCCAGGTCCTACTGTCCTACTGTGATCTCCGGTGGGTGCTGCACGCCGTCCTCCCCTGCTGCTGACTGACACACACACAGCAGATCACACACATACACACACATACACACATATACACAACTGATCGCATACACACACAGCCGATCGTGCACACACACACAGCCGATTGCACACACAAACACACAGCAGATCGCACACACAGCAGACCGCACACATCACACATCCAGCGATTCCGGACGCATGGAATGATGGGAGGAAGTCAAGTGTCTGGCCACAGGTCCTGTTCTGCAGGTCCTTGCGCTCCACTGCACTGCCTCTCAGGATTCTGCCGGCGAGAAGAGATTGGTATTGCTGGATGTGGTGAGTATGTGTGCAATCCGATGTGTGTTCAATCGATGTTTGTGTGTGATTTGATGTTTGCGTATGATCCGATGTTTGTGTGTGTGATCTGATGTTTGTGTGTGAGATTGGATGTTTGTATGTGAGATCTGGTGTGTGTGTGTGAGATCTGAGTGTGTGTATGAGATCTGATTGTGTTTGTGTGTGTGTAATCTGATGTGTGCAGGTGTGCGATCACTGCAGGTCCTGCCGCTCAGCGTCGGGGGAGTGTGATTACAGGGTGCCCGCTGTACATAATGAAGTGTCCTGCAGTATATGTATCTTTTTTAGCTGCACGGACACTTCATTATTGAACCGCGACTAGGGCTTATTTTTAGGGGAGGGCTTATATTTAAGCCTTGCTTCGAAAAGGCTGAAAATCCCTGCTAGGGCTTATTTTTGGGGGAGGTCTTATTTTTGGAATAACATGGTAATAGCCCTTGCAGCTATGTAGAATGTAAAAAACACCTTTATAATGCTCACCTAGGGGGCAGTGGGGTCTGATGCATCGCTGCTCTTGGTCCTTGTGCCTCCTCTTTTTTTGTGCTCATTGTCCTTCTCAACTCTGTTTGGATGACGTGTCCTATGTGATCCACACAGAGGCCTTGATGGAGCTTCTGTGCATACACACTTTGATCTGTCATGCTGAGGGCAGAGTAAAGTAATGTAATGTGCAGGCACGAGGAGAGGTCAATGACCACCCGCGCATGCACACTACAATAATTTGATCTGCCATCAGAAGGGCAGATCAAAGTGCACTTGCACAGAAGCACCACTGAAGCCTCTATTTGGATGACATAGGATGCATCATCCATACAGAGCTGGGAAGGAGGACAATATTATACAGTATTCTACAATGCTGTATATATGGGCTCAATGATGCTGGCCTCAGTTTATAAGGGAAAATCCTGATGACAGGTTCCCTTTAACAGTTTTTCTGCATCTTCACTTATTTTGGGAATGTTCGATATTATGATGATTGTACTAGGCACATAATAGTGATAAGCTATACCTTGACATGTTGGAGTGTTTTCAAGGGCATATGAAATATAAAAACGAATACTACAGTACCTTTTGTAATGAATACTGGATCCCCACTAGCCTCTACTTTTCCTGGGCCTGTCTCAATACACAAAAATAGTAGGAAAGTCCTTGCTTTAATGGGAATGTAATACATTTTTTATTTATCCACCTACCATTATTGTTTTAATTGTAATATGTAATAATTAAAAATTTAAAGAGTAAATATATTTTTCAAGTTGCTATTGGCATGAATTTTTCAGCAGATGTCGGTAACAACCCATCCAATTCACATAGGCAAAAAAATCAAACCATAGATGTCCATAAATCTAGTGATGTAACAATGATAAAATAACACAGTGGAAAACTATTGAACATGCTTACTGAAATTTATTTAATACTTTATGCAACAGCCTTTGTTTGTGATGACAAGACACCTCCTGTATGGAGAATGTAGTGGCATGCATTGCTCAGGTGTGATTTTGGCCCTTTCTTCCATGTACTCTTCAAATCCTAAAGGTTTTGTGGGCTCCTTTTATGAACTCTGAGCTTTAGTTCCTTCGATAAATTTTCTATTGGATTCGAGTAAGGTGATTAACTGAGTCATTCTTGCAGCTTTAGTTTCTCTTTCTGAAACCAATTGAGAGTTTCCTTGGCTATTTGTTTGGGATCATTGTTTGGCTGAAATGTCCTCCCTTGTTTAATCTTCATCAACCTGATAGATTTCAGCATATTTTTTATCTAAAGTATCTTGATACATTGTCCATTCATCCTTCCTGCAATTATATGAAGTTTGCAAGTGCCGTATCCTGAAAAACAGCCCCAAATCTTGATGTTCCCACCTTCAAACATCACTGTTAGTATGGTGTTTTTGAGGTGATATGCAGTGCTTTTTGGCTTCCAAACATGGTTCGTATTATGGCATCCAAAGCGTTCAATTTTGGTCTCAACGGACAGGCTATATTCTCCCAATATTTCACAGATTTGTCTAAATCTTGTTGAACAAACTTTAAATGCACATGAACATGATTTTTATTCAGCAGCAGAGCCTTGCATGGTTAGCGTCCATACAGGCCATGGTGGTTGAGTGCACACTCGCCAAACCAAACTTCCACAGGTTCGCTCATCTCTACTGTTCAGATTCCGCCACTCGGATAAAAATAAATTAAAAAAAGGAAGCAAAATGGGGATTAAAGCAGGACAATAATACTTACCAAGTTCCCGCGCAACTGCCAAACCGCTTTGGGATCCGCTCATTAAACCTTATGAATGTTCAGTGTTTCCCCCGCCCACCGTCTGCGACAGTGTCTGTGATTGTTTGCAGTCAGACTGCACCTTAGCCCTCTGTGCTGGTGGTTGTGATTGGTTGCCCTCACACTAGCTGTCTGTGTCCTCGAAGTGAAGTGTAAAAAGAAATAAATAATAGGAAAAAAATTAGTAGTGTAGAAAAAAATGAGTAGGGTAGGTCAAGCAGACAGCTGGAGCCTATAGCCCCCACCTATATTCTTTATCTTGGGTGTGTATCAAAATACAAGGGACCAAAAGCAGCTTTTCTTTTTTTTTTTTTTTTAATCATTCAAATAAATGATTTTTTAAAAGATAAAGCAGAAATTTGGGGGCTGGCATTTTCAGGCTGGGGAGGCCTGGGTATTGGGCCCTCCCAGCCTAAAATGGCAACCTGTAGCTGCCCCAGAATTGGCAGAACAATTAGATGTGCCCTTCCAGTCACTAACCCAGCTCATCCCAATTGCTCTGGAGCGGTGGCAATCAGGGTAATATAATGGGTTAATGACAGTTGTGCTTTGTCGAAAATCTACAGCTTCCACGAAGTCCTGGATTAGTAATCGTTAGAGGTCTATGAGACCCCAATACTAATATGAAAGTAAAAAGAAATAAACACAAAACAAAGAGAAAAATCCTTTATTTAACACGAAAACTACTGGACTCGTGACACCTATATAGAAATAGATGGTGCAAAGTAGTCAAAATGACTACCTCAGTAGTTCTAGTGTTAAAGAAAACACTCTCTTTCTCCAATTTACTAACCCTCAAAACACCCCTGCAAGTCCAGCGTAATCCAAATCCCGACAAGCCATGCCAATCCCAGCCCTGCTACATCCTGAAGTCACAGTACGTGGTAATATTAGAAAACATCAACAATCGCCATTGCAGCAGGCAGGACACACTAAAGGAATCGTAGGTGTGAAAGAGGTGACATCAGTGAGTTCACCTGAGGTCACAGCTGGTGGTTCTCATGAAACTACCAAATACTCAATGTGTGCACACAGCCTAATCAGGTCATCTGGCAATGAGGATTCTTGTGGCTGGCGCGTATATGCTGACACATGCCGGCTGATGACGTTTTCGCTCCGACACATCGCAAAATAAGCAATGGGAGATCCCCTGGAGCTTTGCTGCTATTATGTATTGCAAGCAGCGGAGCTCCAGGTAAGCTCCTTGCCTGGAGTTTTGCACCGCTGATAGTGTCATATAAAGCATTATAACGGGGTGAAAAAAATCTTTTGGTCTGTATTGCCATACTGAACCAATAGCAAGGCCCATGAAAAATTTAAAACGATACTTACATGAATACATCTACAGAAACACTATCAGTATATTAATACATCACTAGAAGCAAGTTTTGAGTATTTGAAGAGAATTGGAGACATTCTGCTCAGTTTGTGCTCCAATGTGTGAACATATGATAAGTTACTGTCACGCTCCCCGTGTCCCAGCACCACTCCTTACCCACTGATCCAGTCCACGTGTCCACCGGTCATGGCTGCCGCTCCCGCCCTTGCTCCCCAGAGTCCTGTTCCTGGTCTCAGGAGTCTGATTCTGACTAATGTTCTGTATAGGACCGGACCGCGCCCACTCACCTGGTCTTATAGCCCCAGCACTGCTGCAACAGGAAATGACCTGAGGCTGTGCTGAGTATATAAGACTGGCCTCTCCATGTGGGCGGCGCCTGATCATCGCTTGTGTTTCTATGCCTTGTCTTGTGAGCTAAGTGCTCAGGTCTTTGTTCCTGTTTCCTATTACTTCCTTAAAGTACGCTGTGACCTTAGTGACCTGGTCCTGTCTTTGCTTCCTGATACCTGCACCCGTTCCTGCCACGTTAGTGCTCCAGCTACCGTGTACCCTGCCCTCCAGGTGGGGTGCTCGGTCCAGTGGATCCACCTCCTGGGCCTACCAGTCCTCCCCGGCCCTCACAGTATGATCAGGCCATGGATCCCGCTGGAGCACAGGCCATGGATCCCGCTGAGGCACAGAAATCAGAGCTGGCTGAGCTGCGCCAGGAGCTGGCACAATAGCGTGAAACCCTGAACCGGATGCTGAAATTCCTGGCGTCCGTGCACCACCGGTTGTATACGCTGCAGACCGTCGCCTCGTTCACGCAGCAACCAGTCTCCAGGTCTGAACCAGGTTCCTCCACAACCTCGCACCTTCGCCTTGCTGCTCCGCCTCGCTACGCAGGGGATCCCAAGTCCTGCCGAGGCTTCCTGAACCAGTGCTCCCTGCACTTCCAGTTGCTCCCGCACTTGTTTGCCTCAGACCAGGCCAAGGTGGCGTTCCTGATGTCACACCTGGAAGGCGAAGCCCTGGCCTGGATTAACCCCCTGTGGGAAAATGAGGACCCGATGATCACCGACATCCAGGAGTTCCTGCAAGCTTTCCGAAGTACCTTCGATGAGCCCGGACGAACTACCGCAGTGACCTCTTCGCTTCTCTGGCTACGCCAAGGGACCCTGACCGTCGGCCAATACACCATCCAGTTCCGCACGCTCGCCTCTGAGCTGGGCTGGAACAATGAGGCCTTGACAGCGGCCTTTTGGGAAGGTCTCTCTGGCCGCATCAAAGACGAACTAGCCGGCCGTGACGTTCCACGAACCTTGGACGCTTTGATTTCCCTGGCCACCCGGATTGACCTCCGTTTACAGGAGCGTACCAAAGAGATAGTCCGGGAGAAGCGACCACCTTGCCACGTCTTGCCCCCACAGAAACCTACCGCTCCCTCGTCCCTGCCTTTCCGCGACTTATCGCCAGAACCCATGCAAGTTGACCGTCTGACCCAAGCCAAACAACACCGTGCAGAACGGCTCGCCCGGGGCCTGTGCTTCTATTGCGTAGACGGTTCACATATGCTCCGTTCTTGCCTGGTGAAACCAGGTAGACCCCAGGTCCGAAGGATGGTGGGAACCACCACCCTTGCCACCGAAATCCCTTTGGTTCCAGTTAAACAGACTGTCCGGGTGACGACAGAGGGGACCCGGTTTTCAGCTGAGGCCCACATCGATTCCGGGGCGGCAGGCAACTTTATCCACCAGGCCACGGTAGACAAATACCAGGTCCCTGTCACCCCGCTGAAGAAGCCTCTCTGGTTCGCCTCCATAGACGGCAAACCGCTCTACGAACCTGTCCGGTATACCACCGAGCCCGTGAACCTCCAGGTTGGCACTTCGCATACAGAGACCATCGCCTTCTATGTGATCCCGAGGATGGCTCCTGAGCTCCTGTTGGGCCTGCCCTGGCTGAAACTCCATGACCCTGTTATTAGTTGGCGCTCTGGCGCGATTACCCGCTGGAGTCCCTTGTGCCACGAAACCTGCTTGCAGCCTGTTCCTCAGCCCCTGGCACTTGACTCAGTCAAGCTGCAGGATCCTGAAGAAGAGACGACGCTATCCAGTGTCGTTCCATCATCCCCAGTCTCTGAGACCTTGATTCCACCATCTTCTGGAGATGAGACTTTGACTCCACCGGCTGCCCACCAGGATGAGACATTGTCTGATACACGGTCCGAGACGCCTGATCCGGTCGTCCAAGATTCCAGTCCTGCTTCTGACTGTCCTTCCCTTTCCGTTGCCTCTCTTGCCGCTGACATGGGTTCCCCGATACGGGACATAGTGGCCATGAAAACGGTCCGGGGTAAGCAGTCCTTCCTGGTCGATTGGGTGGATTGCGGTCCTGAGGCCCGGTCCTGGTTGTCCCGGATGTACGTTGCTGCCCCTCTTTGGTGTGCCTTCCTGTCTCGGCGGAGGAGAGGGGGGCTTCAAGGGGGGGTACTGTCACGCTCCCCGTGTCCCAGCACCACTCCTTACCCACTGATCCAGTCCACATGTCCACCGGTCATAGCTGCCGCTCCCGCTCTTGCTCCCCAGAGTCCTATTCCTGGTCTCAGGAGTCTGATTCTGACTAATGTTCTGTATAGGACCGGGCCGCGCCCACTCACCTGGTCTTATAGCCCCAGCACTGCTGCAACAGGAAATGACCTGAGGCTGTGCTGAGTATATAAGACTGGCCTCTCCATGTGGGCGGCGCCTGATCATCGCTTGTGTTTCTATGCCTTGTCTTGTGAGCTAAGTGCTCAGGTCTTTGTTCCTGTTTCCTATTACTGCCTTAAAGTACGCTGTGACCTTAGTGACCTGGTCCTGTCTTTGCTTCCTGATACCTGCACCCGTTCCTGCCACGTTAGTGCTCCAGCTACCGTGTACCCTGCCCTCTAGGTGGGGTGCTCGGTCCAGTGGATCCACCTCCTGGGCCTACCAGTCCTCCCCGGCCCTCACAGTTACACTGTTTTTGTAGCAGAAACTTGCCAAATCCTCCTCATAATCTCAAAAAGTTCTGAAGATTTTAAAAGTTTTGTCATATTCATGAAGCACGTTTTGGATTATGACAAGTGTACAAGATCAGAACCACCCTCGGTACATGAATGCAGCACCAGAACCACGTTAAGTATATGAATACAGTGCCAGAAGCACCATCAGTACATGAATGCAGTGTCAAAACCACCTTCAGTACATGAACGCAGCATCAGAACCATCGTCAGTATATGAGTGCAGTGCCAGAAACACATTAAGTAGATGCGGCACTAAACTTAGTACAGCTATCAATTGTAACATCAGGTCAGCCTCATACTGTATATAATTGTATTTCATGAATCTACAACTCCCAGTATCTCCTTAACAATTGTAAGGAGATGCTGGTAGTTGTGGTTAGTCAGTCATCATCAGACTGTGGACCATGCAGGACCCACAGTACTGAAGAGCAGCACTAAATATCACAAATAAAAGTTTACACTCAGGTACCTTATAGATTATGTCATCTCTGGTAGGAGTTATTCCTATCTCTTTTGTCTCTATGTATTACAGACACCATGATGAGATTTCATGCCAACAGATCGTCTCGGTAGATTTCCTCTTCTCCATCTTTAGCAGCACTTCCTAACACGGTGCCCTTAGAAAGAAAAGTATCATTATACTGCCCAATAAATAAAAATATCTCCTGTACTGCGACCCTGAATAAATAACTGCCGTGACTACTTCACAAAATATCGCCCCACACAAACAAACTGCCCCTCTGTAAGTAACGTGTTGATATTGTCACGGCCGGGCGGTCGGGCAGACCCAGGAGGTGGATCCACTGGACCGAACTCTCTGAGATGGTGGTAGGGAGTCCGGCAGCTGAAGCACTGATGGGCAGTAGAACAGTCCGTGTAAGTGAAGGCAGCGGAGGAGTCCCAGGGACCACGGAGTCACAGAAGGTGGTCTTGGTGACGTAGCTCAGGTTCGGAGGCCGAGGTGATATCAGGCGGGGTCCGGAACCTCTGGAGCAAGATGACGGGTCACCGCAGGGATCCGGGATGGTACGGACTGTCAGATGGCAGACGGACAGCGTGCGGGGATCAGGACACGGCAGACTGGATGGCGAAGCAGGCACGGCTCTACAAAGAGAGATAGGTGAGTACGAGCACAGTAACACCAGGAGACCTGACTCCTAGCTCAGGGAACACGAAGATCAGGCCCCGCCCCCTTGGACAATGACCCCTTATATACCCTGTACCTGTGCAACCTCATTTCCTGTTAATGGACGCTGGCCCTTTAAGAAAGGGTCAGTGACCGCGCGCGCGCCCTAATGCGCATGCGCGCCGCCCGGGTGCCAGAAGCCAGGGAAGGAGGCTGCGAGGAGGACGCAGGGGAGCCGGCCAGGTCCAGGGAAGCTGTCGGGCGCCGGGATCGGGGGCCCGGAGCCCTGGGACGGACGGAATCCGGTGACTGGGGAGCGGAGAGCGTGGCAGGTGAGCCGGGGAACGGGGGTGAGGACCCGGGGAGCGTGACAGTACCCCCCCCCCCCACGCCCCCCTCCCCGCAACCGGGACATGAAGGCACGGATAAGAGGAGTGCCCACGTTCTCCCTGGGCTCCCAAGACCTATCCTCAGGACCATACCCTTCCCAGTCCACCAGGAAGAACTGTCGACCTCGTACGGTCTTCATGGCCACGATATCCCTTACCGCATAGATGTCATCATCGGCAATAGGAGGAGGGGCCGGACTGGCAGCAGCGGAGAAGGGACCAAGGACAACCGGCTTGAGCAGAGAGACGTGGAAGGAGTTGGGTATCCTCATCGTGGCCGGGAGCTGTAGCTTGTAGGATACCTCATTGATCTTGCTGAGGACCTTAAACGGCCCGATGTAGCGAGGACCCAGCTTGTAGGAAGGTATCTTCAATCGGATGTACTGGGAAGCAAGCCAGACCAGGTCACCAGGAGAGAAACACGGAGGATCCAGACGTCTCTTGTCAGCGTGTTTCTTCATCCGCTGGGAAGCGCGCCCAAGGGACGCTTTGACAGAGTCCCAAATGGTAGCAAAGTCACGAACTGCAGAATCAGCAGCCGGAACATCCGATGAAGGGGATATAGGCAACGGGACGGAGGGTTGAAGTCCGTAAACTACATGGAAGGGAGATTTGGAGGACGACTCACTGATGTGGTGGTTATGTGAGAATTCAGCCCAAGGTAGAAGCGTGGACCAGTCGTCGTGATGGGCGTTGACGTAGTGACGTAAGAAGGAGGTCAAGATTTGATTGACCCTCTCCACTTGGCCATTAGACTGAGGATGGTAAGCAGAAGAAAAGTCCAGAGTCACACCCAGATGTTTGCAGAGCGCCCTCCAGAAGCGGGAGGTAAACTGAGTTCCTCGGTCGGACACGATGTGGGATGGGAAACCATGCAAGCGGAAGATGTGATGTATATAGGCTTCCGCGAGTTCCTGAGCAGAGGGCAGTCCAGCCATAGGGACGAAGTGAGCCATTTTGGAGAACCGGTCCACCACGACCCATATGACTGTGTGTCCAGAGGATAATGGCAAGTCCGTAATAAAATCCATCGCTATGTGTTGCCACGGAATTGTGGGTATCGGCAGAGGCAGAAGACGGCCATAGGGCAGGTGTTTGGGCGTCTTGTTCCTGGCACAAGAGGAGCAGGCAGAGACAAAAGCAGCGACGTCCGTGCGAAGGGATGGCCACCAATAATGGCGTACAATCGCACCCCATGTTCTCTTCTGGCCTGCATGACCGGCTGTTTTCGAGGCATGACCCCAGTGTAACACCTTTTGCCTGTCAGTCTCAGAGACATAGGTCTTTCCGGGCGGTATCTGGGCCAGGGTGACAGGGGCCACCGGAATAATCTTGCTAGGAGGGATGATAGGCTGGGTAGTCTCTTCCTCCTGCTCCATGGGCATGAAAGACCTAGACAAGGCATCCGCACGTACATTCTTGTCTGCGGGTCGGAAATGGAGCTGGAAGTCGAACCTGGCAAAGAATAAGGACCACCTGGCTTGCCGTGGGTTCAGTCGCTGAGCGGACCGTAGGTATTCCAGGTTCTTGTGGTCCGTGTAGATAATCACGGGGTACACTGCTCCTTCCAGGAGGTAGCGCCATTCCTCCAGAGCCAGTTTGACCGCCAATAGTTCTCGGTCACCGATGGTGTAATTACGTTCAGGTGCAGAGAAGCTCTTGGAGAAGAAACCGCATGTAACCATCTTCCCGGAGGAGGACTTTTGCATGAGCACTGCTCCGGCTCCCGAGGAGGAGGCATCCACCTCCAAGGTGAACTGGCGGTTTAACTCCGGACGGTGGAGTACAGGAGCGGAGGCAAATGCTCGCTTCAGTGAGCAAAACGCGGCGTCGGCCGCAGGTGACCAGTCCTTTGGATTAGCCTCCTTTTTGGTCAAAGCGGAGAGAGGAGCAGTCAGGGCAGAGAAGTGAGGGATGAACTGGCGGTAGTAGTTGGCAAATCCCAGGAACCGTTGGATTGCCTTTAGTCCAGAAGGGGGAGGCCAGTTGAGTATGGAGGACACCTTCTTAGGATCCATTCGCAGTCCAGTACCCGAGATGATGTATCCCAGGAAAGGGAGAGAAGACTGCTCAAAGACACACTTCTCATATTTGGCGTATAGACGATTCTCTCTCAGTCGTTGTAGGACCAGCTGGACGTTCTCTCTGTGGGTCTGGAGGTCCGGAGAGTAGATAAGGATGTCATCCAGATACACTACTACACAGACGTAGAGGAGGTCCCGGAAGATGTCGTTCACCAATTCTTGGAAGACTGCTGGTGCATTACATAGGCCGAAGGGCATCACGCAGTATTCATAGTGCCCATCGCGAGTATTAAACGCGGTCTTCCATTCGTCCCCAGAGCGGATACGAACTAGGTTGTAAGCACCCCGAAGATCCAGTTTGGTGAACACACGGGCTCCTCTGAGCCGGTCGAACAATTCGGGGATGAGCGGCAGAGGGTACTTGTTCTTTACGGTGATCTGATTCAGACCCCGGTAGTCGATGCAGGGGCGTAGGTCACCCTCTTTCTTCTTAACGAAGAAGAAGCCCGCTCCCGCAGGAGAGGAGGATCTCCGGATGAATCCCTTAGCCAGGCTCTCTGTGATGTAGGTAGACATGGCCCTGGTTTCGGCTGGGGACAACGGATATATCCGTCCTCGAGGTGGTGTTGTTCCTGGGAGCAGGTCGATGGCACAATCGTAGGGACGGTGTGGCGGAAGTACCTCAGACTCCTTCTTGTCGAAAACGTCTGCGAAGGACCAATAGGCCGAGGGCAGTTCCGGTAGGTTCTCTGGAACCGGAGGTCGTCGGATGTGTGGTATGGACTTCAGACACTTCTCATGACAAGAAGGGCCCCATCGGGTGATTTCGCCAGTACCCCAGCTGACTGAGGGTTCGTGTGTCCGCAACCAGGGAAGTCCCAGCAGGATTTGATGGGACATGTGTGGAAGGACGTAGAGAGAGATGTTCTCGGTGTGCAGGGCACCGATACGTAGTTCGACCGGTCTGGTGACCCAGGAGATGGTATCAGAGAGGGGTCTCCCATCCACAGAGGCTATCACGAGGGGTTTGTCAAGTGGAGTAACAGGCAGCTGGTACTTGTCCACCGTGGCCTGCTGAATGAAATTGCCTGCTGCCCCGGAATCGAGGTATGCCTCAGCCGTGAACCGTGTCTCTCCCGTTGACACTTGCACAGTCCACATAACCGGGTCTGAGAGAGTCCCAGCACCTAGGGTGGCCTCTCCTACCAACCCTAGGCTTTGGAGTTTCCCGGCCTCTCTGGACAGGCGCGTAGCAGGTGTGTGCCCTCTCCGCAGTAAAAGCAAAGGCCCTTGGCGAGCCGCTCTGCTCGACGCTGTTCAGACTGTCGTACTCGGTCAATCTGCATGGGCTCGTGGACGGGAATCCCAGCTGTTGATGACTGAGGTGCGGAGGGCTTCTGGGGAGGTGAGGAATGCCGTACCGGTCGTCTCTCACGAGACAGCTCTTTAGAGCGCTCCTGAAAACGAATGTCCACTCGAGTAGCCAGGGCAATCAGGGCATCTAGGGTGGAGGGCAAGTCACGACCCGCCAACTCATCTTTGATGCGACTCGAGAGTCCCTCCCAGAAGGCGGCTGTCAGGGCCTCATTATTCCACCCGAGTTCAGAAGCCAAAGTGCGGAAACGGATGGCGTATTGGCCCACCGTCAGTGTTCCTTGACGTAGGCGGAGAAGTGATGAAGCAGACGCAGAGGCGCGTCCCGGCTCGTCAAAGGTACTGCGAAAGACCTGCAGGAACTCTCGAAGGTTCTTGGTCACAGGGTCCTCCTTCTCCCACAAGGGGTTCATCCACGCCAGTGCCTCGCCCTCTAGGTGGGACTTTATAAAGGCGACCTTGGCTTGGTCGGAGGCGAATAGATGTGGCAGCTGCGTGAAATGAAGGGAACATTGGTTGATGAAGCCCCTGCAGGTCTTGGGATCTCCAGAATAACGAGGTGGTGAAGCCAACCGGAGTTGGGAAGCACCCGACGAGGCTGCCACTGGTGCGGGAGCCGTGGATTGTCCATTGGAGGACCTGGGTGCCGCAGGCGTCATGGATGCTTGTAACGTGTACAGGCGGGTGTCCACGGAGGTCATAAATTGCAGCATGCGGGTCTGGACTTCACGCTGGCGTTGGAGTTCCTCTTGCAGGGCCAATAGTGCTGCAGCGGGATCCATGGCCTGATCTTACTGTCACGGCCGGGCGGTCGGGCAGACCCAGGAGGTGGATCCACTGGACCGAACTCTCTGAGATGGTGGTAGGGAGTCCGGCAGCTGAAGCACTGATGGGCAGTAGAACAGTCCGTGTAAGTGAAGGCAGCGGAGGAGTCCCAGGGACCACGGAGTCACAGAAGGTGGTCTTGGTGACGTAGCTCAGGTTCGGAGGCCGAGGTGATATCAGGCGGGGTCCGGAACCTCTGGAGCAAGATGACGGGTCACCGCAGGGATCCGGGATGGTACGGACTGTCAGATGGCAGACGGACAGCGTGCGGGGATCAGGACACGGCAGACTGGATGGCGAAGCAGGCACGGCTCTACAAAGAGAGATAGGTGAGTACGAGCACAGTAACACCAGGAGACCTGACTCCTAGCTCAGGGAACACGAAGATCAGGCCCCGCCCCCTTGGACAATGACCCCTTATATACCCTGTACCTGTGCAACCTCATTTCCTGTTAATGGACGCTGGCCCTTTAAGAAAGGGTCAGTGACCGCGCGCGCGCCCTAATGCGCATGCGCGCCGCCCGGGTGCCAGAAGCCAGGGAAGGAGGCTGCGAGGAGGACGCAGGGGAGCCGGCCAGGTCCAGGGAAGCTGTCGGGCGCCGGGATCGGGGGCCCGGAGCCCTGGGACGGACGGAATCCGGTGACTGGGGAGCGGAGAGCGTGGCAGGTGAGCCGGGGAACGGGGGTGAGGACCCGGGGAGCGTGACAGATATCATCACGCCACTGCATGTCAGGGCTGACAGGAGCTCTTCTGCTCTGCCCCTCTCCTGGCGCTCCAGTGTTCAAATGTCTTTGTATATTAAAGATTCAAATACATTTGCATAATGGAAACAGGAAGTCAATATCTCCAGATCACCCTGCGGACTATAATGAGGGCAGTCTAGCTATTAGCCCCCTGCCCGGGGAGCCTTGGGCCAGGTCGGTAGGGCAGCTTGCCCTCATTATGATCCATCTATGCCTAAGTTACCCAGCCTTGGAGACCACATACATTTCTTAGGACCAGCAGTAATTAATGCTGCAGATCCAAAGTGTGAATTAGGCAGAAACACACTGCACCATGGTAAATAGGAAGCCAGGAGGCTAGGGTGCGGTATACTCCTGCAGATCAAAATGCGACAATCATTTCAAAGACAGGGGGTTTTTTTAGCAAAACGTACACCAGAATTCTCACATATTTAGTGTGATCAATATGCCCATTGTCTGTCAGTAAAACCACTGAAGAATCCATTACTTTCAATCAACACACATGTATACAGCTACTTCAGTCCTTTCTTACCAGGTTCTAAAGCTAAATGGCATTCGTTTTAACATTTCAATAAAATGACCATTCACAGCTACTCCTCTTATTCAATCAGCACTACTTAATGAAGAAAATATAAACTATTTATGAATGAACTCTTGTATGGAAACTTATTTGGACAACATTCTAATTAACTCATTTGTTTTAGAAAAGTTTCCTAAAATAACAGGAAGTTAAGAACCTGCCCAATATGCCTTCTAACTAGTGATGAGCGAGCATGCTTGTAACTACTCGGTACTCGCACGAGTATCGCTGTACTCGGGCTGCTCGGCGGGGACCGAGTAATCTCGCGATACTCGTGCTGTACTCGTGGTCTTCATTTCTGCATGTTGGCGCTCTTTTGAGAGCCAGCCCTCATGCAGGGATTGGCTGGCAGACCACTGCAATGCCACAGCCCTGTTAGTTGTGGAATTGCAGTGATTGGCCGGCCTGCACAGCGTGACCGAGCCTTTATATCGGCCGGCGCGCTGTGCTCTGCTCACAGCTATCCAGACTGTCAGTGCAGGGAGAGTGTCGCTGATTCAGGGAAAGCTTTGCGGCCCTTTATAGCTTTTTCAGTTGCAGGGCTGCAAACAGTGTGACCAAAAGTCCTTCTCAGGACTATTCTAGTTGTATACAGGCAGGCAGGGTATAGCCAGGTCGGAGTACAGTAGCAGAGTCCTTCTCAGGACTATTGTTGCTATATACAGGCAGGGTATAGCCAGGTCTGAATACAGGCTAGTGACCAAAAGAGTCCTTGTCAGGACTATTGTACCAGTATACAGGCAGGCAGGCAGGGTAGTGGTGACCGTATACCAGCCTTCATCATATCTGGGGCTGGTGTACACAGTGTAAAACAGTCCATATAGTGTCTGACTTGTCTGTAATTGTCGCTCCCCAAAAAAACCTGTTAGGTTCTTATTGCGTCCGTGCTTGGTTTTTAAAACCGCACGTGTGTGCCTGTTGGTGGCAGCGTACAGGTGCACTTGTGTGCAATTTCCAGAAACTTTGATATAACGCACAAGTAGTGAATATACACGTCAGCAGTGCACAGCATTGCAAAATGCGCAAGGGCATTGGCAAGGAACAAGGAAGTGGACGTGATGGTGGTGCAGGCAGAGGCCGAGGTCGTGGGCAAGCTCTAATTTCGCCACAACAAAGGGCCACATCTAGTCGCTCGCACGTCCTGTCCCAAATTCTTGGGGACCGCAGCAGTACACCGCTCTTGAACCAAGACCAGTGTCAACAGGTTGTTAGTTGGATAGCAGATAATGCTTCCAGTCAGATTGGCACCACCACAAACACTCTGTCTTCCACACGGTCAAGTGTCAGTAGCCGTGATACTGCCCCGCACATTTCTGAACCTGATCCTCCTTCCTACCACCAGGCTGAGTACACGTCCTCCTCGGACATTAATGATCCCACACTTGGACACTCGGAAGAGCTGTTCACGTTTCCATTCACACATTCTGGCCTCTCGCCAGCTCATATTGAAGTGGGTCATGAGGAGATCGTCTGTACAGATGGCCAAATATTTGAGCAGCCACGTTCTCACGAAGTTGGCAACGTGTCTCAACAAGTGGTGGACGATGATGAGACACAATTGTCAGGAAGTCAGGAGGAGGAGCAGGGTGAGGAAGACGACGTGGTGGATGATCCAGTAACTGACCCAACCTGGCAGGAGGATATGCAGAGCGAGGACAGCAGTGCACAGGGGGAGGGAGGCGTAGCATCACAACAGGCAGTAAGTAGCAGGGTGGTGGCCCCAGGCAGAAGTCAGGCAACCGTTCCCCGGAACAACACGACGACACAAGGTGCCTGTACAAATGTTAGGTCTTCCCGAGTCTGGCAGTTTTTTAAGTTGGATCCAGATGATTCAAAAAAGGCCATTTGCAACACCTGCCGTGCCAGCATCAGCAGGGGTACCAAAACTAGCAGCCTGACCACCACCAGCATGATCAGGCACATGTCAGCCAAGCACCCGACTTTGTGGGAAGTACAACAGAGTCGAGGAGCAGTGCTTGCTGATGTCACTGCTACGTCTTCGCTGGTTGTGCATGCGAGCCAATCCTCTGTCCATGCTGCCTGCAAACAAGCCTCCTCCACTCCTGCACCTGCAGTTGCCTACGCAGAAAGAACACCATCATCAAGCACGTCCTTGTCCCAGCGCAGCGTTCAGTTATCCATTCAGCAAACCTTTGAACGCAGGCGCAAATACACTGCCAACACCCCACATGCCACAGTTCTAAATGTTAACATTTCGCGACTGCTTGTGCTGGAAATGTTGCCTTTTAGGCTGGTGGAGACAGAAGCATTCCGTGACCTGATGGCGGCAGCTGTCCCACGTTACTCGGTCCCCAGCCGCCACTATTTCTCCCGGTGTGCCGTCCCCGCGTTGCATAACCACGTGTCACAAAACATCACACGTGCCCTGAACAACGCTGTTTCACCCAAGGTCCACCTAACCACAGACACGTGGACAAGTGCTTGTGGGCAAGGCCGCTACATCTCGTTGACGGCACACTGGGTTAATATTGTGGAAGCTGGGACCCAGTCTGAGCGAGGGACGGAACACGTCCTTCCCACACCAAGGTTTGCAGGCCCTACCTCAGTCAGTGTTTCACCCACACTCTACAGCTCCGGAATGTCATGCTCTTCAGCCTCCTCCTCCTCCTGCGCATCCTCATCCACTGTGCCCTCCACACCAGTCACAAGCTGGAAGCACTGCAGCACTGCCTCGGCGAAGCGGCAACAGACTGTGCTGAAGCTAATCTGCATAGGTGACAAACCCCACAATGCAGAAGAGCTGTGGACAGCTCTGAAACAGCAGGCAGATCACTGGCTCACACCTCTGAACCTAAAGCCAGGAAAGGTCGTGTGTGACAATGGCCGGAATCTGGTGGCGGCTTTGAGGCGAGGCCAGCTGACACATGTTCCATGCGTGGCCCATGTGCTCAACCTCGTGGTTCAGCGGTTTATAAAGTCATACCCAGAGCTGTCTGATCTGCTGGTAAAAGTTCGCCGCCTGTCTGCACATTTTCGAAAGTCACCTACTGCTTCAGCCGGCCTTGCCGGCTTTCAGCGCCGTTTGCATCTTCCGGCTCACAGACTGGTGTGTGATGTCCCCACGCATTGGAATTCAACTCTGCACATGTTGGTCAGGATATGTGAGCAGAAGAGGGCAGTTGTTGAGTACCTGCATCACCTAAGCCGTCGGGAAATGGGTCAAACTCCACACATAACACCTGAGGAGTGGAGATGGATGTCAGACCTATGTACCATCCTCCAAAACTTTGAGGACTCCACCAAGATGGTGAGTGGTGATGACGCCATTATTAGCGTCACCATACCGCTACTCTGCCTTCTAAAACGGTCTCTGCTGAAAAACAAACATGATGCATTGCAGGCGGAGCGCGATGAGTTGCAGCAAGAAACAGTAGTGGGTGTGGGTGATAACACACAGCCCAGCCTCGTCTCATCACAACATGCAGTGGAGGACTATGACGAGGAGGAGGATGAAGACATGGAGCAACTCTCCTCCCAAATTGAGGATATGACATGCACACCAGTCATATCCTCGGTTCAGCGTGGCTGGCCAGAGGACAGGGTAGATGAGGAGGAGGAGGAGGAGAAGGAGGAGGAGGACAGCATGTTCAGTCATCTTGTTGGTCAGGCTACTGAAGTCCTGGCTGTTAAGAGTCTGGCGCACATGGCTGACTTTATGGTAAGCTGCCTGTCTCGTGACCCTCGCGTTAAGAACATCTTGGCCGACAATCATTACTGGTTGGTAACACTGTTAGACCCACGCTACAAGGAGAACTTTTTGTCTCTTATTCCCGTGGAGGAGAGGTCAACCAAAATGCAGCAGTTCCGGAAGGCCATACTCACGGAAGTAGGCAAAGCATTCCCCTCACAAAACGCTAGCGGCATAGGTCAGGAATCAGTGGACAACCGAGGCGTACAGCCGAGAGAGGCACAAGTCCAATCCGCCAGAGGTAGGGGAACAGTCTTTAAGATGTGGGACAGTTTTCTCAGCCCCTCACGTACCACAGCCCCTGAGGTGCGGGGTAGTGCCACAAGAAATCCTAAGTTTGCCCAGATGCTGAAGGAGTACCTTGCAGATCGAACAACTGTACTCCGACATTCCTCTGTGCCTTACAATTATTGGGTATCCAAGCTGGACACGTGGCATGAATTGGCTCTCTACGCCTTGGAAGTCCTGGCCTGCCCTGCTGCTAGCGTTTTGTCAGAGCGTGTTTTTAGTGCCGCAGGTGGAATCATTACAGATAAACGCACCCGCCTGTCAACTGAAAATGCTGACAGGCTGACTCTGATCAAGATGAACAAGGGTTGGATTGGGCCAGACTTCACCACACCACCAGCAAATGAGAGCGGAATTTAAAGTTTGCCATGTACCTCCACTCACCCATGGGTACACACTTCTGGACTTTGGATAATCGCTGGACTGCTCCTCCTTCTCCTCATGCGCCACCATGATGATGACCGTTACAAATTGCAATACTTAGGCCTTTGTTTCAGGTATACCCCCAGTGGTAAATTTTTTCGCCCATTCTTTGCAGAATGGACATTACAACGACAGGAGACCCGCTCCTTTGCAATGGGAACAATGTTTTGAGGCCCTCATGCACGTCTCTACCCAGGGACAACATGGAGCCTCCCAATTTTTGGCTGCCCTGCCTAAGGGCTATACTATAATACACCCACTTCCTTAAAATGGACACTTAATGTTTTGAGGCCCTCATGCACGTCTCTACCTAGGGACAACGTGGAGCCTCCCAATTTTTGGCTGCCCTGCCTAAGGGCTATACTATAATACACCCACTTCCTTAAAATGGACACTTAATGTTTTGAGGCCCTCATGCACATCTCTACCCAGGGACAACGTGGAGCCTCCCAATTTTTGGCTGCCCTGCCTAAGGGCTATACTATAATACACCCACTTCCTTAAAATGGACACTTAATGCTTTGAGGCCCTCATGCACGTCTCTACCCAGGGACAACGTGGAGCCTCCCAATTTTTGGCTGCCCTGCCTAAGGGCTATACTATAATACACCCACTTCCTTAAAATGGACACTTAATGTTTTGAGGCCCTCATGCACGTCTCTACCCAGGGACAACGTGGAGCCTCCCAATTTTTGGCTGCCCTGCCTAAGGGCTATACTATAATACACCCACTTCCTTAAAATGGACACTTAATGTTTTGAGGCCCTCATGCACGTCTCTACCCAGGGACAACGTGGAGCCTCCCAATTTTTGGCTGCCCTGCCTAAGGGCTATACTATAATACACCCACTTCCTTAAAATGGACACTTAATGTTTTGAGGCCCTCATGCACGTCTCTACCCAGGGACAACGTGGAGCCTCCCAATTTTTGGCTGCCCTGCCTAAGGGCTATACTATAATACACCCACTTCCTTAAAATGGACACTTAATGTTTTGAGGCCCTCATGCACGTCTCTACCCAGGGACAACGTGGAGCCTCCCAATTTTTGGCTGCCCTGCCTAAGAGCTATACTATAATACACCCACTTCCTTAAAATGGACACTTAATGTTTTGAGGCCCTCATGCACGTCTCTACCCAGGGACAACGTGGAGCCTCCCAATTTTTGGCTGCCCTGCCTAAGGGCTATACTATAATACACCCACTTCCTTACAATGGGCACTTCAGGTTTACAGGCCATCATGCACGTCTCTATCCAGGGACAATGTGGAGCCTCCCAATTTTTGGCTGCCCTGGCAAAGGGCTATACTGAAATAGACCCACTTCCTTACAATGGGCACTTCAGGTTTACAGGCCATCATGCACGTCTCTATCCAGGGACAATGTGGAGCCTCCCAATTTTTGGCTGCCCTGGCAAAGGGCTATACTGAAATAGACCCACTTCCTTACAATGGGCACTTCAGGTTTACAGGCCATCATGCACGTCTCTATCCAGGGACAATGTGGAGCCTCCCAATTTTTGGCTGCCCTGGCAAAGGGCTATACTGAAATAGACCCACTTCCTTACAATGGGCACTTCAGGTTTACAGGCCATCATGCACGTCTCTATCCAGGGACAATGTGGAGCCTCCCAATTTTTGGCTGCCCTGGCAAAGGGCTATACTGAAATAGACCCACTTCCTTACAATGGGCACTTCAGGTTTACAGGCCATCATGCACGTCTCTATCCAGGGACAATGTGGAGCCTCCCAATTTTTGGCTGCCCTGGCAAAGGGCTATACTGAAATAGACCCACTTCCTTACAATGGGCACTTCAGGTTTACAGGCCCTCATGCACGTCTGTATGCAGGGGCATTGGTGAACCTCACAATTTTGGACTGCCCTGGCAAAGGAAAATACTACAAAGACTCACTTCCTCAAAATGGGCACATTAGACTCAAGAGGCCTTCATGTACGTCTCTTCTCAGGGACATCGGAGTGCCACACAATGTTTTCACGTAAAATCTTTCATGTATTAATCTCAAAAAGTAACATACACCAGCTCTATCTCACTATTGGGTATGTGCCCTTAACATTTCTGCCATGAAAAATCATTTTGGGGTCATTTTGGAAGGTTTTCTGGTGAGTCCGTAAAAATGGCGTGAAACGCGGACAAAATTGTTCACAGCTGTGACTTTTGAGTGATAAATGCTTCAAGGGGTCTTCCCCATGCTGTTGCCATGTCATTTGAGCACTCTTCTGAGACTTTTGTGACATTTTTAGGGTTTCTCCATGCTGCCGGGGGGTCATTTCACAAAAATACTCGGGTCTCCCATAGGATAACATTGGGCTCGTTGCTCGGCCCGAGTACACGAGTATCTTGGGAGGCTCGGCCCGAGCTTCGAGCACCCGAGCTTTTTAGTACTCGCTCATCACTACTTCTAACCTAGCAGCAGGGACATGTGTGGGCTAAAAATGCCTGCCTAACCATCTCTGTCTAATAATATTGTGTAAAATCAAAGTATAAAAAAGGTTTCTAACTTACATTTTCCCTATGCTAATAAGCGCTGGAACTAGTTGCGACGGCGTTGCTTCACCCTGACTAGTCTGCCCTCTTTCTGTGGTATAACGCCCCTGTGGGAGTGATACCATTATTTCCATGAATCGACGTCTCATTCTCGGCTTCAGATCCCCTTTGCGCATGGTTGAAAGAATAGGAGACTTTGAATCATGCACAGTGCGCTTGTGAAGCTGACAAGCGTACACCCAGCTAAGGAAGCCAAGTGATGCTGCGGGACTGAGATTTCTATGAGCCGGCGGGGATGTTGGCTATCATGGTATTATGCCCACAGAGGCGTGATACCATAGAAAGAGGGCAGACTAGTTGAAGTGAAGCAACGCCCTTGTGACAAGTCCTAGCGTAAGTTCTGTGGACTGTAGGGGTGAATCCAACACCTCACTTAATTGTCATTGAACCATTTCTTTACCAATCTAGACATACGCTTCAGGTCGTTGTCCTGCTGGAACACTATGTTGGGCTTTTTATACCGATAGTATTCGAGTGTATGAAGTAATTCGTCTTGCCGGATACTCAAATATAGCTCAGCATTGAGACCACCATCGATCCTGGTCAAGAATCCAACACCTTTCGCTGTGAAACAACCCCATATCATTAGGCATATTCTACCAAACTTGACAGTTCCTTCAATTTTTCAGTCTGTTAGATCCTTTTTCCCACGTTTCTTCCAGACCTATATGCACCCATCAAAGCCTAGTCTATTGGTTTTTTCTCATTGCTCCAAATCACCCATTTCCAATCTTCTACTCTCCACTTTTCATACCTTTTTGTAAATTGGAGACAACACTTCTTATAATGATATTTCGTCACCTTTCTTCAGGCCACCATTTCAGATTGTGTAGCATGTATTGCACAATGCTTGCATGGACGTCTATGATCTCACTATTATGAAGCATAGAAGCCACCGCTTGTGATGGGTGAACCCAAACTGTAAAGTTTGGGGTCCGTACTGAACACATAGTGTTCATGCACAAGGTCTCGAACCTGCGTTTTCCTGGAAAACCCGTGTTACAGTTTGGGTCCAGTTCGAGTCCAGAGGCTGTAAAAAAATATCTCGTACGTAGTCCAAAGGTGAGTATCTCTTCAACTCTGCTACATTTGTGAGAGGAGAAAAACACAGGTCTGCTCACACAGAGAGCAGGCACAGACTCAACTGAGAGCTGTCAGAGACCTCACCCGAGTGCACAGCTGAGGCCAGTCAGCTGTGCCCCTGGGTAACCTCCATTGACTACAGGACCTTCCATGACGTCATAGCTATGTGACCAGTCTGGTATGAATATTGTTGTTACCTCGTAGGTTACAGGACCTTCTTTGACGTCATAACCATATGACCAGACGTCAGCGCTCTCACTGCCGAGAAGCGCTCACTTTACGGCAGTGTTGCAGTGATGTCAGTCAAGGTCACCCGGGGGCACAGCTGACCGGCCTCAGCTGTGCACTCGGGTGAAGTCTCTGAGAACTCTCAGCTGAGTCTGTGCCTGCTCGACTGCATGAGCAGACCTGTCTGTCTCCTCGCACAGATGTAGCAGAGCTGAAGATGCTCGCCTGTCTTCTATTTTATTTCTAATAAAATATTTTTTTCTCTGTGTTGTTTTTTTATTTTACTGTTAAAATAACAGACAATCACAGATGCTGTCACAAAGTGGCGTCTGTAATTGAATGCTGGAATAACCTGAAACAAAGCCATACATTCTAGCATCTAACATGTATGGGAAGATTCCAGGTTAGTCCAATAGCCATTCACAGACACTCATTCTGCGTGACAGCATCAGTGATTGGCTGTTGGGGTCCTCACAAAATATAGTACTGTAAAAATAAATAAATCATTTTTAAAAAATGACGTAGCGCTCTGCAGTATTTTTGATTCTCAGAGCAGATAAAGAGGACGGCTATGGGCTGTCACCCCCATCTGCCTGGCTTTACCTTTACTGGCAATCAAAATACAGGAAAGCCCATTATTTTTTTTTTTTTTTTAATTATTTAAAAAAAATTATTAAAAAAAAAATGCGTGGGCTCCCGTGATATTTTGATCACCAGTCAGGTAAAACCAGGCAGCTGGGGGCTGGGATTCTCATCGCGTTAAGACCCAAGTGTTCTGGGTCCCCCACACTAAAAAACGCAGTTGCCCTTGGAAATGATGCATTGTTTCTTAGAGCCATTTCCTGGCGCTTTACTCGGCTCGTCCAGCGGCCCTGATGGCGGTGGCACACTGGGTAATAAAGGAGTTAATACCAGCTTTGTACTCTCAGCTAGTACTAAGCCCGAAATTCATGGTATCATGCCAAATTAGACATGGCCACCATGAATTTCTAGTAAATAGTAAAAAGAAAAAGACAACACATAGAATTTTTTTTTATTAGCCATAAACCAAAAAAAAACATTTATTAAAGACTCCATCTTTATTATAAAAAAAATCCTTAGTCCGACATAGTCCACAGGGAGAGCAATGTCAGCTCTGCTTCATCTCTCTGTACAGACAATATTGCCAAGGAAGAAGAATGCGACCGTGCCAACTGTGATTTTTCATTAGGTAATCTTTATTCCATATTAACGGTGTGCACTGCAGGCGGGTGGAGGAGACCTAGATGCGGCCCCTCGCTGCGGACGACGGCCGTTTCGCCTCTAATTGGGCTTCTACGGGTCCACCGGGACAGTTCCTTCAATTTTTCAATCTGTAAGACCCTTATTCCCGTGTTTCTTCGAGACCCATTTACACCCATCAGAGCCTAGTCTATTGGCTTTCTTCTCATCACTTCAAATCACCCGTTTCCAATTTTCTAATGTCCACTTTTTGTACTGAAATTTGAGATGACGTTTATTATGACGATATTGAAGTCATGGATTCTTCACCTTTCTTTGGGTCACTATTCAAGACTTTCATGGTGCTTGCATGGACATCTGTGATCTCACTATTATGAAGCATACGAGCCACTTCCACTGCCCTGTTTGTCACATCAGAACTGATACCTTGTTATGAGCTTACAAGCCTACAACCTGCCGTAACCCTCAGTCTGATACAGCGCCGCACAATCAGCTCTACCCTCACCTACTGTATCCTCAGCTATCCCTTGTAGAGCTGGATGATACTGTTTCTTGGCAAATCTTATTAATGGCTGCTCCTCAATTCGGACCTTTGAGATTTCACTTTGGAATCAACCTAATGACACACTGAGTTATTAGGGAATGTGAGAACAGGTTGTAATTTGTAGTATATAGGAAGAAAAAGATTTTTCCACCACCAGGAGCAAAACAGTAACAATGGAGTGACACGACAAGAATGTGCATGACTAATCATATGCTAAATAGTTTCAAGTAAAATTTATGAATGAAATAGCCAAGATGATTGTCTATAAAATGAAGGTATTAACGTCAAAGATGTTGTAGATGGTGAAATTTGGAGTCTGAAAATGAAACGTTCAAAACATTGTTACCCTTTTGCTTGTCAGTGTATTTCTATTTTTTTATTTTAATAAGGATTGTAATATGAAAAACAAATTACCAAAATTAAAATATAAAATGTTTCAAACAAGATTTAAACAAAAGGAAATTTTCTGAATTTGTTTTAACTTCTGGAAAGTGGAGTGTATTTTCTGCATAGTTTGCGTTTAGTTCACTGAAACTCTATTCTTGAACCTATAAATGACAGATGACATTAATGCCATTGCTTTTGTCTTGTTTAAAACAGGCTTCATAGAAATATAATAAGGTTTCTGCTGCAATAGTGGACTGCTATGACTGGTAGAATATTTCCAATGACAATGTGATGTGGTTGAGATTTACCATCTTCATCACTTTCCGTTTACAAAAAAGAAAACAGCATGTTTATGTTCAAACTTCCTAGTCAACCATGACCAATTATATTATTAAATATTTGGTTAAAAAATTATATAATAATTGGTAACATCTTAGGAGGGATAATAAACTGTATTACTACAATGTAAATTTGTTAAAAATGAAATAAAAAAAATACGCTGAGAACAATTTATGCATGTTTTTCTTAACTGCCAAAAAATAAATAAAAGAATAAATAAATCAATCTGTATATGTTGCCATCTGTTATCACCCATGTATAATTGTCTAAAAAATTCAGTTTATGCACAATAAACAATTTGAAAACTAATAAAAAAGCTACGATCGGATTTCCCATGTACAATACCAAGTAACCAATATAAACTACCTAGTAATACTAATGGAAATGCTTCAATTTGGAAAGAATAAGTGCTTGCTTAATGCTAAAATGTATTGGTGGACTCATGGAGAAGACAGCCATGCTAAACATTCTCCTATATTCTCTCTATATTAAAATTAGACCAGCAATTAGCTGAACCAAGCATTTACAGTGCCTGGAAAAAGTACTGATACCGCGTGAACTTCACATTTTTTCACATAATACTCACAAACCTAAATGCATTTTATTGTGATTTTATGTGATACACCAACACAAAGTAGCAAGTAATTGTAAAGTGTAAGGGAAATGATACATGGTTTTCTAAATATTTAAACTATATTAATCTGAAAATTGTAACATGCATTTGTATCAGGCTAATACTTTGTAGAACCACCTTTTTCTGCGATTACGGCAGCAAGTCATTTGGGGTATGTCTCTACCAGCTTTTCACATTTTGAGGCTGAATTTTTTGTCAATTTTTCTTTGCAAAAAAAGATCTAGCTCAGTTAGATTGGATGGATAGCGTCTGTGAATAGCAATTTTCAAGTCTTGTCACAGAATCTAAATGCTATTTAGATCTGGACTTTGACTGCGCTATTCATACCCATGAAAATGCTGGTTGTCCTGCTGGAAGGTGAACCCCAGTGCCAAGTATTTTGCAGCCTGTAACAGGTTTTCCTCCTTTTCCTCCAGTATTGCAATTTAGCTATATCCATCTTGCCATCAACTCTGACCAGCTTCCATGTCCCTGCTGAAGAAAAGCATTCTCAGAATGATTGGCTGTGGGGGAGGTGTTTTCAGGGTGATGTGCATTTCTCCCAAAAAGTTCTACTTTGGCCTCATTTAACCAGAGCACCTTCTTCCACATTCTAGCTGTGTCCCATATATGGATTTTCGCAAACTACAATTGGGGCTTGCTATCAAACATTCCTTTTTTATGGACACTTTTCCAGAAAGGCCAGATTTTTGAGACATACGATTAATAGATGGCAGTGTAGATGGCTTGTATACTTCGTAATAGTGAAACCACAGACATGCATGCAAGCACTGTGTGATGCATGTTACACAAGTCTGAAATGGTGGCCTGAAAAAAGGTGAAGACTTCAATATCATCATAAGAAGCACTGGCTCGAGTTTGCAAAAATGTATGAAAAGTGGACAGTAGAAGATTGGAAATGAGTGATTTGGAGCGATGAGACGAAAGTCAATAGACTAGGCTCTGATTTATGCAAGTGAGTCTGGAAAAAACAAGGGTAAAAGGGGCTATAAGAGATCGAGGAATTGAATTGGGGTTGTTTCATAACCAAAGGCATTAAATACCTGAATCGATGGTGGTCTCAGTGCTGAGCTATATGTAAGTATCCTTCAGGACAAGTTACTTCCTACACTCAAGAACTATGGGTATTTAAAGGATAACATAGTGTTCCAGCAGAACAATGACTCGAAGCAAACGTTGAGCTTGGTGAAGAAATGGTTCAAAGACAATTAAGTAACTGAGCTAGATTGGCCCCCAAAGTCACCAGAACTCAACCCAATCAAACACTTGTGGGTAGAGTTGAAAAAACCTGCATACATACCCAAGTGAGTGTCCAGTATGCACCAACATTGGGAATGTGTAGAAAAGAGTCAGGATCAGATTTCAGTCAAGACATGCATGAATCTGATTGAGAGTATGCCTAGAAGGATTCATGCAGTGTTGAAAGCCAAAGGAGGACTTACAAAATACTAACAAAATAACAAAAATTAAAATTAATAATTTTAGGAGCAAAACAGTAACAATGCAGTGGCGTGACTGGAATCTACATAATTCATGATATGCTAAATAGCTGCAAATCAAATTTATGTATGAGATAGTAAAGATAATTGTCTATAAAATGAAGGTAGTCTCATGATCTAAGCTGTATCTGATGGTGAAATATGGAGTCTGAAAGTTAAAAGTTCTAAATATTGTTACCCTTTACTCGTCAGTGTAGCATGTCTCTGCCATGTGGACTAGGAGTGAAGTTGTGAATATCTGAGAGGGACGTGCTAATTGGCAGAGCAATGACTTTATGGTGATAATAGGTAAACCATTTTGTGACTGTTTGTCCCCATCTAATTTGCACCTGAGATTGAATCAGTAAAGGGGTTATTACACTTTATTCAGCAATTACTACAGTGGATTACATTCATTAACATAGTGTAGCTCACTAACCTCCAAGAATTGCTTTCTTCCGATATCTATCTATCTATCTATCTATCTATCTATCTATATATATATATATATATATATATATATATATATATATTTACTTTTGTATTATTGTCATGCAATAGGGAAAGGAGGAGGACATGATGGATCTGGCTTCAATGAGTAGTCAATACTAAGGTGTCGATACGTATACGGATTGACAATTTTCTGTCCAGTCAGGTCATATTTGATGTGTGATAGCACCAACCATATGATTAAACCTTGATTGCTGCCAGGAGGATTAAACTTCTTCTCCTCCCAGTAGCCAATCTCTCAGGGCCGGCGGAGAGCAGCTTCAAAACGTTCTTAACCTGCAAATGAACCCCATATCTGCAAGACAATAGCATTTTCTCTTGTAATAAGTTCCCTATAACATTCAACGTTAAAAGGGTTCTCTGCTTTAAACAATCCAAACTTGTAAGAAGAACCCCTGGTTATAGAGTAACCCCTGATAGGAACCCCAGCTGTAGTCTGTGGGGAAACCTGATGCTAAGTGTAGAACTTCCCTACACGGGAAACTAGGTAAATGAAATTAATGGCTAGTCTCTCTAATGCAGGATAGGATAGGTCCTCCAGGGTGAGGGACACTGTTAAGGCCCCGTCACACTAAGCAACATCGCTAGCAACATCGCTGCTAACGAACAACTTTTGTGACGTTGCTAGCGATGTTGCTGTGTGTGACATCCAGCAACAACCTGGCCCCTGCTGTGAGGTCGTTGGTTGTTACTGAATGTCCTGGGCCATTTTTTAGTTGTTGCTGTCCCGCTGTGCAGCACAGATCGCTGTGTGTGACAGCGAGACAGCAACAACTAAATGTGCAGGCAGCAGGAGCCGGCTTCTGCGGAGGCTGGTAACCAATGTAAACATCGGGTAACCAAGAAGCCCTGTCCTTGGTTACCCGATATTTACCTTTGTTACCAGCCTCCGCCGCTCTCACTGTCAGTGCCGGCTCCTGCTCTGTGCACATGTAGCTGCAGGACACATCGGGTTAATTAACCCGATGTGTGCTGTAGCTAGGAGAGCAGGGAGCCAGCGCTAAGCATTGTGCGCTGCTCCCTGCTCTGTGCACATTTAGCTGCAGCACACATCGGGTAATTAACCCGATGTGTGCTGTAACTAGGAGAGCAAGGAGCCAGCGCTAAGCAGTGTGCGCTGCTCCCTGCTCTGTGCACATGTAGCTGCAGCACACATCGGGTAATTAACCCGATGTGTGCTGTAACTAGGAGAGCAAGGAGCCAGCGCTAAGCAGTGTGCGCTGCTCCCTGCTCTGTGTACATGTAGCTGCAGCACACATCGGGTAATTAACCCGATGTGTGCTGTAACTAGGAGAGAAAGGAGCCAGCGCTAAGCAGTGTGCACTGCTCCCTGCTCTGTGCACATGTAGCTGCAGCACACATCAGGTAATTAACCCGATGTGTGCTGTAACTAGGAGAGCAGGGAGCCAGCGCTAAGCAGTGTGCGCTGCTCCCTGCTCTGTGCACATGTAGCTGCAGCACACATCGGGTAATTAACCCGATGTGTGCTGTAACTAGGAGAGCAGGGAGCCAGCGCTCAGTGTGTGCTGCTCCCTGCTCTCTGCACGTGTAGCTCCGTGCGCTGGTAACCAAGGTAGATATCGGGTTGGTTACCCGATATTTACCTTAGTTACCAAGCGCAGCATCTTCCACGCGGCGCTGGGGGCTGGTCACTGGTTGCTGGTGAGCTCACCAGCAACTCGTGTAGCGACGCTCCAGCAATCCCTGCCAGGTCAGGTTGCTGGTGGGATCGCTGGAGCGTCGCAGTGTGACATCTCACCAGCAACCTCCTAGCAACTTACCAGCGATCCCTATCGTTGTTGGGATCGCTGGTAAGTTGCTTAGTGTGACTGGACCTTTAGGGAGCCTCTCTTAAGTCTGGCCAAGACATCCCCCTCCCCCCAGTTAACTTGAAATTACCCATTAGGTGTATAAAGCTGGGATATCTAACCTGAACAAAGCTTATACCTTAATTCTTAACTATTATGGATATGTTTTTTTGTCAGTGTCAAGTGGTTATTGAATACATTTGACATTATTTGCACTAATATTCTTAATATTAGCAACTTTAGCTTCTTTCCTCTGCAAAAACACATTTTTTTTTACTTGTTAGAAGTAAAAACTCTGAGAAGATTATGATAGTCTAAACAATTTAATTGCCCCCAGGGAGTCACGCTCAGTCAGTGGAACATATTGCTCACAGCTGTGCAGGAATAGCCTTCCATCAGCCTCACAGTTCCTTAATTCTACCTCAATTAAATTGTTTAAGATAATTTAATTATTATTTACATGTCAAGCAGTGACTATTTACATTCTGCAATTATCCCTAATAATTAGCCAGGCAGTAAATTGTAGACTCAGGCAAATACTCAAGTTCTACTCAATATTCTACACTGAAAAAAGGTATGTAATACAGGAAAATAACATTCATATGTCCCCCTGTATCCTCATAGATTGGAAGCTTACGAGCCGAACAAGACCCTCACTCCTCTTGTAACGGTTGAACTATGTGTTACTTTTATATTGTCTTTATTGTCATGTACATGTCAACACTTAAAGAGGTTGACCACTACTTTAACATTAATGGGCTATACTAAGGGTATGTGCGCACGTTGCTTTTTACCTGCTTTTTACCTGCTTTTTTGCTGCTTTTTCTTCTGCGCTGTTTAATGCCAAAATGGATGTGTTCTTCTATTCAAGCAAAGTCTATGGGAATTTGGGTTTCTTGTTCACACTATGTTGTTCAAAATGCTGCCTTTTTGTGGCAGAACTTTGGTCAAAAACTCAGCTTTGCAGTGCAAAACCCAAGTGGCAAAAACAATTGACATGTTGCTTCTTTGAAAAGCTGAGTTTTTGACCAAAGTTCTGCCACAAAAAGGCAGCATTTTGAACAACATAGTGTGAACAAGAAACCCAAATTCCCATAGACTTTGCTTGAATAGAAGAACACATCCATTTTGGCATTAAACAGCGCAGAAGAAAAAGCAGCAAAAAAGCAGGTAAAAAGCAGGTAAAAAGCAACGTGCGCACATACCCTTAGGCCGGCGTCACACGGGACGATCTTCCGTACGATCTATTGAGCGATCGTACCCGCCTAAGTCGTTTGTGCGTCACGGGCAATTAGTTGCCCGTGGCGCACAAAGTTGTTTACCCCGTCACACGCACTTACCTCCTGGACGACATTGCTAAGGGCGGCGAACATCCTCTTCCTGAAGGGGGAGGGACGTTCGGCGTCCCAGCGACGTCACACAGCGGCCGGCCAATAGAAGCGGAGGGGCGTAGATAAGCTGGACGTAACATCCCGCCCACCTCCTTTCTTCTACATTGCCGGCGGGACGCAGGTAAGCTGTGTTCGTCGTTCCCGAGGTGTCACACAGAGCGATGTATGCTGCCTCGGGAACAATGGACAAACGGAGCACAGAAGGAGGACCGACATTTTGGAAATGAACGACGTGTCAACGAGCAACGATAAGGTGAGTATTTTTGCTCATTCTCAGTCGTTCGGAGGTGTCACACGGTACGACATCTTTAATGATGCCGGATGTGCGTCATGAATTACTTGACCCTGACGACATATCACCCGATATATCGTAGCGTGTGACACCGGCCTTAGGATAGGTCATCAATGTCTGATCGGTCAGGGTCTGAAACCCTGCTGATCAGCTGTTCTCGGTCTCGGTAGCAGGCAGGCAGAAATGTTCAGTTTCATAGCTGCCCCATCATCTGCCTCCCATTGGTTTGATTGCGAAGCAGATGTGCAGTACTCAACAGCGGCTGCTATCAGTTGATGGGGTAAATATAGAACTGAGAAATCCGGTGGCAAGGAAAACAGCTGATTGGCAGGGGTGCTGGGTGTAGGACCTCAGCCAATCAGACATTGATGACCAATCCTAAGTAGTGGACAACCTCTTTAACCATAAACTGCTGCAGAATGTTATCGCTATATAAATAAAGTTATTATTAATTATTATTAAATTAGCATATGAGAAGATTGTCTTCAAATTACCATGAGCTATTTTTCCTTATGTGATATTGGACTATTATGTAAGGAATCATGTGCATTGACCAGATGGTGATAAATACACTGCATCAATTACCTAGTGTGACATCTAGTCTTTCTATAAGGGAAAATATCATTGCAGTAGGGCAACTAAATTATATGAAATCCATGGGAACAAACTATGGCCCCGATACATTAAGACTAGGGTTCAGTTTGCCAGTCTAAGGGTGCTTTCACACTACGTCTTTTTAACATGTGTGGGGCCCCGAGGTTCGGTGTCGGTGCAGCGGTGCATTACCTTCAGGGACTCCACGCGGCTGGATCCTGTCACAGGTAGGAAATCCTCTATTTTGATTGTCGTGACGCCACTCTCAGAATTGCGGTCAGTGGAGACCGCCACTGCAGGTTAGGGGGTGCCTGGGGCTGATAGTAGGTGCAGTCAGTTGTAATAGCCTCCTGAGAGTGAGGCATGCCCCAGGGTCCCGTGTAGGTGTGTGGAACTACAAGTCGCAGAATGACTCACACGCACAAGCAGGATGTCTTTCAGGGGTTTTTACTCACTGATGGTGGCAGGGTGAGTAACCCGGGCGTAGCTGGGATGAACCAGGCTGGAACCAGGTGTCCTTCAGGCTGACTGGTGAGGGTGGCTACCAACTCGCCTTCCTTAGCCCGTTGTGTTTTGGGGTAACCCCTGCTTGAAGCCCTGCTGGGGTCGCCCAGGGAAGTTGCTGGTGCCTCTCTCCCCTTCTTTTTGGCCCGTTTGCTTGTAGCCTGGACCAGGTCACTCCGGCTGCTTGCCTCCTGTGAGCTATGGGCCCTCACTTTGGCTACGTGGCTGCGGACTCTGTGGTGTTGTCTTGGGGGTGTAAAGTGCCCCCTCATGCAGGTTTGGCAAAGGACAGGTGGATCTATCCCTGCACTGGGACCTGTTACCCGTTTGGGCCTGGTATCTCCCTGACAGTCTCCTTACTCTCCACTCCGTTGCTCTCTCTTTAGCCGTGTGTGGATTTCGGGCAGCACTACCAGGTGACCGTTCTCCCCCGTCGGTAGTCACTGCGCGTACGTTGTCAGAATTGTGTAGAGCTACAGGGTCTGCTTCTGCCCTCCCTGAACTTCACCACTCAACTGTCTTCGGCTCACTCTTCCCTCCTCTCCTGTTCTTGCCTACGTCACCTAGCAACCAGGCTCTCTACCACACCCCTCGAGTGGAGATGGAGGCTTCGCCCCCTCCTGGGATCCCCAGGGGTCCTCTCAAAGGTAAATGTGTGAGACCTGATCACTATGCGCCTGTGTAGTCACACCTCGGTCAGCCTTCTGGATCACCTGTTTTGTACTGTCCCCAGCATGGGTGCAGTACTCAGTGGTGCCTGACCAGGTCAGGGGCGCCACATTCCCCCTTAGTTATCACCAGCACGTCCTCGGGCTGCAAGACAACATTTTAAAATGCGTAAAACCGTAAAACATGGTAAAACGTTTTAAAACCAACAGGTACCATACATCACCACCCTCCACCCACAAGTCCGTTAACCCACCCTAAACCCTCTCAGGCGGCAGGTCACCGGTTTCTTTTGGTAACCAGGTCTGGGCCATCAGCTTCCCCAGACCTTTCTTCCCATCTGCCTCTCCCGTTGGCCGCGCCTTCAGCCACTTCTGGCAGGATGTAGAGGCGGCTTTCATGGTCTGGTGGTTTAAGGGTATACCTGGCCTGGTGGAGCCGCGCCTTCAGCCTCTTCTGGCAGGATGTAGAGGCGGCCTCCACAGTTGGTGCTGACCAGGTACCCTCTTTGTGGTGGAGAGCCAGGCCCCATAAACAGGCGTGCTCCCTGGTAGTGGTGGTACCTCAGGGGTAACTATAAACACTGCGAGAGTTTGTGGCTATAGCCAGTTCATAGCCTTAAGGTTCATGGGTTAAAGTGCAAAAGGGTTTCTCACACAAGTTCATGTGGGCACGTGCTTAAACTTGAACGTTGCAAAACTTTTCAAACTGCTGTAGTTTTCTTTACTTTTCTCTACTCCATTCCACCAGGGCTTTTGCCTATTGGGCTTTGGCACCTGACATTTTCTATGTTTCTGTCGTCTGTTTCTTTTTCTGTATCCTCATCTTCTGTTGTTGAGATAGCAGGTTTACTGTAGGGATTTCTGGGGCAGGGTGTGACATCTAGTGCGTACCATCCGCGTTCTCCTTGGTGCTTTGTAAATTCTACTGGGTCTCCTATCTGTAGGTTTCTTCCTGGATGTCCTCTAGGTAAATGTGCTCTAACATCCCTTCTGTTCACAAAGATGCCCTCTTTTACACCAGGTGCTACTATAAAGCCATATCCAGGCCTTAGACTGAAGTCTTCTACAACTCCTCGACAAAGTGGGCCTCTGACCTGCGATTTGGCTCTTCTCAAGGACCGCTTTTCCTCTAAGTCTCTGGCCGTGACCTCGTCCTTCTCCTCGGGAGACTGCTGTGCAGGTGGATCCCTTGTCCTGCTGCGGCGCCGTGTCCTGCGGGCTGGGTCCTGCCTGGCTGCCACCTCACCGCTTGCAGGCTCCCAGGTGAGGTATCTGGACAAATCTTCCTCAGCGGAGGATGTCGGGCCCTCTTCATCCCAGCGGGAGTACGGCAGCATCTCTGGCTCTTGGACTGGTGGTGCATCCACTGCTGATGGCTCTGGGGTCAGCTTCTCAGCTTCCTGGCCTCCCCTCCCCCTTAGTTCTTCTGGGCACTCCTCTTGTGGCAGCGCTAGGGATGGATTTTCATCAGCAGGCCAGGGCGGGGGACCCTTTGGCATGAATGTTGCAGGAGTCTTCCTGTGAGTATGCGGAGGGAGCAGATACCGGTCCACCATCTCCTTTGGGAAGTGGGCCTCTAGATCAGCCTTCAGCTTCCAGTATTCGGGGTCCTCCCCCAGCAGGGACTTCCTAGCAGGGACTTCCTTGGGCTGGGGAGCGGTGCCTGCTCTGACCTGGCAGGCCGGGGTAAATAATTGTACAGTCTTGTCTTGGCGGGCCGAGCAGGGCATCGCTGCGGCGGCCTGGATTGGCGTCACAGCTGCGATGGAATCTGTGCGGGCCGGGCTGGGCGCTTCTGCGGCCTGGATTGGCGTCGCAGCTGCAATGGGATCTGTGCGGGCCGGGCTGGGCGCTTCTGCGGCCTGGATTGGCGTCGCAGCTGCAGCCGGTCCTTGGCGGGTCGCACCTGCGGCGTGGAGGAGGGTCGCGGTGGCAGCCGGATCTTTGCGGGCCGGGCTGGGCATCGTTGCGGCGGCCTGGGCTCGGCGGGCCGCACCTGGCGTGGCTGCGGCCTGATTCAGCGTCGCCGCGCCGGGCATCTCTCCAGGGACCGCGGGCATGGCAGCAGGGGTCGGGGCACTCGCGCTGACAGGGGCAACACAGGACTCACCCATCGGTAACATCATCGGGGTCTGAGTCGTCGCCGCTCGGTCTGGCACTCGTCGTGCGGTTCCCCTCTCATAGGCCTGAACCGCTGCAGCCATCTCCAGAAGCTCCGTACGTCCCTCGCTGATCTGCCATACGACCCTGGCCTCCAGTTGGTCGCAAAACTGGGCAAGTTCCCGATACCACCAGGCAGCGGAGCCTGGTTCTGGGTCTCTGCGTTCAGACGCCATTTCCTCTGCGTCTCCTTCTTCTAGTAGCAGGCTTCTGGCTCCCTTTCTTTCCCGACGTCTCTGAACGCCTCCGCTCTCATCACTTGCGAGGCCAGGACCCTTCAGGGGAATTCTGGGTAGCCACACCTCTTCGTGGGCGGTAACTTCTCCCAGCGCGGGCTGCTGTTGTTTTTCAGCGCGCTTTTCATGGTGGCAATATGGCGGCGCTTCCAATTTTCCAAGCGGACCGCCCAGGCACATGGTCACCTGTCTGAACAGGTCTAGTCCTTATCCTGTTCGTGACGCCAGATGTGTGGGGCCCCGAGGTTCGGTGTCGGAGCAGCGGTGCATTACCTTCAGGGACTCCACGCGGCTGGATCCTGTCACAGGTAGGAAATCCTCTATTTTGATTGTCGTGATGCCACTCTCAGAATTGCGGTCAGTGGAGACCGCCACTGCAGGTTAGGGGGTGCCTGGGGCTGATAGTAGGTGCAGTCAGTTGTAATAGCCTCCTGAGAGTGAGGCATGCCCCAGGGTCCCATGTAGGTGTGTGGAACTACAAGTCGCAGAATGACTCACACGCACAAGCAGGATGTCTTTCAGGGGTTTTTACTCACTGATGGTGGCAGGGTGAGTAATCCGGGCGTAGCTGGGATGAACCAGGCTGGAACCAGGTGTCCTTCAGGCTGACTGGTGAGGGTGGCTACCAACTCGCCTTCCTTAGCCCGTTGTGTTTTGGGGTAACCCCTGCTTGAAGCCCTGCTGGGGTCGCCCAGGGAAGTTGCTGGTGCCTCTCTCCCCTTCTTTTTGGCCCGTTTGCTTGTAGCCTGGACCAGGTCACTCCGGCTGCTTGCCTCCTGTGAGCTATGGGCCCTCACTTTGGCTACGTGGCTGCGGACTCTGTGGTGTTGTCTTGGGGGTGTAAAGTGCCCCCTCATGCAGGTTTGGCAAAGGACAGGTGGATCTATCCCTGCACTGGGACCTGTTACCCGTTTGGGCCTGGTATCTCCCTGACAGTCTCCTTACTCTCCACTCCGTTGCTCTCTCTTTAGCCGTGTGTGGATTTTGGGCAGCACTACCAGGTGACCGTTCTCCCCCGTCGGTAGTCACTGCGCGTACGTTGTCAGAATTGTGTAGAGCTACAGGGTCTGCTTCTGCCCTCCCTGAACTTCACCACTCAACTGTCTTCGGCTCACTCTTCCCTCCTCTCCTGTTCTTGCCTACGTCACCTAGCAACCAGGCTCTCTACCACACCCCTCGAGTGGAGATGGAGGCTTCGCCCCCTCCTGGGATCCCCAGGGGTCCTCTCAAAGGTAAATGTGTGAGACCTGATCACTATGCGCCTGTGTAGTCACACCTCGGTCAGCCTTCTGGATCACCTGTTTTGTACTGTCCCCAGCATGGGTGCAGTACTCAGTGGTGCCTGACCAGGTCAGGGGCGCCACACATGCGTCCTGAACGTTTTTTTGCTGCAAAAGCAGATCCTGCTTTTACAGCAAAAAACGCATGCAAACGCATGTGTTACTTTGCAGGATCCTGTCACTGGATGTTTAGGGGCGGGCATTGGAGTCATGTGATCGGGAGTGATGGGAACTAAACGTGCCAGACTGGGAGCCGGCTTCTTACAACTGCGGAGGTTCGTAACCAAGGTAAACATCGGGTATACTTGCTTGGATACCCGATATTTACTTTGGTTACGAGCGTCTGCAGCTGCTAGGAGCCGGGCTCCCTGCACACGTAACCAACGTAAACATCGGGTAACTAAGATAAGTGGCTACCCGATATTTACCTTGGTTACGAGTGTCCGCAGCTCTCAGGTGGAGGAGAGGGAGGGGGAGAGACAGAGAGGTAGGAGAAAGAGGGACTGATCACGCGAGACTGGTTCTGGGCATGCTCAGTAGTGCAAGCAGGATCCTGTCTATCAGCATGCCAGCGTTCACATGCGTTTGCATGCTGTTTAGTCAGGATCCAGCGATTTGCAGTATTTGGACGCAGCACAAAAACGCTAGTCGCTGGATCCTCACTATAACGCACGCAAACGCAGGTGAACGCATGTTAACGCGAGTCCATTGCAAATGCATTGAAATGAAAACGCATTTGCACTGGATCCGTTTTTGCGTTAAAAAAACGTTCAGGACGCATGTTAAAAAGACGTAGTGTGAAAGCAGCCTTAATGAGGGACGTGCATAGATAATCTAATCAAATCGTTAAGGGGTGAATGCCACGTAATTTATCGCATCTTATCAGTAGAGATGAGTGGTGGTCGAAACAAACTGTTTGCCAATCTCAAATTTGACCTATGTTAGGCGATGTTTGAGTTGTTTGACGATCGCGAACAATTAGCTTCAAATTTGACAGTTCGAGGTTATGTTCGATTATGGTTCGATCACCAAAAGCGTAACTGACTTTTTACAGTAATACTGTCATTCAATGTTAATACAGTGGAACCTTAGTTAACGAGAAAAATCCGTTCTTGGAGTGTGCTTGTTAACCAAGTTACTTGTTCAGCAAAGCAAGATTTCCCATAGGAAATCATTGCAATGCAGACAATTCGTTCCACAACTTGTTAAATGTCCCATCCTGGTCCCCTATTGTGCCATTCCACACATGCACAAACACACACAAACACGTACAAACACAAACAAGCACACACAAACATACACGCACACACACATATTATGCTCACCTTACCTTCCGTTCCATCACCAGCCTCCTGGGACTTGCAGTACAGGATGTGTATCAGGTAACCATGTGACTGATGCCCCGGAGCTTCCGCTGCCAGTGTGCTGACGTCAAAGGCAGAAGCCGCTTGCCTCTGATTGGCCAGCGTGCTGCCTTTGAGTAGCATCAGACAGAGGAAGTTCCTCCCTCATCGCGATGATACACGTAGTTCGCCGCTACAGGATGTGTATCGGGTAACCATCGCGACAAGGGAGGAACTTCCTCTGTCAGACGTTACTCAAAGGCAGCGCTCTAGCCAATCAGAGGCAAGCGGCTCCTGTCTTTGACATCAGCGCTCTGGCAGCGGAAGTTCCGGCATCGGTCGCGTTGGTTACCCGATACACATCCTGTAGCGGCGAACTACGTGTATTGGGTAACCATCGCAATGAGGGAGGAACTTCCTTTGTCAAACGCTACTGAAAGGCAGCGCGCTGGCCAATCAGAGGCAAGCGGCTCCTGTCTTTGATGTCAGCACGCTGGCAGCGGAAGCTCCGATTAATCGGTCGCATGGTTACCCAACACACATCTTGTACCGGCGAACTGCAAGTCCAAGGGGGCCAGTGATGGAACGGAAGGTAAGGTGAGCATAATATGTGTGTGCGTTTGTGTTTGTGCATGTTTGTATGTGTTTGTGTTTGCCTGCCATTGTTTTCAATGGTGTTCAAAGGTGTTCGAAAGTGTTTGACGAACGTTCGTCGAACGTTCGACGAACACACCCACCGTTCGACGAACCGGACCGAACTCGAACACTAGAGTGGTGGCTAATCTCTACTTAACAGTGGTGTGCACCTGTGTTTGCCTCACGATAAATTTTACCCCTACGATGTACAAACATTTGCGACTATTTATAATGTTTAAAGGGAACCTGTCAGGTCAAAAAAAGTTATAACCTACAAGCAGGAGCATGTGTGAGCTATTAACCCCTTCCTACCCATCCCCGTGTTGTAATATTGTGTAATATGAAAGTAATAAAATAAGTTTACATGCTTTCATGCGTCTACATGCTTTCCATGGATTTACGTGAGCGATGTCACCTCTGCTCCTTCAGAATCCCGCACATCCACGCTAACCATTCTCATCGCCTTCTCATCCGGGTGTTTGCTTGTCGGCTTCAGACGTGCACTGCACATGCTCAGGAGACTCCTGCGGTTCTGGTCATGCACAGCGCGCATCTGAACCCAGCAAGTGAACAACAGGATGAGAAGGCGGTGAGAATGGTAAGCATGCACGCGCGGGACCTGAAAACGGTGATGATGACGTGGCACGTGTAAATCCATAGTATCATGCCCACAGAGGCGTGATACCATGGAAAGCATGCAAACTCCCACAGGGCGATGTGACGCCTATGAGGCTAGACACCCTGCTCATTTACATAGGGAATATGTATGTAATAAAACGTATTTTATTACTTTCATATTACACCTTATTACAAGAAAGGGATGGGTAGGAAGGGGTTACTAGCTCACACAGGCTCCTGCTTGTACGTTATAACACTTTTTTGACCTGACAGGGTCCCTATAACACCTTGATGTATTGATCCCTTAGGCAGGCTTTGCACACTACGACATCGCAGGTGCGATGTCGGTGGGGTTAAATTGAAAGTGACGCACATCCGGCGTCGCAGTCGATATCGTAGTGTGCAAATCCTTTTTGATACGATTAATGAGCGCAAAAGCATCGTTATCGTATCATCGGTGTAGAGTCCAACATTTCCATAATGCCGGTGCAGCAACAGGTATGATGTAGTTCCTCATTCCTGCGGCAGCACACATCGCTGTGTGTGAAGCCGCAGGAGCGAGGAATATCTCCTACCTGCGTCCCGGCTGCAATGCGGAAGGACGGAGGTGGGCGGGATGTTTACGTCCTGCTCATCTCCGCCCCTCCGCTGCTATTGGCCGCCTGCCGTGTGACGTCGCTGTGACACCGCACGACCCGCCCCCTTAGGAAGGAGGTGGGTCGCCGGCCATAGCGATGTCGCACGGCAGGTGAGTGCATGTGAAGCCGGTGTAGCGATAATGTTCGCTCCGCCAGCAATCACAAGATATCGCTGCTGCGACGGGGGCAGGGACTATCGCGCTCGACATCGCAGCATCGGCTTGCGATGTCGCAGCGTGCAAAGTACCCCTTAGTGTTAAACAGAGGTACACTATGGCCCATGAAATGTCCTCGATGCTGTATTATAGATCTGTATTATATTAATCTGTAATACAGTCTTGTACATGAAGCCTAAATGTAGTATTCTTTTAGAATGAATGCACATGCTGGGTATTATGTATATATGGTGCAGTAAAATCAGCAGTGGTAAAATCAGGAACATAATACAGTAAGAGACCCATGAATGGGCAGGGCATCATGGTCAATACTTGGACCAAAAAGGTTGGATGTGTAAAATCAGCCTAAATCTAAGCTTACATGACTTTATTTTCAGTGTAAGTATTATCTGTGGAAAAGACTGATAGCACTCAGATCAATTTTATTCAATTGGGCAGCTCAGATGACCGTTTTGTTTTTTTTTTTACATTGATCGAATGTTTGATTAAAAAAAAAATCACAGCATGCACTGTTCTCTTCCATATTTTGGATGAGATGTGTCTATTCAAGCCTATGGGTGCACCAAAAAATTGGATACCGTATGGATCAACCATATAGGATCCAATTTTTATGAATACAAGGCAATGCTTTAACCACTTTATCATCAAGGATGTATACTATATATACAGTCAGGGCCAGAAATATTTGGACAGTGACACAAGTTTTGTTATTTTAGCTGTTTACAAAAACATGTTCAGAAATACAATTATATATATAATATGGGCTCAAAGTGCACACTCCCAGCTGCAATATGAGAGTTTTCACATCCAAATCGGAGAAAGGGTTTAGGAATCGTAGCTCTGTAATGCATAGCCCCCTCTTTTTCAAGGGACCAAAAGTAATTGGACAAGGGACTCTAAGGGCTGCAATTAACTCTGAAGGCGTCTTCCTCGTTAACCTGTAATCAATGAAGTAGTTAAAAGGTCTGCGGTTGATTACAGGTGTGTGGTTTTGCATTTGGAAGCTGTTGCTGTGACCAGACAACATGCGGTCTAAGGAACTCTCAATTGAGGTGAAGCAGAACATCCTGAGGCTGTAAAAAAAGAAAAAATCCATCAGAGAGATAGCAGACATGCTTGGAGTAGCAAAATCAACAGTCGGGTACATTCTGAGAAAAAAGGAATTGACTGGTGAGCTTGGGAACTCAAAAAGGCCTGGGCGTCCACGGATGACAACAGTGGTGGATGATCGCCGCATACTTTCTTTGGTGAAGACGAACCCGTTCACAACATCAACTGAAGTGCAGAACACTCTCAGTGAAGTAGGTGTATCTGTCTCTAAGTCAACAGTAAAGAGAAGACTCCATGAAAGTAAATACAAAGGGTTCACATCTAGATGCAAACCATTCATCAATTCCAAAAATAGACAGGCCAGAGTTAAATTTGCTGACAAACACCTCATGAAGCCAGCTCAGTTCTGGAAAAGTATTCTATGGACAGATGAGACAAAGATCAACCTGTACCAGAATGATGGGAAGAAAAAAGTTTGGAGAAGAAAGGGAACGGCACATGATCCAAGGCACACCACATCCTCTGTAAAACATGGTGGAGGCAACGTGATGGCATGGGCATGCATGGCTTTCAATGGCACTGGGTCACTTGTGTTTATTGATGACATAACAGCAGACAAGAGTAGCCGGATGAATTCTGAAGTGTACAGGGATATACTTTCAGCCCAGATTCAGCCAAATGCCGCAAAGTTGATCGGACGGCGCTTCATAGTACAGATGGACAATGACCCCAAGCATACAGCCAAAGCTACCCAGGAGTTCATGAGTGCAAAAAAGTGGAACATTCTGCAATGGCCAAGTCAATCACCAGATCTTAACCCAATTGAGCATGCATTTCACTTGCTCAAATCCAGACTTAAGACGGAAAGACCCACAAACAAGCAAGACCTGAAGGCTGTGACTGTAAAGGCCTGGCAAAGCATTAAGAAGGAGGAAACCCAGCGTTTGGTGATGTCCATGGGTTCCAGACTTAAGGCAGTGATTGCCTCCAAAGGATTCGCAACAAAATATTGAAAATAAAAATATTATGTTTGGGTTTGGTTTATTTGTCCAATTACTTTTGACCTCCTAAAATGTGGAGTGTTTGTAAAGAAATGTCTACAATTCCTACAATTTCTATCAGATATTTTTGTTCAAACCTTCAAATTACACGTTACAATCTGCACTTGAATTCTGTTGTAGAGGTTTCATTTCAAATCCAATGTGGTGGCATGCAGAGCTCAACTCGCGAAAATTGTGTCACTGTCCAAATATTTCTGGACCTAACTGTACGTCCTTGGTCGTGTATAGCCCTAAAAGTTCAAATCACCCCCCTTTTGCCCCTCATTCATAAATGCCTAATCTATCAAAGTCTAAAATAAATTAATCTGATTTCTAAAGGGCATTGTGAGAAAAATAAAAACACCAGAATTACGGGTTTTATTGGTTTCCACAACATTGCTTTAAAATACAATAACAGACGATCAAAATGTCATATCTAGTAAAAAAAATGTAATATAATTAAAAATGTCAGCTCAAGACGCAATAAATAATCCATCACTGAGCCCCAGATCCCGAAAAATGAGAATGCTACAGGTCTAGGAAAATGGAGAGATTTTTTTTTCACCACTTACATAAAAGTAAAGCTATACATGTTTGGTATCTGTGAACTCTTACTGACTGGGGGAAATCATATTACTAGGTCAGTTTTACCATATAGTGATTGAGGTAAATAAAAAATGCTAAAAACAATTGTGGAATTGTGCTTTGTTTGCAATTTCCACTCACTTAGAAATTTGTCCCCATTTTCGAGTACAACATGGGGCAGAATGAATGGTGTCATTCAAAAGTACAACTTGTCCAGCAAAAGAACAAGCACTCATATGGCTATATTGATGGAAAACTAAAAAAGTTATGGCTGTTGGAAGAAAGGTGGAGGAACAAACTAAAACGAAAAATTGAAACTTGCCAGGTGGTGAAGGGGTTAAAGAGAATCTGTGGCCAGATTTTTTCTACTTAATCTTAGAATAGCATAAATGTAGATTCCAGTGATGTATACATTATTGGGCTGCTTGTTGAAGCTTTGATAGAATTACTGTTTACCAGCAGAAGATTATCAGGTCTGCTGCCATGTAGTCGCATCTCAGCCCCTACCACTAATTGACAGCTTTCTGCCTATGCACAGTAGACACAGTAAACTGCCAATCGGTGGTGTGGGGAGGGTTACAGAGAGTGCAGCATTCAGAGAACTGGAAAATCTGCAGCAGATAAAATGGATTTTAATCAATACCCAGCACCCATTAAAGTAATTGAGAAGTGGCTAGAATCAGGGGTTCTGCCCTTACATCATGGTGCTCTCTGATGGGATAGCAAAAACCTTTTAGCAGATTCATATTATTAAAATTCATATTTATTACTATGTACAAAAAGCTGTTTTAAGTAAAACATTTGTACACCGCATAATCCTTTATTTTGTTTAGAATACAGAATACAGTTTTGCAATTGTCTAGTCCAGTGTAGTTTGTAGTGTCTGCTTTAGGTTGCCTAAGGATAAGTAAGTTTACTTATAAAGAAAAAAAATACTTTTTTAGGCTGAATTCTTTAAAAGTTAAATACTTAAGCCTTAGGCAACATCTCCCAAACTGTTCATATGGTTGTGTTTGTTGTAATCAGTGCACTGAAATTATGCATAATTTGCTCTCCATGGTTCTGAGTCTAAGATCACATAGAGTCAAGCATAATTACTGCCAAGATGGAGATGTGTTCATGCACCTTGGGGTACCCAACATGTAGTTTTAACACAAGAAAAAAAAAGATCTAAAATTACTAGGAAATTGCTTAACTACACTTTGCCTTGGAGGCATATAGATTAACAATGACTAATAGCAGGAACTCCTATAAAGAGAGTGCAGAGGCTTTTGTTTGAAAGGGAAAAAGGCATTGCCTAAAATATGTTCTCCAATATACAACTCGCATATTTAGCAGTCTTATCAGCCATGTTTTGACATTGCCACCTATTGTAAACCTATGATACAGAGACAATAGAGCCTACAGCTCTGAATGTTCTTTTAATTTCTGAAATTATAGCATAGCTACCACGATCTGTACCCAAAAAGTATTTCAAAGAGTATTTACATTATGTATATACCATAAGAATACAGAGTTGCCAACCTTACTCTGTAACTGCAACTTATCCAAAGATCACTTATTAATAGGGATGATCGAATACCTCAAATATTCGGCTTCGCGAATATTTTCCGAATAGGTCACCGCTATTCGAATAGTCAATGCACAATGGAAGTTTATGGGCAGCCCGAATTGTTGTGAATAGTTGTTATTCGGGTTTCTCATAGACTTACATTGCGCATCAAAAATTCGCAAATAGTCGAATAGTGGCGACCTATTCGGAAAATATTCACGAAGTCGAATATTTGAGGTATTCGATCATCCCTACTTATTAACAGAATTTACTATTAGTTGTAAGATGATCATACTCAAGTATGATTTTTTTAAGTCGCTAGTTCTTGAGTATGATCATCTTACAAATAATAGTAAATTCTGTTAATAAGTAGGGATGATCGAATACCTCAAATATTCGACTCCGTGAATATTTGCTGAATAGGTTGCCGCTATTCGACTATTCGCAAATATTTGATGCGCAATGTAAGTCTATGAGAAACGTGAATAACAACTATTCGCAACTATTTGGGCTTCCCATAGACTTACATTGTGCATCGACTATTCGAATAGTGGCGACCTATTCGGAAAATATTCACGAAGCCGAATATTTGAGGTATTCAATCATCCCTACTTATTAACAGAATTTACTATTAGTTGTAACATAATCATACTCAAGTATGATTTTTTTTAAGTCGCTAGTACTTGAGTATGATCATCTTACAATTAATAGCAAATTCTGTTAATAAGTAGGGATGCTTGAATACCTCAAATATTCGGCTTCATGAATATTTTCCGAATAGGTCACTGCTATTCCACTATTCGCGAATATTCGATGTGCAATGTAAGTCTATGAGAAACCCGAATAACAACTATTCGCAACTATTCGGGCTTCCAATAGAGTTACATTGTGCATCGACTATTCGAATAGCGGCGACCTATTCGGAAAATATTCACAAAGCCGAATATTTGAGGTATTCGACCATCCCTACTTATTAACAAAATTTACTATTAGTTGTAAATTGATCATACTCAAGTACTAGCGATTTCCAAAAAATCATAGAGGCACTTAGAAAAAGTCATAAAGTATTTTTAAACTTCATCCAGGAATTTACGGAGAGTGGGCAACCCAACTACATAAATATATTTAAAAAAAACTTTATAAAATATTAAAAATAATTTTTAGTGGAGGATTGGATTAAAAAAGTGAATCCAATGCAGCTGTTTTGTCTTCAGCTCCAGGCTCCGCTCCCTTCCTCTTTAACCTCCGCCCTTTCCTGTGCTCCACGTTGGGCCTTACAAGTGGGTCAGCATTCCCCAAGATCTGTTAAGACTTACATAGACAGACTCCCAGTTTCTAAGAATTCAGTCACTGTGGTCTTCAGTTGCTGTTTGTTTGGAGTCAATTGTGTCGTCCGTATATATATATATATGACATATCCAGAACCATCAAATAGGTATTGCAGTAAGAATAGGTCATCAATCCCCAGTTATAGGTGATAACTTGCTGATCGCTTAAGATCCCACCACTGAGGACCTCATTAAACCCCACCAAAAATACTACATATGAAAAATAAACAAAACAGAAACATAAGAACAGGACTCTGCAGTGTCTACCTGAAAGAAGAGGTGGAGCAGCATGTACACCACTCCTTCATGCATTGTCCGTTGGACGGCTGGAGATTGCCAGGTACTCTACACCTTAATAATTGTATAATACCCTGATATATTCAATGTGTGTAACATTGGCAAAACAAAAAGAGGCATTCTGGGACTTGCAAAAAATTATTTTAAAGGAATAAAATGATACTCTAGTGCAGCTGCTCTGGTGCTTTCTGTAAGTATCTGTTTATAGTGGTGCCATCTACTTATATGTTGTCTCGTGCTGTCTGATGTGGAGAACACCAGAGTGGTGGTGCTGGAAAACAGTGGATTTATTATTTAAGAAATAGTTCTTTTGTTATTTTATGCCATTTACTACCAAAACCCCTTAATGTTGGAACCAATTTTGACCCTAATCACCAAGCCACATTTTGAAATTCTGAAGAGTATCACCTTATGTGGTAATAACTCTGGAACGCTGCAATGAATGCCTCTGATTGTGAGAATGTTTTTTTGTAACACATTGTACTTTATGTTAGTGCTAAATTTAAGGCAATATTTTTTTCATTTATTTGTGAAAATTTCTGAATTTTGGCAAAAGTTTCGCAATTTTGAAACTTAAAATGTTAGTATTGAAACCAGTTAAACCACTTAGTCATGATGTACAAGTCTCTGTGAGTGACTGGGCTGTGGGCAGAGTTTCACCGCACATCACATCTCAGTATCGCTCCTGCTTGCGGTGCTCTGCAGTGAAGGAGAGATCGCGGAAGATGATGGGCTGTGATGTGCGATGAAACTCCGCCCACAGCACAGTCACTCAGGAAGACTGGGTCCCTCCTCTGTGATGTTGGGTCAGCTTCCAAGTTGATGTAACATCACCGGATATCAAAGGTCACTACTACCGGGGGTCATGTGATGGGGGATGAACGGAGAGCAATAGAGAGATTCACATTCATTATTGACAACAGAAGGTAAATAGGAAAAGCCTTCTGTTTCAGCTTTACATCGATATGGCCACTATGCTTTGTAGTGGACAACATCTTTACTGCAAAATGGAATGGAAAACAAAATTCTCAGCAAAATTTTACTTTACCTTCAATTGTTTCACTTTTACAAGGGATAGAAAAAAAATGGACCCCACAAATTGTTATCCAGTCTTTTATGAGCATGGTGGTCCTCTACATGTGGTCAGAAACATCTGTTTGGACAAGTAGCTAAGCACAGAATGGAAGGAGTGCCATTTGATTTTTGGGTCACAGAATTGGCTCACATAGATTGCGGACATCTAAGGTCACTAACCAGCAGAATCCCCCACAAGTGGCCCCATTTTGAAAACTAGACTGATCAGGGAATTCATCTAGGGGTGTATTGAGCATGTTGAACACATAGGTATTTCAAAGAACTTTTTAAAATGTGAATGTGAAAACAAAAATTACATTTTATTCCACTAAAATGTTCTTTTAGACCCAAATTTGTAATTTTTACAATGGATAATACTAGAAAGCAGACTCCATAATGTGTTAGGCACACACTGATACCCCATATGTGGTCAAAAACTATTGTTTGGGGACATGACAGAGCATGGAAAGGAAAGAGCGCTATTTGATTATTGGAGCGTAAATTTGTTTGGAAATGATTGTGAATGCAATGTCGCATTTGCAGAGCCCCTGACATGCCAGAACAGCAGATTTCCCTTGAAAAGTGACTCCCTTTTGGAAACTAGACCCCTCAAGGAATTAATATATGTGTGTATTGAGCATTTTTATCCTACAGGTGATTCATGAAACTTTATAATATTTACATGTGAAAAAAAATTACATTTTTTCAACTAAATACTGTTTTAGCACCAAATTTATAGATTACACAAGGGGTTATGGGAGAAATTTGACCATATAATTTGCATTTTCTCCTGAACACTTGGATATCCTATATGTCATCAAAAACTAATGTTTGGGCAAATGGCAGGGCTCTGAAACCAAAAAGCGCATCTTAATTTTTGGAACACAAATTTGTACACCATGTTGCATTTGCAGAGGCCAAAAAGCAGAAAACTCCCTAAATTACCCCTCTGTACAGATTGCCCCTCTCAGTGATTTAATGAATGCGTGCAGAGAGTATTTTGAAACACTCATGCCTTTTTTTCCTGGAGAGATGCAAATATGCCAGCCTTGTGGAGACACGCACCCCATAAATTAAGTGCGCTCTCCCCACTACAATAATCCCACACATGTGGACACTTATTGGAGTTTAGACACAGGGGGGCTGTTACGGTTGCTGCGAGCACTGGAGACTATGTCCAGATTTCTTGCTACTGCACATGTGCGAGCGCTGGAGACTAAGTCCAGATTTCTTGCTACTGCACATGTGCGAGCGCTGGAGACTAAGTCCAGATTTCTTGCTACTGCACATGTGCGAGCGCTGGAGACTAAGTCCAGATTTCTTGCTACTGCACATGTGCGAGCGCCGGAGACTAAGTCCAATCTTGGAGCCATTGCACATGTGCGGGTGACATCATCGCTGACACGAGGTCACATGTCTCTGACACCTTCTATGCCGATTGGTCGCTGGTCATGTGCTTGTGACGTCTTGCTCGGTGATAGGCCAGCATGACGTCACTCCTGTCGTTCTGGCAGCGGATTGGCTCTGGTGTCCTCCATCTTGGATGAGGCACAGAGTCTATATAAGACCCTGACACACGCCGCATGGTGCTCAGTCCTCTTGGTTCATGCATATGAGTAGACGCTCTGTGCGCGTTCCTCTAGGCATTCCTCTGTTTATGCTAGGTGAGCGCTACCGGCAGGGTAGCGGTCTTATACCTTACAGCTTCGGCTGCTGTCCGTATCCTTACCTCTTAGGGGAGCGGACATAGGCAGGTGCCTGAGGCACATGGTCTGGCTGGGCCTTGTGATTCTACTCGTAGGTGGACGTTGCCGCTAGGGTAACGTTCCTTATACTGCGTCTGGCAGTTGTTCGTATCCTCGCACACTAGGGGAGCGAACAGAGGTAGGAGCTTTGTGTGGCTTACGCTGCTGTTCGTCTCTTTTGCACCACTAGAAGAGCGGACCTAGGCAGGTGCCATATCTAGTGGTTCGTGTCCTCGCACACTAGTGGAGCGAACGCAGGTAGGAGCTTTGTGCGGCTTATGCTGCTGTTCGTCTCTTTTGCACCACTAGAAGAGCGGACCTAGGTAGGTGCCATTTCGCACACATTGCCTTTGTCTCTGTGATTATTAACAGAGATCATTCCACACACCCTCCAAGTAAGGGAGGAATTGCTTTACTTACTTATTATATCCTTCTGTGAGTTAACAGAGGTATTGCACTCTGCCATAGTCTGCAGCAAAGTCTTTGCACGGTGGACCCTGACTGTCTGATACTCCTTTCGGTTATTATCAGACAGCCCCCCGTAACAGGGGCCCAAAAGGAGGAGGGGCATTTGGATTTGTGAGTGCAGATTTCACTGGAATTTATTTGGGTGGTGGGAGACTTTGTTCTACCAGTTCTATATTTCCAGTGACAGAAGAGACAGATCTGAGTGGTGCCTGTTTTTTCGCAGGATAAGTTAAGAGTTTACGGGTAACATTTTGGGGTACTGAACATTTTTTTATTACTTTTAGCATAATGCTGGGATCACATTCTTGTGTTCTGCACTGAGCACTTACATCGAAATTTCCATGTAAATCCCCCAAAAATGTGATTCAGACTAAATCCCCGATGGAAACACTCTAGTGAGCCAGATGGAGACACTTTGGACTCCGTTTGGCGCCTGTTTCACTGGTGTCCACCTTTTTAGGAATGAATATGTGGCGCCCCTGACCTGGTCAGGCACCACTGAGTACTGCACCCATGCTGGGTCAGTACAACACAGGTAATCCCAGAGGCTGACTAGGGTGTGGACACACAGACACGAAGTAACTAGGAACACACACAGCTTAGAGGGGACCCCTGGGCAGTTCCCAGGGAGGGGGTGTGGCCCTCGCATCTCAGCTAGTGGTGGGTGTGGGACTAGAGACAAGGAGTTGTGCAGAGGCAGCCGAAGGAGAAGGAGTGGAGGAGCCGCGTCTGGAGGGCAGAGAAAAGGAGCAGGGCCCTGTCAGACACTGCACCAATCAGTGGCTGCTGGCGGGGGAGAAAGGCTACCATGTAGTGCTGCCTGAAATCCACCTGGTGCAGAGGTGGCTGAGAAGGGGACTGCCAGTAGACCAAGCCCGCACGGGGCAACAGTGCCCCAGAGCAGGGGCCCATTCAGTTGGCCTGCCAAAACTGCCGGTGAGGGCCCTTAATGTGCCTCACCAACCTACATAGAGTCCGCAGCTACAGCAGCAACGAGGGGGCCCATGAGGAGCACAGAGCCTGGAGCCGTCTTACCTTGGTCCACGCTGCCCGCAAACGGGCCAGAAAGGGGAGAACAGCAGATGCGACTTCCCTGGGTGATTCCAGCAATACTACAAGTAGGAGTCACCTCAAAACAAGAAGGGCAAGGAAGGCGAGTCAGCAGTCACCCCTATATCAGCCGAAGGGATACCTGGTTCCACCTGGTTCATCATAGCATCGCCCGGGTTAACTCACCCCTGCCACCTGAAAGTGAGTAAAAACCCTGAAAGACATTACTGTTTTGTGTGTGAGTTCTTCTGTGACCTAGGTCCTACATACTTACACCGGGCCCTGGGGCCAGCCTCACTCTCGGGAGGCCACAACATTTAACTACACCTACCATCAGCCCCAGGTGTTCCCTAAACTGCTTTGGCGGTCGCCCTGACCGCAATACCGAGAATGGCATCACGAATCCCATTGAAGTTAACCTACCTGTGACCAGAAGATTTCCAAGCCCATGGAGACCCTGCGGCGTCCTGCATCAGAAGGTAATGCGGGGCTCCACACATATATCTGTGGTCAACCACAATTTTGAGCTAAAAAGACTTCTAAAATGATGGAACACCGCCAGAAGAGAGACCTGAGAGAGTCCAAAGTCACTCAATCTGCCTCATTATAGTTCGTGGTTCCATCTGGGGTTTTGTCTGAATCGCAGCTTTTGAGATTTAAGCAGAAACGTGATGTGAGTGCTCAATAGAGAGCACAGGATAAATGTGAACCCAGGCTAATTCTGATTTTTTGGAGGTAGAATGATCAATAGACAGCAGTAAAATAATATTTCATTTTATTTTTGAGTGGTTCACCGTACGGTGTAAGTGACAAGACAACTTTTTCCTGCTGGTGGGTGCGATTACAACAATGTCAGATTAATTTTTGTTTAATGTTCTACTGCTATCACAGAGTGAAATCCTTTTTATATAAAAACGCAGAAAAACCTTTTGAAAGCAGCTTTTTTACTGCCATGAGAGCAAGTACTGGGTGCAGAAAAAATGCGGCAAAAACGCAACGTGTGACCATAGCATTATTCAGATTTTTCAGATGCTGGATGAATAAAAACAAGAAAGTTAGTTTTTTAAATTTTTTTATTTTTTGCGCAGTTCACTGTGTGGTAAAACTGATTAGACTAATTTTTTTTCGGGTCAGTACAGTTACAGCGAAACTAGACTTGTATTGATTTTTTATGCTTTGTCACTTGTACGAGGGGCTGCTAAATCTTTCGCTTTGTGATCTTTTTTGTTTCTATGGTAATGAATGTTACATCACATGAAAGCCTAATGTGTCTAATATATGTTTTCAAAATTTTGTGTTTGTTGCTTATGGCAACAGTGTTCTACGCACGCGGGAAAACAAAATGGCCGAGTCTAATGCGATATTCACAGCAACTGAGAGCAGAGGAGTGATAAAATTCTTGTTTCTGCAAGGAAAGTCTGCGATTATATACTCATATATAATGTTTAGGTTCGAGACACCAATACATAACCATGCACCAATTTTTTATTTTATTTGATTTTTTATTTTATGGTAAAAACAATTTATCTGTCATCCTTTATTATATTTTAATTCTTGATAAGTTGTTTTTGCAGAAGTAATAGCTGATAATTGATGAATCTGTTGATATATCTCATTGTTTATTTTTGAGTTTGGTGAATCCCGCCAAGTCTTTTTCTTTGTGGGTGGTTCTTTGACATCATTGCAGCGGTATATAATGCCGACATGTCCATGCTATCAGTAGATTTGATGTTTTTTTGCCCGATGTCTTGATGAAGGGAGCTGAGTACTCCGGAAACTCTACATGAAAATAAAAAGACATTAATCATTCATAAGTTCTGGAGGTGGTGCACAGCTGCATTACCCAATTTCTTCCTTTTCAATTCCAACAGACATTGGGGGATCAATGCCCTTCATATTCGACAGTTAAGAACTCAGTTGACAAATTTAAAATGGGCCAATTTATCACCAATGATGAGGAATGTCCTGGACGACCGAGAGTGGTTGTTGTTCCGGAGATCGTTGATGCTGTGCACAATGTCATTCTGGAGAATGGACAAATTTCAGCTAAAGCAATAGCAGACATCATGGGGATTTCCAGTGAACGTGTTTGTGTCATTATCCATGAACATTTGTACATGAGGAAGCTACACACGTAGTCAAAATTGTTGGTACCCCTTGTTTAATGAAAGAAAAACCCACAATGGCCACAGAAATAACTTGAATCTATGATAGGCTCCCTGCCAGAGCCTGTTAGACCCTGTATATAGGAGAATCTAAAAGGCCACAATACCATGGGATTATCAGATGACATCAGGATATCATGGCAAAGATTGTCACCCATGATTACAATCGCGGGCGGGCCTATCTCCTGCCAAAGGGGGTCCTTTAAACCACTTTAAACCCTATTCTCATGTATCATGGTATTGTACTGCAGCACCTAAGATCTGTCAGTGTCTCACTGACAGAGCCTGTTAGATCTTGCATACAGTAGGATCTAAGAGGCCACAATACCCTGGGGTCTTCAGATGACATCAGGGTACCATGGCAATCATCGTCATCTGTTATTACGATTTTGTGGGGCCTATCCTGACAAAGGGGGTCTTTTAACCCCCTTTCCACCCCAGACATTGCTGTCGTGACTGACAGCGGTATTTAAGTGGTTAAATTATCCTCGATCGGTTCCAAAACCAGCTGTGGGTGATACCCGCGGGTGTTACCTGGCATGTACAATACAGTTGTCACCCGCGGGATTTTTGGCCACAGAGGGGGGGCGCTATTTACTTATTCCCGATTGCCATTTTAAAATGGCGATGAAGGAATAAGGCCCCTTATCGGTCTCCTTTTTTTGCATATCAGCGGTTGTTAAGGGGTTAAGTTTCAAATTTCTGTGAGGCATGGACTGTGCTCTGATTGGAATACTCAGCCGGATTATCGGATCTTGTTGACCTAATCTAACCGCCTCACATACAGTATACTAGTTCAGATAGAGACGCAGCCGCTGAATCGTGTATTGCGATCTGATTTCCTGGATGTATGAAACTGGCCTTGCCTGAATTATGGCTGAAGTTGGCAAATCCCTGCAACTTAAAAGTCATATCAGATTAAAACGGATGGGATACAATTTAGCTATACATATATATAGTAATTTTATATACTGACTTTAAATTAAAGTTTAAGAAATCTAGACGGGCACCGAAGTTAGGGAACAGCATCCCACTTTTCTGGATGGAAATTGGACAAATTTTTTATAGTTCCCTGACCCCAGCCTTATGCGGGCGTCATACGAGACAAGTGCGATATGTCATTGGGGTCAAGGTTTTCGTGACGCACATCCGACATCGCTTGCGACGTCATCCCGTGTGACACCTATGGGCGTCTGTAAATGATCGCAAATCGGTTACGAATCGCGAATCGCGTACAGGTCGCTCATTTTTAAAAAATCGTTTATTCTACTTTGCGCCGGTTGTTCATTGTACCCGGGGCAGGACACATCGCTCCGTGTGACACCCCGGGAACGATGAACACAGCTTACCTGCGTCCTGCGGCTCCCGCCGGCGATGCGGAAGGAAGGAGGTGGGCGGGATGTTTACGTCCCGCTTATCTCCGCCCCTCCGCTTCTATTGGCCGGCCGCTGTGTGACGTCGCTGGGACGCCGAACGTCCCTCCCCCTTCAGGAAGTGGATGTTCGCCGCCCACAGCGCGGTCGCTCAGCAGGTAAGTACATGTGACGGCGATTTAACGACTTTGTGCGCCATGGGCAACTAATTGCCCGTGACGCACAAACGATGGGGGCGGGTACGATCGCTCGTGCAATCGCACGATAGATCGTACCGTGTGAAGCCCGCATTAGATGCGGTGCTTAGAAAGCTGCTGTGTCCTCTGCAGCTCTGCACTGCATATGAACAACTACAATAAGGCTGTGTGCACATGTTGCGTTTTTTACCGCGGAAACGCTGCGTTTTGAACCACAGCGTTTCAGTGGCAAATTGCATGCGTTCAGCTTTCCCAGCAAAGTGTATGGGAAAGCTGAAAAATCAGTGCACACGCTGCGTTTCTTTCCGCAGCGTTTTGGATGCCAAAAATCGGCGCGGAAAGAAAAGCAGCATGTCACTTCTTTTGTGCGTTGTGGCTGCGTTCTCTCCCCCATTGAAATCAATGATGTGGGGTCAGAACGCAGCTACACCGCATGGACCTGCTTTTTTGTTGCGGTCCGCGGGCTTTGTCGGCACGCCAGAACGCAGGCATTTACCTGGAAGTGAGGTCAAGAGGTTTCCTGTTGACCTCACTTCCTGGCAAAGCCCCCGGTGTCGCCAAAGTGCCCGCCCCGACCCCCCTCCCGAAAATCCAACATGGCCGCGCGCACAGTAGCGCTCCGGCCGCCCTGCTCCTATGTTATCTGTCGCATGTGCCTTGAAACATGCGACAGAAAAATGCACCCAGGCCCTGCCAGGTCACCCCCTATTCCCCCCGGTGTCATACATACCTGTCCGGTCGCAGCGCTGATCCCCCGCGGCTCCCTCCTCCTTCACAGCAGACGCCGGCCGGTCACATGTGCTGAGCAGCTGACAGCCAGCACTGTGTTCAGAGAGCTGTGCTGGCTGCTCGCACTCTGCAGCTGTGACCCGGGGAGAGTGGGTGCAGATTTTTGCACCCACTCTCCTCAAATGGAGGGTCTGCCCTCCTAGAAAATGGGGGATACGTTCCCTGAGCGTGCCCCCATATTCTAGAAGGTCCAGAGCCGATGTGGGACATCCAAATGGATTTCTGCGGACCCATTTTTTTTATTAAATTGGAGAACAAGGGAATGATTTGGGGAGTGTTTTTTCTAATAAAAAATTTTTTGTTGTCTTTTTTTGCTTTTGTTTACTGTCAATTAGTTATGTCGGGTGTCTGATAGACACCGTGACATCACTAATTGCTGGGCTTGATGCCAGGTGACATTACACATCTGGTATCAACCCCATTTATTACCCCGTTATCCAACGCACCAGGGCGCGGGATGAGTTGGGGCGAAGCGCCAGGATTGGCGCATCTAATGGATGCGCCACTTCTGGGGCGGCTGCGGCCTGCTATTTTTAGGCTGGGAAGAGTCCAATAACCATGGCTCTTCCCACCCTGAGAATACCAGACCCCAGCTGTCAGCTTCACCTTGGCTGGTGATCTAATTTGGGGGGACCCCACGTTATTTTTTTTTTTATTCTTTATTTATAAATAAAAAAAAAAAGCCTGGGGAGCCCTCCAAATTGATCACCAGCCAAGATGAAGCTGCCAGCTGTGGTTTGCAGGCTACAGCTGTCTGCTTTACCCTGACTGGCTATCAAAAATAGGGGGGACCCCACGCCATTTTTTTCACTTTTTTTTTTATTGGATAAATACTAAGCTAGGCACCCTTTAGTGCCACATGAAAGGTACTAAAGGTGCCAGCTTAGAATATGCAGGCGGGGGTGGGACGTTCTATATATTTGACATCCCTTCATCCATTGACGCTTTTTAGGCTGTGTGTCCACAATCAGGATTTGCAGCGTTATGGGCGCTGAGTGTTTTCCCTGCGTCCATAACGCTGCGTTGTGCAGTAGAAGCACAGTGGAAGGATTTTTGGAGATCCCATGCCCACTGTGCTTCTTTTCTCCGCAGCATAAACTGACCGGTAGCGTGGCTTCCCGAGCCTCAGCATGTCAATTTATGCTGCGGAGACGAGAGTGTTCTCTGCAGGTAGCATAGAGCTCCACAGCAGCCTGAACCCAAATCGTGGGCATGGGCAGCTGCAGGAAGGCTGACACTGTGTACTAGACGCCGTGTCGCTGGATCATGGCCACATAGCCTTAGGCCCCTTCAGTGGCGTAACTAGAGTTTGATGGGCCCTGATGCGAAATTTGGACCGGGGCCCCCCTCTACGTACCCCGACACTTAGGGTACGGGATAATGACACTGACACTCAGTGTACAGGATAATGACGCTGACACTTGGCTTTTACCCTCAGCACCCAGGTTTCCCATGATCTGAAATCCCTCTATCAGCACCCAGCTTTCCTATGTTCTGATATCCATCTTGTCCTCGGCACCCAGCTTCCCCATGCTCTGCTACACATCTTACCCTCAGCACCCAGCTTTCCCATATCAGAGCATGGGAAAGCTGGGTGCGGAGAGATGTATAGCAGATTATGGGAAAGCTGGGTGCTGAGAGAAGATGTATAGCAGAGCATGGGAAAGCTGGGCGCTGAGAGAAGATGTATAGCAGAGCATGGGAAAGCTGGGTGCTGAGAGATGTATAGCAGAGCATGGGAAAGCTGGGTGCTGAGAGAAGATGTACAGCAGAGCATGGGAAAGCTGGGTGCTGAGATATGTATAGCAGAGCATGGGAAAGCTGGGTGCTGAGAGAAGATGTATAGCAGAGCATAGGAAAGCTGGGTGCTGAGAGATGTATAGCAGAGCATGGGAAAGCTGGGTGCTGAGGGAAAGCTGTATAGCAGAGCATGGGAATGCTGGGTGCTGAGAGAAGATGTATAGCAGAGCATGGGAAAGCTGGGTGCTGAGAGAAGATGTATAGCAGAGCATGGGAAAGCTGGGTGCTGAGAGAAGATTATAGCAGAGCATGGGAAAGCTGGGTGCTGAGAGATGTATAGCAGAGCATGGGAAAGCTGGGTGCTGAGAGAAGATGTATAGCAGAGCATGGGAAAGCTGGGTGCTGAGAGATGTATAGCAGAGCATGGGAAAGCTGGGTGCTGAGGGAAAGCTGTATAGCAGAGCATGGGAATGCTGGGTGCTGAGAGAAGATGTATAGCAGAGCATGGGAAAGCTGGGTGCTGAGAGAAGATGTATAGCAGAGCATGGGAAAGCTGGGTGCTGAGAGAAGATTATAGCAGAGCATGGGAAAGCTGGGTGCTGAGAGATTATAGCAGAGCATGGGAAAGCTGGGTGCGGAGAGAAGATGTATAGCAGATCATGGGAAAGCTGGGTGCTGAGAGAAGATGTATAGCAGAACATGGGAAAGCTGGGTGCTGAGAGAAGATGTATAGCAGATCATGGGAAAGCTGGGTGCTGAGAGAAGATGTATAGCACAGCATGGGAAAGCTGGGTGCTGAGAGAAGATGTATAGCAGATCATGGGAAAGCTGGGTGCTGAGAGAAGATGTATAGCAGAGCATGGGAAAGCTGGGTGCTGAGAGAAGATGTATAGCAGAGCATGGGAAAGCTGGGTGCTGAGAGAAGATGTATAGCAGATCATGTGAAAGCTGGGTGCTGAGAGAAGATGTATAGCAGATCATGGGAAAGCTGGGTGCTGAGAGAAGATGTATAGCAGAGGATGGGAAAGCTGGGTGCTGAGAGAAGATGTATATCAGAGCATGGGAAAGCTGGGTGCTGAGAGAAGATGTATAGCAGATCATGGGAAAGCTGGGTGCTGAGAGAAGATGTATAGCAGAGCATGGGAAAGCTGGATGCTGAGAGATGTATAACAGAGCATGGGAAAGCTGGGTGCTGAGAGATGTACAGCAGAGCATGGGAAAGCTGGGTGCTGAGAGATGTATAGCAGAGCATGGGAAAGCTGGGTGCTGAGAGAAGATGTATAGCAGAGCATGGGAAAGCTGGGTGCTGAGAGAAGATGTATATCAGAGCATGGGAAAGCTGGGTGCTGAGAGAATATGTATAGCAGAGCATGGGAAAGCTGGATGCTGAGAGATGTATAACAGAGCATGGGAAAGCTGGGTGCTGAGAGATGTACAGCAGAGCATGGGAAAGCTGGGTGCTGAGAGAAGATGTATAGCAGAGCATGGGAAAGCTGGGTGCTGAGAGAAGATGTATATCAGAGCATGGGAAAGCTGGGTGCTGAGAGAAGATGTATAGCAGAACATGGGAAAGCTGGGTGCTGAGAGAAGATGTATAGCAGAGCATGGGAAAGCTGGGTGCTGAGAGAAGATGTATAGCAGAGCATGGGAAAGCTGGGTGCTGAGGGAAAGAGCCTTTTTCCCTCACCACAAAACATTGCCATCCCCTGCTTGTATCTTTGTCCCCCTTGTATATAGTTCTCCAAATACTATAATGGCCCCCACATACTGTAGCCTTCCATATAGTATAAAGGGTCCCACATAACCCGTCATATATTAGAATGCACTCCCATAGTCCTCCATGTATTACAATGCATTTCCCATAGTTCTCGATGTATTATAATTCACCCCATAGTTCTCCATATTTTATACTGCACCACAGTCCTCCATGTTTTATTACCCCCATAGTCCATGTATAAGGTAGGCTCCATAGTCCTCCATGTATTATAATGCAGCCCCATAAATCATCATATTGTATTATGCAGCCCCATACTCCTCCATGTATAATGCACCCCTATATTCCATGTATAAGGTGTCCTTCATTTTGTATAATGCAGCTCCATAGACCTCCATGTATAATGCACCCCTAGTCCATGTATAAGGTGTCCTTCATGTTTATTATGCAGTCCCATAGACCTCCATGTATCATGCAGCCAGCCCCCCCCCCCAGGGCCTCAATGTGTCATGCAGCCAGCCCCCCCAGGTGTCATGCAGCCAGCCCCCCCAGGGCCTCCATGTATCATGCAGCCAGCCCCCCCAGGTATCATGCAGCCAGCCCCCCCAGGTGTCATGCAGCCAGCCCCCCCAGGGCCTCAATGTGTCATGCAGCCAGACCCCCCCTGGGCCTCAATGTGTCATGCAGCCAGCCCCCCCAGGGCCTCTATGTGTCATGCAGCCAGCCCCCCCCAGGGCCTCTATGTGTCATGCAGCCAGCCCCACCAGGGCCTGCATGTGTCATGCAGCCAGGGCCTCCATGTGTCTTGCAGCCAGCCCCTCCAGGGCCTCCATGTGTCATGCAGCCAGCCCCACCAGGGCCTCCATGTGTCATGCAGCCAGCCCCCCCAGGTGTCATGCAGCCAGCCCCCCCAGGGCCTCCATGTGTCATGCAGCCAGCCCCCCCAGGTGTCATGCAGCCAGCCCCCCCCAGGGCCTCTATGTGTCATGCAGCCAGCACCCCCAGGGCCTCTGTGTCATGCAGCCAGCCCCCCAGGGCCTCTGTGTCATGCAGCCAGCCCCACCAGGGCCTCCATGTGTCATGCAGCCAGCCCCCCCAGGGGTCATGCAGCCAGCCCCCCCAGGGCCTCTATGTGTCATGCAGCCAGCCCCACCAGGGCCTCCATGTGTCATGCAGCCAGCCCCCCCCCCTGGGCCTCCATGTGTCATGCAGCCAGTACCCCCAGGTGTCATGCAGCCAGCCCCCCAGGGTCTCTCTGTCATGCAGCCAGCCCCACCAGGGCCTCCATGTGTCATGCAGCCAGGGCCTCCATGTGTCATGCAGCCAGCCCCCCCAGGTGTCATGCAGCCAGCCCCCCCAGGGCCTCCATGTGTCATGCAGCCAGCCCCCCCAGGTGTCATGCAGCCAGCCCCCCCCAGGGCCTCTATGTGTCATGCAGCCAGCCCCCCCAGGTGTCATGCAGCCAGCCCCCCCCCCCAGGGCCTCTATGTGTCATGCAGCCAGCCCCACCAGGGCCTCTGTGTCATGCAGCCAGCCCCCCCCAGGGCCTCCATGTGTCATGCAGCCAGCCCCCCCAGGTGTCATGCAGCCAGCCCCCCCCAGGGCCTCTATGTGTCATGCAGCCAGCCCCCCCAGGTGTCATGCAGCCAGCCCCCCCAGGGCCTCTGTGTCATGCAGCCAGCCCCACCAGGGTCTCCATGTGTCATGCAGCCAGCCCCCGCCTCCATGTGTCATGCAGCCAGCCCCCCCAGGGTCTCTGTGTCATGCAGCCAGCCCCACCAGGGTCTCCATGTGTCATGCAGCCAGCCCCCCCCCCCGCCTCCATGTGTCATGCAGCCAGCCCCCCCAGGGCCTCTGTGTCATGCAGCCAGCTCCACCAGGGTTTCCATGTGTCATGCAGCCAGCAAAATAAAAAAACAAGTACCTCTCTTCTCCTTCCGACCCCTAGGACCGCGGTAGTTACGCCCCTGCCCCCATATGTCACACCCCTGCTCCCCATACATACAGCCTGTACCCCCCCATATCACACACACTACACCCTCATATGTCTCACACCCTGCTGCCTGTACCTCAACTTACCCCTCTCAAACACTCTGCACCCCTTCACAACCTTCTGTCACAGTCTGCAGCCCTCATATCCCACTCACCCTGCACACCCCTCATGTCCTCTCTTTTTTCATTACGAGTCATATGTCCAAAATCGTTCAGGATTCAGTATCTTCTGCTTCCTCCCCGGCATCCTGTGTCTCCTCCCACACAGTCACATGGGCGTGACATCATCGCAGGTCCTGGAAGGATGGATTCCCTGTGCTGTGCAGGAGCACTTCTGCTCTGCCGCAGGTCAGAGAGCCCCTCTCACAGGCCGGCCCCCTGACGGTCGCGTAGTCGGCCACTACACAGCGGCACTACACATAGGGGCCCGGCAGCCGGCTCTGCAGAGCGGCTGCCGGGCCCCTATAACCCTGCGGGCCCGGTCACAGTGGCGACCTCTGCGACCGCGGTCGTTACGCCCCTGGGCCCCTTTCACACGTCAGTGATTCTGGGACGTTTGTGCTTTTTTTTAAACGTACCAGAATCACTGACATACGCAGACCCATTCTAATGAATGGGTCTGCTCACACGTCAGTGATTTTTCACTGCACGTGTCTCCGTGCAGCGTACCCGCGTGTGCGTGATTGCCGCACGGAGACATGTCCATTTATTTCTGGCATCACTGATGTTCCACGGACCACGCAGTGGTGTGATCCGTGAAACACATGCCAGAAAAAAACGTGCTTTTAAAATAAAAATCATTTTAACTCACCCGGCTCCAGCGATGTCCTCTGCAGCCCGTGCAGCTTGCTGCTTCTGAGCCGGCTCATTATTGTCGCGCATATTCATGATGCACGACACAGCCGACCCGGAAGCAGCTGCTGCGGGGGTCAGCGCCGGCCGGATGCTGCACCGCGGGAGCGATCAGCACCATGGAGAGCGGGAGCGGGTGCAGGTGAGTTAATCTCTAAGTGCAATCACGGGCCACGGAGAACGGAGCCCGGATTGCACTTAGACAACCCATGTGTGCCGTGATTCACGGCACACGGAGGGACATGTGCGTGTTTTACACGCCAGTGAAAAACGTCAGTGTTTTTCACTGACGTGTGAAAAGGGCCTAAGGCTATGTGCGCACGTTGCGTACAAGCCCTGCAGAAATTTCTGCAGCGATCTGAAGAGCACATGTGCGCTTTAGATCGCTGCAGAAATGTCCGTAGTGAGCGCCGATTCCATGCGCTCTGCCTGCAGCTCCTGCCATAGACCGTGCAGGAGCTGCCGGCAAAGCGCAGGAAAGAAGTGACATGTCACTTCTTTTTGCGCAGCGCTTCGGCAGTAGCCGAAGCGCTGCGCTCTTAAACGCCACGTGCGCACGGCCCCTGCACAGTCTCCATAGACTGTGCAGGGGACGCAGGACGCATGCAGTTACGCTGCGCTACAAAGCGCAGCGTAACTGCATGTTTTTACGCGACGTGCGCACATAGCCTAAAAGTGAGAATATTGTTGCTACAGCAACATTTTGGGTGAAGTAGCTGTGGATTCAAAATGCTTAATATACTCCTGAATAAAATCCTTGATGGGTGCAGATTCCAAAATGGGGTCACTTGTGGGGGTTGTCTGACGTATAGGTACCTAAGGGGCTTGGTGCGCGAAGTTATTTCAACTTTTCCAAAATTCAAATGGTGCTCCTTCCATTCCAAGCCCTTCCATTTATCCAAACAGAATGTGGAGAAGGAAATGACATCACAGGTTTTTTTTTCCAAAGGTCTGTGTTCAACCAACTTTATTAACACTGACAAGTCTTAAAAAACGCACCTAAAAAAACGCATGAAAAACGCATGAAAAACGCATGCGTTTTCGATGCGTTGTTTCTCAAAAAGCATTGTTTACAATTCTCTCCTCTGCCAGAGGGTGCGTTTTTTTCCGCGCGGAAAAAAAAGCAACGTGTGTGCACATACCCTAAAGCTGTACTGAAGGGTTTTTCTCACCTGACAAGATGTTGAAAGAGGCAGCTTATCTGCTCTCTCTTATCTCTAAGTTACTTGCCCTTGCCAACACTTCAGATAACAGAAGTTCACACATTCCTCACAGCGCTACAAATTACACTTCCAGTGAATGGTAGAAAATTGAGTCATTTTAGACCTCAAAAAATGCAAACATCCTCTTCTGCGCTGAACAATCTATATAACCTATGATTTCATGTATATAGTACTGCACGTAGAAAGATTTTCCTGTCCATTGTCCCAACTATGATCATCTCTGATGAGGGCAACTGCATTGAAATAATAGTGAGATAAGATAAGCCTCCTTGGAAGATAGAGCCAGCTCTACACTGCTGTCTCCCTCATCACACCAGTAGAGATCACACACTGTTTTTGCAGCATTTTTTGAAGCCAAAATCCTGTTCTCTTAGGCTATGTGTCCACGAGAGAATGTACCTGCGGATTTTTCTGCATCAAAATCCGCAGCTTTCCCGCAAAATCCGCACCTTTTCAAAGGTGCGGATTTGCTGCGGATTTACCGCGGAATTGCCGCGGATTTGATGCGGATTTTGGTGCGGATTTTTTTTCCCCAATTTTAAAGCCAAAATCCGGATGAAAATCCGCAACAATAATTGACATGTAGCAGATTTTTCCGGATCAAAATCCGCACGAAATCCGCTGCGGAAAAATCCGCAGCGTGGGCACAGCATTTCCAAAATGCCATAGAAATGGCTGGGAAGTTCCTGAGCTGCAGATTTTCGGGAAATCCGCAGCTTTTCCGCGAGAAATCCGCGTCAAAATCCGCACATTCTCCGCAGCGTGGGCACATAGCCTTAGGCTATGTGTGCACAGTGCGTTTTACACAGTGTTTTTCCCCGTTTTTCGGGTGCGTTTTTGCTCAGAAAACTGCATGACTTTGCTTCCCCAGCAAAGTCTATGAGTTTTCATTTTTGCTGTCTGCACACAGCGTTGTTTTTTAGCTGCATTTTTGTGGTGCCCACAAAAACCCGGCCATGGCGCCGTACGGGAGCGGGCATGGCGCCGCACAGGAGCGGACATGGCGCCGGGCGGGAGGTGGAAGCAGCTGCGAAATTAAAAGTGAACAGTAGAAAAAAAAAAAGTCATATCTGCAGACTCTTGGTGCCATGTCCGCTCCCAGCTCCTCTCCCGGTACTGCCGCTCCGGCTGTGTGCAGACTTCCGATAGCTGTAGGACCTGGTGGTGATCACCTGATGCGATCACCTGATGCGGCACCTGACGCATCAGATGATCGTAAGTCTCGCAGTGACGCCGGCTTTTTACCGCCCGGCCGGCTTAAACTATCAGCTGATGCTGTCAGGAGACTTTATCAGCTGATTACCGGCAGCTCCTGCAGCGATCGGACGGGAGTCAGCATGGATGTGTGTGTTTTTTTTATTTTTTTTTTGCACTGATGCATCAGCTGATTGTATAAAAGCCGTTTATACAATCAGCTGCTGTGTCATGTGACTCAGGCCCTTGAACCTGACACATAATTTGATCGGTATGCCTTCCAGCAAACCGATCAGATGATATTGGATCTGGATTGGACGGCGCGGGACCTTGAACTAGGATTACTGTGGAGGGGGGGGTCTTTATTTCAATAAAGATGGAGTCACTAATTGTGTTGTGTTTTGTTTCTAATGAAAATATTTTTCAGTGTGTTGTGTTTTTTTTTTATCTTTACTAGAAATTCATGGTGGCCATGTCTAATATTGGTGTGACACCATGAATTTCGGTCTTAGGGCCAGCTGATAATATACAGCTAGCCCTAACCCCATCATTACCCAGCGAGCCACCCGGCATCAGGGCAGGTGGAAGAGTTGGATACAGCTCCAGAAGATGGCGCTTCTATGAAAGCGCCATTTTCTGGGGTAGCTGCGGACTGCAATTCTCAGCGGGGGTGCTCAGAAAGCTTGGGCACTCTGCACTGCGGATTCCAATCCCTAACTGCCTAGTTGTACCTGGCTGGACTCAAAAATTGGGCAAAGCCCACGTCATTTTTTTTTTTTTAAATTATTTCATGAAATTCCGTGTTCCGTGTGGCTGTACGTGTGTGTGCCTGTTACCATAAGGTAACATTGGTGCACGTGCGTTCTTGCCGCCGGCACGTGTCAAAAAGTCCCAAACCCATATCGGCGGCACGGATGTGGGTTGCAGGCCTTACCAGTAAAAATGATGCTTCCATTTTTTCAGCGTTTTAGCTGCATTTTTTGCAGTGTTTTCGGTGTGGATTACGTGTGCTTTCTCTATAGTACATTACTTTTATTCACCAAAAACGCAGCAAAGAATGGTTTTCTTTTTGCAGTGTTTTTTTTTTTTCATTTTCTCATTGCTTTCAATAAGTGAAAAAATGGTGCAAAAAAATCTTTAAATTTGAAGATGCTGCAGATTTTAAAAAAAGCTGCATCTTGATAATTCAGTCGGGATAAAAGTAACAGTCGTGTGCATAAGATTACTGAAATGTCATGGCCTTTACTAGAACTGCAAAAATGATTTTTGATTTACATTAAAAAGCTGAAAAATTAAAACAAAATGCAATGTGTCAACATAGCCTTACACTGCATGATTATTGATCCTTGGAGCACTCATGGTAATCATGCAAAACAGTCTGCCAATCACTCGGTGAACTAGCAAAACGTTGATCCGTCAGGGGAAATTTTTTTTGGTTTCCACAAATGACCATCAACAAAATGTGCATATGAAGCTCGGTCTATCTGTTTGAACAGACTATTAACAGATCACCGATGCACAATAGTAATTTTATACTGCCTATAGTCAGGATATTGTTGCTTTCGGATCCTACAAGAATGAGGAGGATAGGATTTGTCATTCCCTTTACACTAATTTTCTGCTGTCAAAAAGTCACAATTTGGTGCAATGTTTTGCATTTTGGCACTTTTAAAAATCAAAGTAAGTCATGGATTAGCACCATGCACCACATCTACTACTATGTAAGCTGGAAAATGGCATGGCTGGCATAGACTAGAGCATAGAAAGCTTCAAAGATGCACCATATTTATGAAAAGGCATGTGGGCTGCAGCAGAGTGTGGGTTCAAGGTCTGGGAGACAGGGCAAACAAACAGTACAAGGGAAACCGAGTTCAGGGAGAGATAAGCTGGGTAGCGGGACGGTTCAGGGCTAACTCACAAGAACCAGTTGCCCTGTTTAGTGCCCCTGAGCCATCAAGAGCTACAGGGAACTGCATCCTGTCATAGATGCAGGGCCTACCCCCAGGGACCCAGAACACCCAAACATTCATATAATCTCTGTTTTCTCCCCTCCAAAACTGGTGACGGGTTAGAGTTGGACTCAATTAATGGTCACCTAGGGGTGAAACCAATTCAGTCCACTAGACGACAACCAGGGAGGAGGGGCCAGACAGTCAGTAAATGGAGGCGAAAGGAGACGGACGTAAAAGTACTGACTGGAGAGTGTAGCAGTGACCTGTCAGATGGAGGCGTGTGGTTGCCGATGGAGTACGGCAGAGTACTCTCAGAACCATAGCACCGATGGGGTGCAGAGCTCTAGGTCAGGAAAACGCTCCAGGCAGACCTGATAAAAAATCTGCACGGTGAGAGGACCATCCAGAACCTCACCGACCATAAATTCCGGGGCACAGTAACGATGGGAGAACCTGGGAACGAGAACAGAGATCTGACCCAACAGGGTTCAAGTTACCTGCTGTATGGACTAAGACTGAAAGACAAACAGGAGGGGGCCCCCAGATGCTCCAAGCCATGGGTACTCACAAACCAGAGACAGGTGCAGGGAAAGTAAGCCACCAGGTCATCATACTGGCACTGGAACTAAGGGGACCAGTGGTGAGGCCCAGCCTCCATTGGGTTGCAAGCAACATCTCTGTGAGTTAACCAAATACACTGCAATTCTTTGTGTTGCCTACCTTCTTTCTGCGCCCCCGTATTATTAACGGACATAAACAACAACCACCATCATCTGTCCCCTGGGGCTTGGCCCTACCTGCGAAGAGCCGCAACATTCAGGCTGCCATTAACATCAGCCCCAACAGTGAGAGACTGTGCAGCGGCGGATCCACCTATGCAGCCGAGTGGCGTCACGACAAAAACCGATGTGCACAGACAGATGATAACTTAATATATGAAATTTAAAATAAAATTGATGTCGGTAAAGCTACCGCAAATGATATGACGGCGGAAAAAAGATGCTGGAAAAACACTGCCGACAATTTTCTTAAGCTTCTTTCTCAGGACACACAAAACGTGTACACTGGCTTCTGAAAGACGCTGTGTGTACATACCCATAGTGTTTTTTAGGTGGATTTTGAAGTGGATCTGCTCTAAAATCCACATTAAAAAGAGCGTAAAATACGTTTTGAATATTCTGCCTTTTCATTCTAATGAAAAATATAGATTTTTTCACCTTCAGGAAAACTCAATGTGCAGAAAGCCTTAAACTTGCTTCAAATATAGCTCGAGGGAAACACCTGAAAAAATGTCATACCTAGAATGTGCTAAGCTTCAGAAAAAAATGACACAAAAAATGCACTGTTTATGGAACGGTAAATATATTTTCTTACTGGCTTGCAGCCAACACCTGGTATGCCGAGGAGAAACACGGCAAAAATCCTAGGAAAAAACGCTGGCTTTGAGACCACCCTTTTTATGTTTAATGAAAAAAATTAACATTTAAGATCCCAACATTATTTGGGGTTTTTTTGCACTTTTTTATTCTTTCCCTTGTTTAAGAAGCATATTTTTTTATTTTTCCGATTATATAACCATGAGGTTTTTTGCAGGAACAGTTGTCGTTTTGACTTACACCATTAATTTTACTATATAATGTTCATAAAATACTGTAAAAAAAAGTACCAAGTGGGATAAAATGGTGAAAACTCCTCCCACAATCCTGCCATTGTTTTTTGGGTTACTACGATTCTTACGTTTTTGGGTTACTACGATTTTTTAATATTTTATTGGTTAAAACAAAAAAACAGACCCATGATAAAAAAATAAATAGTTTGCGTGGAGATTTTCATAGACCTGTGTATGGCCTTCTTCACACATCCGTGTTACCGGTATGAGAGACATGGACACACGTAGACCCATTAAATTCAATGGGTTTGTTCACAAGTCCGAGTTTTGACATGGACTGTCTGTCCGTGTGCTCCACATGGCGACATGCATGTCCGTTTTTGGCCGGCATTAGGGACGTCACACGGACTGCACACTGATGTGATCCATGTGACATCAGTGTGACATGTACCGGAGGACACCTCACTGAAATTAAATGGGTTTTTATACTTACCTGTCTCTGACTCTGCTGTCTCTGGCACTGCTGTTGCTTCCGAGTCCCCCTCATTATGCCTTGTGAATATTCACTGCACTGATTCTGGACCCGGAATTAACAGCTGCGTTGGAGACACCAGCTCCAGAGTCAAGTAAGTATACAAGCTCATGCTATCTGTATGCTATCCAGATGTCACACGGATAGTGTGGCGCCGCTGAATATATCAGGGTGCCACAGGGTACTGCAATCCTTACCCAGGGTGCAGGGCCTACCCCACCATGGTTCCAGGTTCCTAATAACTAGTGTCACACCATCAGCACTACAAATCCCAACCACACCTCACATCAAACCTGTCAGACACACCAGTGGTTTGGTCAGGCTGGGATAGCGCCACTCACCTAGGGGTCAGGCAGACTGGTGGGAGGGAGGAAGTGGAGAGCAGAGCTTAGAGTCAGTATGGAGTCAGCTCTCAAAGTGAAAGGGAGTTCTGTAGTAGTGAAATGACCAGCCAGGGAGGCCTCTGGCTGTGTAGTCGTGGCAGCACTATATTCAAGGCACATCCCTGGCTTCATCACTTCTTTAATGTTGAGAGAGTGTATGTCGGTGTCTTCATCGGCCGATGCACAAAGAGGCTGCAGGCAACAGTCCAGATGCAATAAAAACGACATTTATTCACAAAGTTAAAGAGGAAAAAAACACTCCGGTCAGCGGATTCCGGCAATATTAGTGGAGCTGGGGACAACCTGCCCAAACGCACCCTCTGATGGGGATATGCCCAGAGTACTTCTCCCACTCTTCAGCCAAGCATACACCGGACCCACACCGGCAGAATAGGCTTTGGGATTGCGCCACTGGACTCCCACTCTTCAGCCAAGCATACACCGGACCCACACCGGCAGAATAGGCTTTGAGGTTGCGCCACTGGACTCCCACTCTTCAGCCAAGCATACACCGGACCCACACCGGCAGAATAGGCTTTGAGGTTGCGTCCACCTCCTTATCTCCGGTGTCCCCTGATGTTCCGCTCACACAATCGCACTTGCCGCTCCAGATGTTCACACTCCGCTGACCCGGATCTTTCTATCTCACACACATTCAGACCTTGCCTAGCAATCCGGCCGACTCCTCCTCCCCGGTGGCAACAGCCGTCCCACCCGGCCACTAGGGGGTGCCCTAACACATCATAGAACAATAGTAAAACATTTTTAATAACAACAGTGCCGGGTTATCTATGCTAGACTAGTAGGGGGTAGGCCCACCCACTACATGCCTCCCCTCTTAAAATCCGAGCCTCCCGGCAAGGCTCTTAAACACATAAAAACATAAACACATAAAAACCTTTCGGTTCAGTCCTCAACAGCGGCACCAGTTCAGCGGCGCTCCCGGTCTTGAGGGGCGCTTGATGGCGCAGCAGCGCTCCCGGTCTCTGGATAGCGCCCGGAGGCTCAACAGCGCTCCCGGTCTTAGATGGGCGCCCGGAGGCTCAACAGCGCTCCCGGTCTTAGATGGGTGCCCGGAGGCTTCAGTAGCGCTCCCGGTCTTCGCTGGAGGGCAACAGGCCCGTCAAACTTTGCAACAACAAAAGAACTTTTTGCCGGTCTTGAACAACACCGGTCTCGGCAGGTGCTGGAGTCAACAACTTACTCTGGGGGCCAGGCTCTCTTCCATTCTTCCGCTTGAGCCTGGATGTAGGCCCCCAGAGATTGTCCCGGCTGGCGGCGGATTCGCCTGAAAGACACCGGGGCGTAGGACGGTTCCTCCGGCACCGCTGCTGCAGCTCCTCTTGGCGGTGATGGCGTTTCTGCCCGGGACGGTGGTGGCGCGGCGGGCGACGCGTCCAGCATGAAAACCGGTCTGTTGTTGACATTTTGCGTCACCGCTACCACGGCTGGAACCCTCTCCGGATCGGGGGTCGGTTCAGCCACTGCCTCTGGGATGACAGCCTTGATGCGCCTGGGGTGAGAGGGCTCAGACAGACTCGGCCTAGCGTGACTCCGGCGCCGCTCTTGCTGCTCCTCCCACTCAATCTCCTCCTGCCACTGCTCCGCTTCCCGGGAGGTCGGCATGCGGGAGACACAGACAGCAAACAGGCCGCGGCTACCGGCGTCCGGCAGGAAGGTGACTTTCTCGCCCGGCCAAAGGGTGTGCAATCGCTTAGGGAGTCCTTCGACATCGAGATGAACCCGGTTATAAAAATAGTCATCCCCGGTCTCTACTTCTCGGATGAAGCCGTATCCCTCTTGCTGGTTAAACTTGACTACCACCCCGGTCACAAACTGCTGGGCTAACTTCTCGCCACCGGAACCGGACAGCATTTCCCGGACAATGGTCTCAGCCAGGAGCCGTTCCTGGACGGGGTCAGGCTTCGGGGGCGGAACACTGGGGCGCGCCTTCTCCGGCGGGGCGATGACTGGGTCCCAGAAGAAGCCCAGGTGGTCCTCCTCTAGACGCCCGGCTAACTCCTCAGCCGACTCTGGCGCCGGGACAAATGGTGTGGCGACGGCGTTAAGCTGCGGGGTGTCCCATGGGAAAGCAGCAACCCCCGGACGGCTTGGCATGGGCGGGGTAGCATAGGTCGCCTTCACCTCTGTAATGGTGCTCCCGGTTTGAGCGTCCCATGAGGTCTTCCAAGAGACCTTGTCCGGTCTTGTAGAGCCTCCCGGCCCAATGGGAAGATCCGCTATCGCGGCCTCGCTAGCAGGGGCGAACCGGGGTCGGCCTCGGCCAAGGCTGATGAGGGCCATAGTCGTCGCCAACTCCGCAGGTTGCCCAAAGTTCTCCATCTCGGTTCTCAACAGAATCGCTGATAATGGCGGTGGTGTCGACGCTGAGACTGGAGGAAGTGGAGGCGGGTCTTCGTTTCCCGCTCTTAAACGGACTCCACCCCCAGCCTCACGCATCATCTTGACTCCTCCGCTGAGGTACTTTTTCCTCTTCTTCAATGCCCTGGAGCTGGCGCCTCCCCTCTTTGGGCGGAGTACTCCATGCTTTCTCTTCGGCACCGGCCAGCCCCAGGCTCTTCTTTCGGCGCCAACTTTTCGCGCCTTTTCTTCCTCACAGATAACGGCTTCCTGGTCGTCACCCTGTACCCGGTCCAACGCTGCGGGTACTTCGTTTTCTTCCCACCAGGGAACTGGGAAACTTCTTTCATAGTCCGAATTCCGTGCTTCAGGCACTACTTGGTCTTCAGACTCCTGGTTCTCCGGCAAGGGACTCGCATCCTGCCGACTACGCCACATGAAATGACCAGCCAGGGAGGCCTCTGGCTGTGTAGTCGTGGCAGCACTATATTCAAGGCACATCCCTGGCTTCATCACTTCTTTAATGTTGAGAGAGTGTATGTCGGTGTCTTCATCGGCCGATGCACAAAGAGGCTGCAGGCAACAGTCCAGATGCAATAAAAACGACATTTATTCACAAAGTTAAAGAGGAAAAAAACACTCCGGTCAGCGGATTCCGGCAATATTAGTGGAGCTGGGGACAACCTGCCCAAACGCACCCTCTGATGGGGATATGCCCAGAGTACTTCTCCCACTCTTCAGCCAAGCATACACCGGACCCACACCGGCAGAATAGGCTTTGGGATTGCGCCACTGGACTCCCACTCTTCAGCCAAGCATACACCGGACCCACACCGGCAGAATAGGCTTTGAGGTTGCGCCACTGGACTCCCACTCTTCAGCCAAGCATACACCGGACCCACACCGGCAGAATAGGCTTTGAGGTTGCGTCCACCTCCTTATCTCCGGTGTCCCCTGATGTTCCGCTCACACAATCGCACTTGCCGCTCCAGATGTTCACACTCCGCTGACCCGGATCTTTCTATCTCACACACATTCAGACCTTGCCTAGCAATCCGGCCGACTCCTCCTCCCCGGTGGCAACAGCCGTCCCACCCGGCCACTAGGGGGTGCCCTAACACATCATAGAACAATAGTAAAACATTTTTAATAACAACAGTGCCGGGTTATCTATGCTAGACTAGTAGGGGGTAGGCCCACCCACTACAGTAGCCCTCAGAGAGTGAGAAGCTAGGGAGTTGTAGCTCCCAGGGAGGCAACAGGTTGGGTCGCAGACGGTGATCCGGGACCACAGGAGTCAGGGACCGGTGGCAGTGACATTGAAAAGGGTGCGACAGGCATAGCCTAGGATGACTGTCGGCATCAGAACCCCAAAAGAAAAGACCGGTACCGAGCATGGCGGGGTCCAGGACCCTAGGTAAGGAGCAGGTTCATCCGTCCTGATCATTAACCTGGGAGGGAGAGTATCTTCACGAACGTCCCTAAGAGCTCAGAGATTGAAGGCATCAGCACAGTGCGGGGGATAGGGTTTTCCAGTAAAGCAACCCAACTGAAATCCCAAGTGCCAGCCATCAAGAGCACAGCTGCCATAGACACGGGTAGCGGTGCCCCAACAGCTTCACGCCAAGGAGCCACAATGAACACTAAAATTGTGCACGGAGGCAAAGGTCTGGACTATCAAGTCACACCGGTGGGAGCCGACACCTGGACGGGCTCCCCTGTAGTGAATGGATGCACAGAGACTTTGGTTTATCTTCAGTGTGAGAGTCTGCTTTGTAAAGCTGCGTTCACACATAGCGATAACGACGTCGCTGTTACGTCACCATTTTCTGTGACGCAACAGCGACCTTGTAAGCCGCTGTTATGATCACTGCTTAGCTGTCAAACACAGCAGACGCAGCAGCGATCATAAAGACACGCGTCGCTGTTCTACATGTGCAGAGAGCAGGGAGCCGCGCACACTGCTTAGCGCTGGCTCCCTGCACTCCTAGCTACAGTACACATCGGGTTAATTACCCGATGTGTACTGCAGCTACATGTGCAGAGAGCAGGGAGCCGCGCACACTGCTTAGTGCTGGCTCCCTGCACTCCTAGCTACAGTACACATTGGGTTAATTACCTGATGTGTACTGCAGCTACATGTGCAGAGAGCAGGGAGCCGCGCACACTGCTTAGCGCTGGCTCCCTGCACTCCTAGCTACAGTACACATCGGGTTAATTACGCGATGTGTACTGCAGCTACATTTGCAGAGAGCAGGGAGCCACGCACACTGCTTAGCGCTGGCTCCCTGCACTCCTAGCTACAGTACACATCGGGTTAATTACCCGATGTGTACTGCAGCTACATGTGCAGAGAGCAGGGAGCCGCGCACACTGCTTAGCGCTGGCTCCCTGCACTCCTAGCTACAGTACACATCGGGTTAATTACCCGATGTGTACTGCAGCTACATGTGCAGGGAGCCACGCACACTGCTTAGCGCTGGCTCCCTGCACTCCTAGCTACAGTACACATCGGGTTAATTACCCGATGTGTACTGCAGCTACATGTGCAGAGAGCAGGGAGCCGAGCACACTGCTTAGCGCTGGCTCCCTGCACTCCTAGCTACAGTACACATCTGGTTAATTACCCGATGTGTACTGCAGCTACATGTGCAGAGAGCAGGGAGCCACGCACACTGCTTAGCGCTGGCTCCCTGCACTCCTAGCTACAGTACACATCGGGTTAATTACCCGATGTGTACTGCAGCTACATGTGCAAAGAGCAGGGAGCCGCGCACACTGCTTAGCGCTGGCTCCCTGCACTCCTAGCTACAGTACACATCGGGTTAATTACTCGATGTGTACTGCAGCTACATGTGCAGAGAGCAGGGAGCCGTGCACACCGCTTAGCGCTGGCTCCCTGCACTCCTAGCTACAGTACACATCGGGTTAATTACCCGATGTGTACTGCAGCTACATGTGCAGAGAGCAGGGAGCTGGCACTGACAGCGTGAGCGGCGGACGCTGGTAACGAAGGTAAATATCGGGTAACCAGGGAAAGGTCTTCCCTTGGTTACCCGATGTTTACCCTGGTTACAGCTTACCGCAGCTGCCAGATGCCGGCTCCTGCTCCCTGCTCGCTTCATTTTGTCGCTCTCTCGCTGTCACACACAGCGATGTGTGCGTCACAGCGGGAGAGCGACGACCAAAAAATGAAGCAGGACATTCAGCAACGACCGGCGACCTCATAGCAGGGGCCAGCTCGTTGCTGGATGTCACACACAGCGACAGCGACGGGACGTCGCTGCAACGTCACAGAAAATGGTGACGTAGCAGCGACGTCGTTGTCGTCGTCACTGTGTGTGACACCACCCTAATCCTTATCCAGCACCACGACTACCCAAAGTGAGTACCCTGTTCCCCTGCACTCTGCGCTCCCAAATATCTCACCAAAACCCTAGAGGCCGGGGCCTTCCCTACTTGTGGAGGGACTGACACCTTGCTGCCCCACACCATCTGTCTCGGTACTTCCTTCGGCAGCGGCGGTACTCCTACCCACCCGCAGGAGGCATCACGAACATATATCCCCTGTAAATACCCCCTTTACATTTGAGTGGCCGTAAGCCCCCGGGTCCGGAGACCCTTGAGCCACACCAACCCCGGATCCGAGACGTTCGACTGCTGCAGGGGCAGCACCATAGCATATGGACAGCACACGTAGAAAACACACACTGACACACAGATGGCCCAGGAACTCCACAACGGACTGTGCAAAAAATGTGGGTTTTTTTGCATGGACATGTGAAAGGGATCTAAGGGCTTGTTGAGTTATCATTCTTATTCATATCTCTCTGGGTTGCATATGACATTTTGATTATTTACTATTGTTTTTTTTTTTGGGGGGGTGGGGACAGTATGGCAATTGAAAACTAGAAATTTTGTTTCATTTCTCTTTCCTTTTTGTATTTAGCACACAGTTTATCTAATCTTACATTTTGTTAGATCAGACGTTTTTGGACACAATGATACCAAATATATATTTTTTTTAACTTATTTTTTAAGGGAATTTTAACTTTTATATCTTTTTATTGTTATTTTGTTTTTTTTTGTCCTCATAAGAGACTTGAAGCTGATTGTTTGCTTATACTGTATACTACAACACCAAAGTCTTACAGTACATTGTGATTTTCTATGAAGCCGAGTCTATGGCTGAGCATCATATGATTAATTCAAGCAGTTACAGGGGGATTAATAATAATAATAATAATAATTTTATTCATTTATATAGCGCTATTAATTCCACAGTGCTTTACATACATTGGCAACACTGTCCCCATTGGGGCTCACAATCTAGAGTCCCTATCTGTATGTCTTTGGAGTGTGGGAGGAAACCGGAGTACCCGGAGGAAACCCACGCAAACACGGGGAGAACATACAAACTCCTTGCAGATAGTGTCCTTGGTGGGATTTGAACCCAGGACCCCAGCGCTGCAAGACTGCAGTGCTAACCACTGAGCCACCGTGCGGCTCCTGCCTACAATGGTAAGCCGATGGAAGTCAGTGCTTACGAGCATCAGCAATGGATTCATTTCACTGCCTCTGTCAGAGATTGACAAGCAGCTTTTAAATGGCTAAAGACAGCAATCATAGCTATCTCTGGCTGCTGTAGTACGAGGCAGATGCTGGCTCAGTAACACAGCCAGCATCTGCCACGTATGAAGTCAGTTTTTACATGGACAGCATTTGGACTGAAAAGGTTCTCCCATCTATTTCCATGAGACGTGCTGCCAATAACGATCGTTTCCATTCCGGCACCAACGATCCAATCACCCAACATATGAGCGTTCTGCTCGATCATCGGGTGGTTGTCGCTATGGTTACATTACCAGATATTTGCTAGACTATTTCCCAATTATTGCCATATAGAGCCCTCACGTCAGCCGAAACAGCCAGTGTTGGTGGCTCTGATGTGTATGGGGACCCCTGCCAGATGATGTTGGGGTAGATATGCATCAATCACATCTGATATCAAGATGATCCTTTTTGTTATTGGAGACATAACTGACATCACAGGATTCATTATTTTGTAAGTATTTCTAAGTACTGCTGCCTGTGCAGAGGTTTGCATTACCATGGACAACCCCTTTAAGGTCTGGACTGAAATAGAAAAAGACTGTTCATATTCACTGACAGCAAACAGACCCTGAAAGCAGCGCCAGCATGAGGAGACTATGCTGAGTGATGGTGAGCGGAGGTAGCAGGGGTCCAGCCTGCAGTGATGGACCGAGGTGTGAGGAGGAGGCGGGCTGCAATCTCCGCTCAGCACTCCCCCCTCCCCCACACTGAGGCGCAGAGCTTGTTTTCATCACGTGACGGGGGCTGCGCTGACCAATAGGAGCAGAGCCCCGCACCCTTCCTGGCCGGCAGGGGGGACGCGAAGGGGAAAGTTTCCTCACACAAGTGGGACTTTTCTTCTGCACGGACCGAGGCTCCGGGGCACTGCGACACTGCGGGCACCGTGCGCGTTATGCCAGTGGCCCGGCCCGGAGGAAGGAGTCGCCGCTAGTACCGGACTGTCATCGCGCACCATGGCCGCCTGCACCAGGATTTGCCTCCCGCTCCTGCTGGCTCTGGAGTGTGCGCTCGGATTGGGCTCTCAGTGGGGGTCGTGCCCGGCTCCCTGCCGCTGCCTCGGGGATCTGCTGGACTGCAGCCGTGGGGATCTACATATGATACCGGAGAACCTCCCGGGGTGGGCCGTACAGCTGTGAGTATACGGAGCCGACGGTGTGCGCGCGGGGCCCGAGAGGAGATGTGGTGTGCGCCATGTGTACCCAGGGCAGTGCCGTGCCCATCACTATAGTGTGCGCCATGTGTACCCAGGGCAGTGCCGTGCCCATCACTAAAGTGTGCGCCATGTGTATGTACCCGGGGCACTGCCGTGCCCATCACTAAACTGTGCGCCATGTGTACCCAGGGCAGTGCCGTGCCCATCACTAAACTGTGCGCCATGTGTACCCAGGGCAGTGCCGTGCCCATCACTAAAGTGTGCGCCATGTGTACCCAGGGCAGAGCCGTGCCCATCACTATAGTGTGCCATGTGTATGTACCCGGGGCAGAGCCGTGCCCATCACTATAGTGTGCGCCATGTGTACCCAGGGCAGTGCCGTGCCCATCACTATAGTGTGCGCCATGTGTACCCAGGGCAGTGCCGTGCCCATCACTATAGTGTGTGCCATGTGTACCCAGGGCAGTGCCGTGCCCATCACTAAAGTGTGCGCCATGTGTACCCAGGGCAGTGCCGTGCCCATCACTAAACTGTGCGCCATGTGTATGTACCCGGGGCAGAGCTGTGCCCATCACTATAGTGTGTGCCATGTGTATGTACCCGGGGCAGAGCTGTGCCCATCACTATAGTGTGTGCCATGTGTATGTACCCGGGGCAGAGCTGTGCCCATCACTATAGTGTGCGCCATGTGTATGTACCCGGGGCAGTGCCGTGCCCATCACTATAGTGTGCACTATGTGTATGTACCCGGGGCAGAGCTGTGCCCATCACTATAGTGTGCGCCATGTGTATGTACCCGGGGCAGTGCCGTGCCCATCACTATAGTGTGCATTTTGTGTATGTACCCGGGGCAGAGCTGTGCCCATCACTATAGTGTGCGCTATGTGTATGTACCTGGGGCAGAGCTGTGCCCATCACTATAGTGTGCGCTATGTGTATGTACCCGGGGCAGAGCTGTGCCCATCACTATAGTGTGCGCTATATGTATGTACCCGGGGCAGAGCTGTGCCCATCACTATAGTGTGCGCTATGTGTATGTACCTGGGGCAGAGCAGTGCCCATCACTATAGATGGTGTATGTACCTGGGGCAGAGTAGTGCCCATCACTATGGATGATGTATGTACCTGGGGCAGAGCAGTGCCCATCACTATAGATGGTGTATGTACCTGGGGCAGAGCCGTGCCCATCACTATAGATGGTGTATGTACCTGGGGCAGAGCAGTGCCCATCACTATGGATGATGTATGTACCTGGGGCAGAGCCGTACCCATCACTATAGATGATGTATGTACCTGGGGCAGAGCCGTACCCATCACTATAGATGGTGTATGTACCTGGGGCAGAGCAGTGCCCATCACTATAGATGGTGTATGTACCTGGGGCAGAGCCGTGCCCATCACTATAGATGGTGTATGTACCTGGGGCAGAGCAGTGCCCATCACTATGGATGGTGTATGTACCTGGGGCAGAGCCGTGCCCATCACTATAGATGGTGTATGTACCTGGGGCAGAGCAGTGCCCATCACTATGGATGGTGTATGTACCTGGAGCAGAGCCGTACCCATCACTATGGATGGTGTATGTACCTGGGGCAGAGCAGTGCCCATCACTATAGATGGTGTATGTACCTGGGGCAGAGCCGTGCCCATCACTATAGATGGTGTATGTACCTGGGGCAGAGCAGTGCCCATCACTATGGATGGTGTATGTACCTGGGGCAGAGCCGTACCCATCACTATAGATGATGTATGTACCTGGGGCAGAGCCGTACCCATCACTATAGATGGTGTATGTACCTGGGGCAGAGCAGTGCCCATCACTATGGATGGTGTATGTACCTGGGGCAGAGCCGTACCCATCACTATAGATGATGTATGTACCTGGGGCAGAGCAGTGCCCATCACTATGGATGGTGTATGTACCTGGGGCAGAGCCGTACCCATCACTATGGATGGTGTATGTACCTGGGGCAGAGCAGTGCCCATCACTATGGATGGTGTATGTACCTGGGGCAGAGCAGTGCCCATCACTATGGATGGTGTATGTACCTGGGGCAGAGCAGTGCCCATCACTATGGATGGTGTATGTACCTGGGGCAGAGCCGTACCCATCACTATGGATGGTGTATGTACCTGGGGCAGAGCAGTGCCCATCACTATGGATGGTGTATGTACCTGGGGCAGAGCCGTACCCATCACTATGGATGGTGTATGTACCTGGAGCAGAGCTGTGCCATCTGATGTATGGGGCAGAACTTTACCCATCACTATACTTGACTCGAGTGCAATGGCCTATATTGTGCTGGGTTTTCAGGAGATTCCACAAACCTAGGAGTTGTCACATTTTGCTAATACTGCATATACTGTACTCATCACCACCAGCCCAGGGCTGCCATATTGGTGGGTCAAAGCCTATGACAAAATGAAGCATAATATGAATTTATTTGAAGAATTTATTAACTACTAATAAAACATTAATTGAAAATAATAAAATATTTGACTAGCACACCTTGAAGACCTCTGCCCCACTGGCTACTCATGTCTTCTCCTGGGGTTTATTGCCAAGTGTTTCAATCTGGTAGAACAATCTTGGTCATTAAAAAAAAACCAAAAAAACAAAAAAAAACCCCTCTGCCTAGCCGTAAAGTAATTTGTCAGGCAAATTCTTCCCACACCTTGGTAATGTAACCCTATCCATGGAAGCTGGGAGCGCAGATCTCCGGCTGCACACATCTACAGCTGCGCTGTTATTTCTGTGGAATGAAGTTACGTATTCATAATGCAGATGTTTTACTCTCTAATTTGATACATTTTTGTTTTATTTACATTGCGATCAGATTACACACTTTCCAGAATATTTGCATTATTTAAAAAAAAAAAAAATATATAGCCCTAATGGGGACAGTGTGTGTGTATATGTGTGTGTGTGTGTATATGTGTGTATATATATATATATATATATATATATATATATATATATATATATATATATATATATATATATATATATATATATATATATATATATATATATATATATATATATATATTTATTTATTATCTCTGCTCTTGTTGATTTCTACACACGGGAGTGGTCCCTCTCGGGTGACAGGACAGGCATTTGGTGTTCTTTGAGGTTTTTATTATTCCTGACACAAATTAAGATTAAAATTTACTGGCGGGATGTGTTTTTATTTATTTATTTATTTTTTTTTATTGCTTCTGTTTTTTTAATTGTTATACCATTTTCGTGGAATAAAAATCTTGCTCCAGATTGGAATAAAATTTGGGGTGTAAGGTATGCCAACGAAGGTTGCTACAATTTTTTTTTATTTATTTTTATTTTTTTTGCCTCCATGGTAGAAACATTAGCTGTCAATTATTTGATTGTTTATGAGTTAACAACCACATGGACTTAACTAAAGTTATGAGATAGTTTACACTGGAGGCGTATACTTTGTCTCCTATGTGAGACTGACCAGTCAGCAACATAGAAGTGCGGAAGGAGCTATGATGTGAGATTATTGAACCTGAACAGTCAAGTTTGGTGTTCGGACTGAACACTGACTAAGGCTACTTTCACACCTCCGGTTTTTGCAATGCGGCACACTCCGGCACTTTTTTTTGCTGCCGGTTGCGATTTTCCTTTAGATAGACTTTAATTAGTGCCGCATTGTGCCGCATGGGCTCCCGTTCGGTCCGGTTTTTGCCGCATGCGGCAGATTTAGGCTACTTTCACACATCCGGTTTGAGCAGTGCGGCTCAATCCGGCTGTGAAAACTATGCAACGGATGTGGCGAAAACACCGCATCCTTTGCATAAGTTTTTACATGCGGCCCGTCCGTTTTTTTCCGGTTGCGGCATGCTACTGAGCATGCGCAGTGGAAAAAACCGCATGCGGCTGCCGGATGCGTTTTTTCCGCATCGCGCCGCATCCGGCCTCCATAGGGATGCATTGGGAAAAGCGCCGCAGCGGCCGGATGCGGCGCGATGCGGTGTTTTTTGCCGGAGCAAAAAACGTTGCAGGGGACGTTCGATCCGGCCGCGGCATCAGCTAAATTTGCCGCATGCGGCAAAAACCGGACCGAACGCAAGCCCCTGCAGCACAATACGGCACTAATGTAAGTCTATGCAAAAAAACCCGCAACCGGCGTTACAAAAGCGGTTTTTCTGCAGAACGCCGTATTGTGCCGGAGAGCAAAAATCCGGATGTGTGAAAGTACCCTTAGCCGATGCGGCGGCCGGATGGAACGTTGCCTGGCACGTTTTTTCGTGCGGCAAAAAAACCCGCATCGCGCCGCATTCGGCGCATTTTTCAATGCATGCCTATGGCGGCCGGATGCGGCGCGATGCGGCAATAACCGCATCCGGCCGCCGCATGCGGTTTTTGCCACTGCGCATGCTCAGTGGCATGCCGCAAGCGGCAAAAACCGGACTGGCCGCAAAGGAAAAACTTATGCAAAGGATGCGGTGTGTTCACCGCATTCGTTGCATAGCTTGCACAGCCGGATTGAGCCGCAGAGCTCAAGCCGGATGTGTGAAAGTAGCCTTAAAAGGAAGGTGTCGTCAAAAAAATTTCATTCTGTTTATTTATTTTCAATAACTGAAAAAATATAAATTATTAATGTTATGTTTAAATAATATTTTTAGTTGAGAAAAATATAAAAAAAAATGTAAGTTTCATATTTTCCACTCTTACACAGCAGCAGCTGCTGAAATCCTACTGTAGAACTAGCTCACAGCTGCAGTAAAAGTGGGTAGAATCTGCTCTCCTGTGTGTGATTTCACCTCCCCCTCCCAGTCTGGGTGTTTCCAACAGTATAAGGGAAGATGAAGTTTAGGATCACAGTGCGGCGCCATTTTGATGGTGACTGCAGATGTCACACCGCGATCACCGCTCCCAGCCGCATGCACTCACCTCAGACCCGCTTCCCCCGCAGCTTGTCCTGTCAGCAATCACAGTACATAGCAGCAGAGGCCCGGGTGGAGAGTGGCGGGGGGGGTGGAGTGGGGGGGTGAGCAGCGGCGGGGGGGGTGGAGTGGGAGGGGGGTGAGCGGCAGAGTGGGGGGCAGCATATCCGGATCAGTTACGGTGCAGTCACCGCTGTCTGGCACTGGTACTCGCCCCATCCATCCTCGCGGCTGACAGGGGGAAGTGGAGCACATAGCATATACTGTGAGCTCCACAAAGATGGCGCTGATCTCCTCCCTCTGCTGTGTTGTGGACAGCCCAGGGGGCGCATCCAGATGACAGCAGACGCTGGTTCTGTGTTGAGTATAGAGGTCGGAGCTAGACAACAGTCTTCTATGCACAAGTGCTGCCATAAAGGAGGTGAGTAACTGTCGTTACTCACAGCAAATCCAAGATGGCAGCCCCCAGTGCTTCAGTAACACTAGAATTAAATCAAAACTAAATAGTGAGTATTTTTTGGACCATAAGACGCACTTTTTTTCCCCCAAATGTTGGGGGTGCGTCTTATGGTCTGACTATTGGGCTGCAGCCGGGAATGAGGGTGCTGCGGTGGAGCGGGTCATCGGGGGCACGAGCAGGCAGTAGCAGCGCCTGCCGTGACCACGTGGTCCCGCTCATTACATATGCACGCCCATCCTCCCGCCCATTTCTCAGCGCTGAAGCCGGCGCTGACAGGTGGGCGGGAGGACGAGCGGGGACGCGTGCATAGTAAAGAGCCGGTCCGCATGATCACCCCTGGCAATTACAGCCTGGAGTGATCATGTGCGGCTGTATTCACTGCCCCCCGCGCGTCATAATCAGCGCGGGGTGCAGTGAATCAGTACACTCACCCGTCCCCGTGTGTGGAGCCGCCCCCTGCTGCACGCGATGTCTTCCTGTCTGTGCCGGTCAGCTGATCTGTGCTGAGCCGGTCAGCTGATCGGCACAGACAGGAAGACAGCGCGATGAAGCAGGGGAACGGCTCCACACACACAGGTCAGCGTGCCAGAGAGGAAGATGTGATCGGTGCTGCAGGGAGTGAGGAAAAGGTGAGTATAAACGTTTATTTTTTTTCTCTGTGCTATAGGATGCAGACCATATACCAGGATGGTATATGAGCACGATGGGGGCATATAGCAGGATGGGAGTATATGAGCAGGCAGGATGGGGGTATATGAACAGGATGGGAGTATATGAGCAGGATGCATGGGGGGTATATGAACAGGATGCGGGTATATGAGCAGGATGGATGGGGGGTAGATGAACAGGATTGGGGTATATGAGCAGGATGGATGGGTGAATATGAGCAGGATGGATGGGGGGGTATATGAACAGGATGGGGGGGTATATGAGCAGGATGGATGGGGGGGTATATGAGCAGGATGGATGGGGGGTATATGAGCAGGATGGGGGTATATGAGCAGGATGGGGGTATATGAGCAGGATGGGAGTTTATAGCAGAATCATGTACAAGGCAGGAGGATCATTACCAGGATGGGGTACCTTAGTAGAGAATTTGGGGACATTACCCCCATAACAGTGTCAGCAGCAGATCATCGCCCCATAACAGTGTGTCATGACCACATTTTTTTTGCTTAAAGATTTATTTTCCTATTTTCCTCCTCTAAAACCAGGGTGCGTCTTAGGCTGCTTTCACACTACGTTTTTTTTAACATGCGTCATGAACGTTTTTTTGCTGCAAAAGCGGATCCTGCTTTTACAGCAAAAAAAACGCATGCAAACGCATGTGTTATTTTAAAGGATCCTGTCACTTTAAGTTTATGGGCAGGCATTGGAGTCATGTGATCGGGAGTGAGGGGAACTGAACGTGAGACTGGGAGCCGGCATCTAACAGCTGTGGAGGCTCGTAACCAAGGTAAACATCGGGTAACTTGCTTGGATACCCGATATTTACATTGGTTACGAGCGTCTGCAGCTGCTAGGAGCCGGCTGCCTGCTCCCTGCACACGTAACCAAGATAAACATCGGGTAACTAAGACTGCGGTTACCCGATGTTTACCTTGGTTACGAGCGTCTGCAGCTGCTAGGAGCCGGCTGCCTGCTCCTTGCACACGTAACCAAGATAAACATCGGGTAACTAAGACCGCGGTTACCCGATGTTTACATTGGTTACGAGCGTCTGCAGCTCTCAGGCGGGGGAGAGAGGGAGGGGGGAGAGAGGGAGGGGGGAGAGAGGGAGGGGGGAGAGAGGGAGGGGGGAGAGAGGGAGGGGGAGAGAGGGACTGATCACCCGAGGCTGGTTTCTGGGCATGCTCAGCAGAGCAAGCAGGATCCTGTCTATCAGCATGCCAGCGTTCACATGCGTTTGTGTGCTGTTTAGTCAGGATCCAGTAATTTGCAGTATTTGGACGCAGCTCAAAAACGCTACAAGTAGCGTTTTTGAAATAAGTTAAAAAAACTGCAAGTCGCTGGATCCTCACTATAACGCACACAAACGCAGGTGAACGCATGTTGACGCAAGTCCATTGCAAATGCATTGAAATGAAAACTCATTTGCACTGGATCCGTTTTTGCGTTAAAAAAACGTTAATCACGGATGTTAAAAAAAGTGTGAAAGCAGCCTAATAGTCTGGTGTGTCTTATAGTCCGAAAAATACGGTAATTTTGTATTAAAAATACTTTATTTCATAATCACTACGAAAAAAAAACAAAACGCAACACCTTCCCTTTAACAAAAAGATTTCCTGTTCCAGTCCTTTTAACTCCCTCGATGGAACATCTGGGTGCTCGGGTATGCTCGGTACTCAGCCCAAGGCAAGCCGCTTGAAGTCTGTGTAGCTCTCCCTGGGGGTAACAACAACATTATCGGCTGTAGTATGTAGAAAAAAGAAGAAACCTCCCCCGGAAATGATCTGTATGTGGTGGGGTGTGGGGCGCCCAACTGCTCAATCACTGGCTTCCAATAGGGTTAAGATCAAGTCTGGGTTCCAAACGAAACTTTTTATCTAAAGTCCGTCAGAACCTGCCAAACCTGATCTTCAATGGGTCCACTCATCTCTACCTGTGATGTCATAAGGGTCACATGACCAGAGTTCACGGATCCTACCAGCCAAGTGTGCCGCCTAAATGAGCACTGAAGGTAATATTTCTACACTTGTGTTGTGTAATATAACTGTTCTACATGTTTGTGCCACGTATTATCTTCAATTCTTATTAGGCTGCACTCTAGCTGGCGGGACCTATGAACTCCGGTCATGTGATCTTGATGACATCAGAGGTCCTTCTGCACTTGTATGTTGATGACTGCTTGTGATTGGTCAGAATCCTAGGAGTCAGAAGTACATGCCTCCGGGGAAAACTATCTCATAACTCTGACTTGGCTGATATCTCTGCAATGTAGAATTAAAATTGAAAAAAAATCCACTATTACATGGTGAGTCCGGTTCAAAATGAAAAGTTGGTAAAACAGTTGCCTGAAATAATCTATATTTTAATGACACTTGTATAATTTGTGAAAACCTTTCCGGTTGTTTCTAATTTTAAGCTACAGATGAGGCTTGAAATGAGATGTGGCTAATTGTGAACAATTCCATCATCTGGAGGCCATGTTATCTTCTTCTGGACGCGGCTCCAATGCCAGCACAAGGGAAAGTACATTCCATATCAATTGTATGAAGGGCTTTTGGCTGCAATGTAGTCCAGAGGGCAAGCTACTCAGTGTGTGCAGTGGTACATTTTTCGTTTTTCTCCTCCTTTCTATATAGTTTATTATTATTAATAATAATAATAATAATATAATTTTATTACATATATAATTTATTATTTTTCTTTTTTTTTTCTTTTTTTACATTCCTTCTTGTAATCCCAAACTTATCCTGGATCTGTAGTAGATCTATTAGAAAAAAAAGATGCCTTCTCATGCATTGTATCAGGGGATTCTTCTCTGGTAGCACGATGTTTTACCCAAGGCTTAATGGGAATTTGTCACCAGCTTTTTGCTCCCCATAATGTAAAGACAGGGACCCTGAATCCAGTGATTTGTCACTTACTGAACTCTTTGCTGTTATTTTGATAAAATCTCTGTTTTCTCTGCTGCAGAGCTAGCAGTTGTACGGAGCTCATGAATATGCTGGCCTGGCAGCAGGACAAGGAGTGCTGTAATGATGATCTACTACTGATTAAACAGTGATTTTATCAAAACTACACTAAGTAGCCCAGTAAGTGACACATCACTGGAATCAGGATCTCTGCTCCTATGTTATGCTGCTCTCGGATTAGGTGGCAAAAATCTGACAGATTCCTTTTAATAAATCTTATAACTGCCTTCCCCTAATGTGAATAGGCGGAAAACCATAACTGAGTTCTAAATTGGAAGTCTGGAGTTGGAATGGTCACAAGTAGGCATTTGCACTAGGTGGCAACTGCCTAAGAACAGCCACAAAGTAAGCATTTTTTAAGCTAGTCCATTCTAACTATATAAAACCCTCCCCCCTCCCTGGCTGGGTGGTCAGGAACATGGCAGAGAAGGCATGTGACTGAGCCAAGAGTGTAGTCTGGTTTCCTGCCAATAAAGTTTGGTGGCAACCTGCCTGTAAGCTGTGGCCAAAGCTCCCACAAAGCCAGCACATCAGCCAGAAGCCTCTACTTACTACTGTCCCTGTCTTTCCTCTTCTTCTGATGTACTGTGCTGTGATCCACCTCCCACTTAGATTATATCATGCTGCCATAACATCTCTGTATAATAGATTTATCTTTTTCCAGTATGTGTTAGTGACTTATTGAGTCAGGATTTGTACTAAAATAGTGTATTATGTTAACATTCATGTTTCCATTCGCTAACTGCGCATGCTGGCTGCAATCCTATGTGTATAAACTGCCTAACAACAAGTCTTCACTCCGGGGTCCTCAAACACCCTCTCTGTAGCACACAGACTCATTCAGATGAGGCCGACTCTCAGGTTTAAGGGATGTGCTTTAAACCTATTCAGGTTTTTGACACTTGTGTGTGTGTGTGTGTGTGTGTGTGTGTGTGTGTGTGTGTGTTTTTTTTTTTTTTTTTTCTTTTTATTATTAGATTTGCGCTTCTTGTCCTTTCAGGAAGAGTTTCCAGAAGTGTCCTTATTCCCAGGCATGCCTTAATCCGCAGGCAGGCTTTATAATGACATGTTAGGCTATGTGCGCACGTTGCGTACAGTTCACTGCAGAAATTTCTGCAGCGATCTGAAGAGCACGTGCGCTTTAAATCGCTGCAGAAATGTCCGTAGTGAAGCCGACTCCATGCGCTCTGCCTGCAGCTCCTGCCATAGACCGAGCGTGGGGCTGCATGCAAAGCGTACGGAAGAAGTGACATGTCACTTCTTAGAACGCAGCGCTTCGGCAATAGCCGAAGCGCTGCGCTCTAAAACGCCACGTGCGCACGGCCCCTGCACAATCTCCATAGACTGTGCAGGGGACGCAGGACGCATGCAGTTACGCTGCGCTACAAAGCGCAGCATAACTGCATGTATTTACGCAACGTGCGCACATAGCCTAACACCTCTGTACACCACTGATAACACAGAATCCATCTTTCACAACAGGTGATGTTGGAGCTGACCCATTCCCCCCCCCCCTCCACCCCCCATTCACAATAACTTTTTATTTTATTTTATTTTTTTTCCTCATTAGGTGGGTCAGAGTCTGTTCATTTTGGCTATGTACAGGTGTTTACTGAAACAGGAAATTTTAGATTATGGAGAAGCTTCAGTGGCCAGTGTGAACAGCTTAGTGAACCTGTCAGGTGCAATATGCAGTGAGAATCACGAGCAGTTCTGGGTGTATATTGCTAATCCCTGCCTAACCATCCCTGTATATACTAGCATAGATAAAGAGATCTTTAGAAAACGTATTTCTAATTTCTAAGGCTATGTGCGCACGTTGCGTAAATACATGCAGTTACGCTGCGCTTTGTAGCGCAGCGTAACTGCATGCGTCCTGCGTCCCCTGCACAGTCTATGGAGATTGTGCAGGGGCCGTGCGCACGTGGCGTCTTAGAGCGCAGCGCTTCGGCTGCTGCCCGAAGCGCTGCGTTCTAAGAAGTGACATGTCACTTCTTCCGTGCACTTTGTCGGCAGCTCCTGCTCTGTCTATGGCAGGAGCAGCAGGCAGAGCGCATGGAGTCGGCTTTTTTTTTTTTTTCTACGGACATTTTCTGCAGTGATTTGAAGCGCACGTGTGCTCTTCAGATCGCTGCAGAAATTTCTGCAGGGCTAGTACGCAACGTGCGCACATAGCCTAAAGATCTATCATATGCTAATGAGCGAGGAGACTGGTCCCCTGGGCGTTATATCCCCCGAATATCCGCCCTCTAGTATGGTAGTACACCCACAGGGGCGTACCGACATGCTATTCAATGCAGTGCATACCTGTGTTTACTGTCAATGCGCTTCTGAATGCCCGGCACTTTCAGTCATGCGCAGTAGTCCTCTTGAAAGCCGGGACGCATACACCCAACTTCATACTGCACATGAACAGAAGTGCCCAGCATTCAGAAGTGCGAACACAGGTATGCGCGGCACCGCTTGTGAAGCTGCATTGAATAGCATGTGGGCGTACTACCATACTAAGAGGGTGGTTAGTCGGGTAATATAACGCCCTTGTTGTCCCTGCGCTCATTAGAATACCATAAAAGATCTTTACGAAAAGTATTTCTAAAGATGTCTTTATCTATGCTAGTGTATACAGGGACGGTTAGGCAGGGATTAGCAATATGCACCAGAACTGCTCATGGTTCTGGTGCATAATGGACCTGATAGGTTCCCTTTTTAAGATGTCTAATTTTAATTTGATCCGTATTACATTATAAGGGGGGGACAGTTTGCTAAAAATTAATTTTTAGCTGTCGCTACATGTTGATTAAAGTCTGTATTTCCTTATATTATCAAAGATGATAAACTCTACAAATAAGTGAACGTAGTGTTCAAGTATAGGTGGCAATGCACATCAATAACTGGCCGGTGAGTTCATCAGCTTTCACCTCTTCCATCTCCCCATACACATGCACTTTTGTGTGTTTTCAGCGTACGGTGGAGAATGCTGCTGCTGGGCTCCTCTGGTGACCTATCTTCAGACCTTGAAGTTCAGGAGCCTGATCCTTCTCCCCTGACATCCTCTGTCGAGGGACGATAGGTCAGCCAAACTATCTGGTGGGTCATTCATACAGCAAGACTGTCATGAGCAAGCCTTCCTAAGTGATGCTTGGTTCCTGATTAATCTTTCAGCCACATGCACACCTTGAGTTTGGGAGTTATTTACCTCAGTATTTGTAGTCAAAACCAGGAGTGGAACAATCGGAGGAAAAGTAGAATAGACACATGGCACCACTGCTGCATTTATTACCACTCCTGGCATTGGCTACAAACACTGAGTAAAAAAAACCTCACCAAATACTCCACGTGTGCACATGGCCTAAAATGGCTGCCAATCACCAGACAAACTAGTAAAACTCTTATGAGGGAAATCTTTTGTGCTGTATATGTTGTGAAAACAGGACCTGCACCCCCAATCTGGTACATATCTATTAGCAGGCTACTAAATGACCATTTACCCAATTGGTGCTACCTCACTGATTCTAGAACCGTTTTTGTTTTTTTATTTATTTATTTATTTTTTTTTCTTGCCCCTCCATTCCTAAGATTTATTATGTTCCGTGGTAACAACGATGGAAATTTTCACTTCAGTCAACTGGGCGTAAACCACAAAACGTCCACAACCAGTGCAGCAGCACCAATTAGAGGGGGACCTAGGTATACATTTTTAAAAAAAAAAAAAAAAATATCCAATGATGGGGCCTGTTTTGTAAATCCCAGTCCCGTGACAATACTCCTGTGGTCTCTGACTCCTGTGTTCCCTGTTTAGTTTCCTGGAGCAATAACATCCTGCAGCAGTCACTTGCCTGTGCAGAACATTGATGCTCCTGGACAAGGAATTAAGACTGGTTGGGAAAAGCCATCATGAGTAGCAAAGGATTTATTTATCAGATGCGTAATGCTTAATTTCCTTAAAGGTACTCAGGTTTTTACCACCTAATCTGAGAGCAGCATGATGAAGGAAAAGTGATCCTGATTCCAGTGATGTCACTTACTGGGCTGCGCAGTGTATCTTTTATGAAATTGCTGTTTAATCAGTTGTAGATCATCATTAGAGGACAACTTGGTGAGCTTCCGGGTAGTCCAGCTCATTCATGAGCTCTGTATAACTGCTAGATCTGCAGCAGAGAAAACTGATTTCATCAAAATGACAGCAAACAGCCCAGTAAGTGACACATCACTGGAAGCAGGGTCTCTGTCTCTACATGATGCTGCTGTCAGATGGGGGAGCAAAAACCTGATGACCGATTTTTACCTGTAAGGTTTTACTCACATTAGCGTATAAATCGGATAAGTGCTGTGCGAGGGGGGGGGATTATACTCAAATATGTGGTGTTCAATGAGGCAATGCAGATTTATTTTGCAACTTATTTCTAAGCAATCCTTAAACCCTAACTCTAACATGGACCTCCCCCAGCCATGGACCCCCAAGCTCAAACTTGCTGCTTCAGTCATATGGGGCTGTGAAGTTTTGGTCCATAGTCACACTGTGACACACGGATGTGTGAATTCAGTGTTACTGCCACATGCCTCTCTATTACAGTTCAGCGCCATTTGTGAATTGTGTTGCAATACTTTTCCCTTCTTGGTTTTGGCTTTGCTGCTCTCCTCTGTGTGTACACTCATGTCTGGCCGGGACGTGCCTTCAGTCCCCATTTTCTCTCAGGAAATTGCTCCTAATCTCTTCCACATGTCAATAAATAGTGCGATCAGGTAGTTAGAAATACCTCTCAAACAAATCTATTGCAGTGTGGGTCACATTTCTATAAGGGAACCAATCTGATCACATGCGTTTTGTGGTTTACGCCCAGTTGACTGAAGTGAAAATTTCCATCGTTGTTACCACGGAACATAATACATTTTTGGAATGGAGGGGCAAGATAAAAAAAAAAAAGCAGTAAATTGTTCTGTGTAGATATACAAATTGTCTCTTCAGAGAGGAAGAAGACTTAACTCTAGCCCACCTATTGGAAGCAGCAAACCTAATAGTCAATATTGTATTGTATTGTACCATCACCCATTCCCTATAGACTGTGAGCCCTCGCGGGCATGGTCCTCTCTCCTCCTATACCAGTCTGTCTTGTACTGTTAATGATTGTTGTACGTATACCCTCTTTCACTTGTAAAGCGCCATGGAATAAATGGCGCTATAATAATAAATAATAATAATAATAATAATAATAATAATATTGACCCTTTAGGGCACTTTCACACTTGTGTTGTGCGGCATCCGTCAAAATGTGTTGTGTAACGCATGTGACTGATTCCTTGCAAAAAGTTTGATAATAAAGGCAACGGATTCCAGTGAAATAACGCGTTGCGGTAAGTTTTCTTTAGCCGACAGCGAAAGAGCCCCCATCATCACCGCACACCCCGGCACTACCGCCCCCATCATCACCGCACACCCCGGCACTACCGCTCCCATAATCACTGCACACACCCAGGCAATACCTCAGTGACGTCCCTGCTGACAGCGCAACTCCCTTCAGTTTCTGCATGGAGCTCGCAGGAGCAGCGAAGTTCTACTGCTGCTCCTGTCAGCTTCATGTAGCAGAGCTGGATGCGTTGTGGGACCTCGTGGATTACACCGGACCTGGAGGGTTATTTGGGGATGTTAATAAAGTGGTGAAAGAGGGTGTGGTGTGGTGTGTTTTTTATTTTTTTTTTTGTTGTGTTTGTTTTTTTGTCTTTTATTCCACGTAAAGTGTTGTTTTGTTTTTTTTTTTTTTTTTTTTTTTTCAGGTGTATGTGTTTATTTACTTTCACTTACAGGTTACTCATGGAATGTGTCTCATAGACTCCTGCCATGATTAACCTAGGACTTGGTGGCAGCTATGGGCTGCCATTAACTCTTTTACCTTGATTGCCACCGCACCGGTGCAATTCTGGATGAGCCAGGTAGAGTCCCGGGACTGTCGCATGTAATGGATACGGCAATTCTGGGCGGCTGCTGGCTGATATTTTTAGCCTGGGGGGCTTCCCATCCTGAGCATACCAGCTTCCAGCCGTGTTGCTTCACCTTGGCTTGTATCAAAATCGGGAGGGGGGGGGGGTGAGACCGCACGCCGATTTTTAACATTTATTTATTGTACTGTACGATATAGACCCGCCCACCGGCGGGGGAAGCAGAAAATACGAGATTGAATAATGAGTGGCCGGCATTTTCAAAAGGGAAAAAGCCACCAGAGCTTTGTGACAGCCATGCAGCGCCAGTGATCGGGGAGTATGAGAGAGGGGGAGAGACCAGGAGTGATTTTAAACGATTTAGATTGATCTGCTGGACATGCTGAGCATGCTCAGTAGAACGTGACAGAATCAGTCAGCGGATTCCGCCGCTTAGCGGATAGCGGCGGAATCCGCCACCATAGACAATCATTAGACACCTTGGCGGATTCCAAGGGAATCCGTCAAGGTGCGTTATTTTAAGGACCAAAAAAAACCGCAACATGTAGTGTTCCTGACGCTGCGTCAAAATAGCAACTCTGCGTCGTCCAGCGGATGAAACGCAGACACTTGCGTTACAGTGCGTCGTTAATAAAAGTCTATGGAGAATAGCGCAGTGCGTTAACTGACTGCGCTATTCTCCATAGCGGTGGATTGCGCCGAACGCAAGTGTGAAAGTAGCCTTAACAGCATTGCCATATGACTTAAGATATCTGAGATTCTGGTTTGGCTTTCTATCCCAAGTTATAGGACAAGGTTCTTTTTAAAAGGTCGATATTGACTTTTAAGATTGCGAATTCCAATAGGTGGCCTAGAGGTCTGGTCCTCTTTCTTTCTGAAGAGGCAACTAGCATATATAATTTCCCAGAGGAGCATTGCAAGTGTTTAAGTTGCCTCATACTGGCATGACCTGGCTCGTCACTCTCCACCAGGAGGAACCTTACCCCTTGGGTACTGTGTAGATGACGCTACATCTCATGTAATTAACAAGTCCATATTCTATTCTGGTAAAATGGAATCTGATGGGTCAGGCGAAGTTCACATGTCCAGTACTCATCCATTAGAGCGGATCCAGCAGTAATCCATTGGCAAAAAAGTTGTGCAGGCAAAACTTTGACTGTTTAAAAAAACAAATAAAATAAATGAATTTTACAAGTTTTTTTTTTTTATTAGTATATATGGGAATTTATGGAAAACTGATGTTAACTGATTACTATTTAGCCATCTGTTTTCAAATGGAAGTTAAATAGTAATCTGTGAACGGATTTATTCTCCATAGACACCCATGTTTTAAAATAATAAAAAAAAAACCTGCAAAAATCAATTTTATATTTTTTTTTTCTCTCAACAAAAAGTTGTTTGCAGATCTTTTTTTGCACCAATGGATCTCTGCTGGATCCGCTCTAATGGATCATTACGGGACACTAGCTTCATTCCATGATGGCTTTTTTTTTTTTTTTTTTTACTTTTGAATGATCTACTGCATGTAAAAACTTGATTTTGTAGATTATTTTGTGTAGGGCTTTTCTTTTGTACCTTTTGCTTTGTTTCCAGAGGACTCAGCCAGCACATTTGCTGTTTACTTAGCTGCAAACTTGACTGTGTCAAATAAACACACATCTTCCAAGGCAGATTCAGTTCTGTTGTTCTTTTCAAGTGAACATTCCTAAAATTCATTCAGGAACATTGCATCTGTGTAAATAAGGCCGGAGTTGAAGACAGAATCCCCACTGTGTTTACTCAATTAACGGCTGTGACATTTGGCCCTGGAGTCGCAGGGCTACATCTCTGTAGGTGACGGACACATGTGGTCAAGGGGCTCTACAAACAGCCCTCACTACCTGAACTGTGTCTGGAAATGTGTGCTTAGGAGTCATCTGGGGAGTGCATGTATTAATTGTCTTTACAAAATCTGAGCACGTATATCCCCCTCACCCATCCCCCATCAATTAGGGAAGTCATGTGACTGCTCCTGCCAGTTACTGGCCGCCTGTGTAATGTGAGATGGCTACCTTTTAGGGTACGCTCACATGAGTGTATGACTCTGTTAAAAAATATACTCTTAAATATATTTTTCTTCAAATACGTAAAGCCGCATGAAAGAAAAGACCTCAAAAATGTAAAAAATAAATGTATTTTATCTATTTAAAAATGGTTGCCAAGGTTCAGTTACAGAAAGGAAAAAAATAATATACTTTGATAGCTTATGTAAAAAGAGTTCATTTAGTCCATATTGAACAATGGGAAGTCTTTACCCATCTCTCTTTGGCTCCTGAACGGCAATGCTGGGGATGTCATCTCTTAGCCTGGACAACGTGTCATATCTTGCAGCACTGGAGTCTTCTCACCGCAGGCAGTGTGGAGAGCGCCCCGTAGCCCCCTCCATCGTGTATTATATACCAGCTGTTCAAACCATATAGGGCATTCTAGTGTAACACAGTTGAATATAGTTCCATATTACGTAAGCTTCTAGAAGCTTCGAGAAGCTTCGGGAAGGATTTAAATATATCCCTCCAACATAAACAGAACTGTGGACTTGTATGTCTTACTATAACATATTTGATAACTAGATGTATTAATTTTAAGGTTTTTACAATTCCCCCTTGAAGCGGGTAGAATAACCCCGAAATTAATTAATACATCATTAAAACAACAAATCTTCTTTCCTTATTTGGCGATAATGGATTAGTATCAATAATAATGATGAATAATAATTAATTTGCATTATTCATGTTGTAAGTTCAATAATATAATATTGTGGATTCCTGTTATGACAGGCTGTGACTGATCAATCATATAAAAATGTATATAACTATACTTCGCTAGACCTAAAAAGAAATGCAAAAACCAAATCCGGTCACCATATGATGTCCTCTGAGTTGATGTCTTCTTATCTCCGATGTAATCCGGCATAAACACAGTCTCTTAGAAATAAATCCTTTGATAAAAATGAATGGTTACCGATTTAGTACAGTCCCGTATTGCGTTTATCATTGTTAGATCAAAGTCCATAAACTTTATTCTTTATTACAAAGTCCATAGCCAATGTTGATAAACCACAGTTCATGAGTGTAGAAGAAGAATGGCAAAAGTCTTTGATGTCTGTGCAGTGCAATTTACATTAGTCACCTTTTATCCTCCATGCTGCCTGTTGTCGAATAACAGATGTTAAGACGTTCTTGGTCAGCACGACAGGGGTTAACTTTAACACGTCATTGCTCTTCTTAGTAACTTTAGGGAGGTCTTAATGCACAGACCATGTGTCATTGTCCATCCTGAAATCATAGGACTATTGTGTTTCTGAGATGCAAGCACAGTAAGTGTATTTTGTATGTTACACAGTCTTATTTGAGACGTTACCTTTTGGACCTTTTTGCAAAATCCCTTTTAACTTTAGGAAAAAATATAAAGTCTTTTTATCTTCTCTAATCTTGATTGAAGACTGATTCATTCCCTAATCTAGATACCAAATATGGCAATAACTATCACTAATAAATGTCACAGCGTATCATAACTCTAATACTATAATACCATGTCATTATTATTATCGTAAAAGTATTAATATAATTGATACTCAGAATGATAAAATACTGCATAATGGTATAGACAATAGTATTTTCTTGTAATGACCTTTTTTTATCATTGGTGTATTACCCTTCCAAACCCATAGGTGGCAATGTGTTGAATGTGACCAAAATATAATGTAAAATATGAAACAATATAATGTGTACCTATAACATGTATCATATTATAAATATGAAAGGCAACAATGTGGCTTATTAGTTAGATCATTTGTAAATTATAAACCAAAGCAAATAACCTTTTAGAAAAGACTGGATGATACCATCCAAACACAATAATACCCATTATAAATTATTATTGATTAAAAATATAATATATATTATTTGTAAATATAGGAAGGTAAACCTAGATGTACCTCGATCTTCCATCTTTATTACTCTAATTTAATTTATTTGATTTGTCTATTATTTATTAAATAACCTACTATAAGGAAATGTGTAACTATAAGTAATGCTTCATCCTTATTGTGTTAACATACTAATATAAAAATAATGTATTACCAGAAAGTAAACAATTGTATATATGATGAAGGAAGTATCTTTTCTTCCAAAAAAGTGGAACTTTTCCCTTTTAATATGATTCATATTTAATAAAGTAATCTTATATTAGATATTACTGAACTAAATATTGAAGTGTTTTCTCAATTGAGATATTTAAAATCTGAAGAAAAAATAAAAATTGTAGAATTTAGATTTTGATTAAAAATGTGAATATTAAATAATAATTAATATAAAAAATAGGAATAAAAAGAAAAATGAAAATCGGAATAAAAATAAAACTTGAAATAAAAATAAGGCCTTCTATGTATATAACACCTATGTCTTTAATAATACATAACCTTAATGTTACCAGATAACCTTAATATTACCAGTATCTTATAAAATTACCAAACCTATCAATAACCAATAAAAATAATTAAGTCATGTAACCTTGCAAATAATACACTTCTCTTAGTATATAAATGCATTATGATATACTTTAAATATATTTTTTTATTCCCAATTCTTCCTTTGTACTTAAAATATTAATTATTAAAGTATCCTGTAAACACATTTATCAAATATAAATGTGTGTGATTGAGACCAAACCTCTCCCTTTCAATATCATGAAATATGATATTATAAGAATTAATATGTTTAGATTAAATTAATTCAAATCTGTGTTGTAAATCTTCAAGACCATTATAAATATCACTTCCATATTTGAAAAGAAAAATGATTTCCAATCTATGTACCAATAAAAAAAGTGACTAACACGAAAGACATAAAAAAAAAATCAAAACGTTATAACCTTATTCTAGAATGTAACTATTCAGAATAAACCCTTAATAAAAAATCCTAATATCTCTATACTAAAGAAATATGTCTAAGAATAATATATATATATATATATATATATATATATTCGGTATAAATTCCTTCATTTATACTTATGTACTATAACTTATTATCTAAAAGTATACATACATATAATATAATATAATATAATATAATATAACCTCGAAGTTAAAACAAAAATTCTCTTTTTTTTTCTCTCTGGATCCAAATACTTTGACTTTAGCAGCTGCTCAAACAATCAATCATTCATTGACACATCTATGCACACAAGACTGTAACATACTTTCACATAAAAACATTGACGGACTCAAATCCCTGTATTCCCAATTATTCTATGCGCATTTCAAAGATTATGTTACTAATTTGAAGTACTTCTCGAAAAAAACAAATTCCAATGTATTACACACTGTACATATGACCATGGAACAAACATTTATTTTTAGCTTTTAGTATCAAGTCATGCTCTGGTCACGTGCAAGGAACACCATTCCAAGACAGCAAGCAGTTTTACTACATTCCAAAGCTCAGATTACATTTCTAATAACTCTAAAGGAGATATATATATTCATAAAAAAAACGTTCAAGTATACTTCTCTGACCATTGGTACCTGAGAAAATAATAATTATTATTCAATCATGCTTTCGCGAATTAACCTTACACAAGAAAATATATGTTACCTGATTGAAGACAAGAACATATGTAAAAATAAAAAGTTAATACTTCATCAATCTGTTTTACTGATAAATTCTGAGGGAAATAAAAGAATAAAATTATTATCATATTTATGATAAAAATGAAACACTTAAAATCCGTTACTTTCTCTTATTATTTTATTTTAAATATTATTATTCATATACAGAGATCAAATTATTAAATTTATAACATTAAACTATCATTTGACTAAATGAAAATATGACCTTGATTTACTATCACTACTTCTAATATATAAATATATTCACTGTATATGAAAAATTATGATTATCAAATAGCAAAATTAATTTATCCAAAAATCCCCTTTTATCCAGCTAAAAACCAAACCTCAATTTTTGCAAGATTCGATTTATTACAGTAATTTCCAGAAAATTGGAATTGAAGTTATTTTGTAACTCAATTTTTTTCCTTAAATGAGGAAAAATATCTTTCTCTGGAAAACCACCCAGCTGTCGCTGCCTATCAAATTCTCTGGACGACTTTTTTTCTTTCACTAGTGACCAGGGGAGAGAATCCGCACAAGACACCTGTTTCTGTCTTTCAGGGCTTTTAAAAATCGCTTGTCTGAGATAATCGGTATCAGATTTTGTGACAATTTTCTCTTTCATTGAAGGTGACAAGGAAAGAGGGGGGGTGTATGACTTATAATTCACATGAAATTTCCTGCGAATTTCATAAATTTTGTCACAAAAATATTTGGATCTGGGAGACACTGTTGGTTTTTCACAAAAACTCACCCTTTTTTGTGTTGGTTTTTCAGAATTAATTAATTTCTGTTTTGATTGACTTTGGCGATTTCTAACAAAATCGATAAATGTCGTACATTCGAATAGGGACTTTTTATTTAATGCCACCGCACAGGCTGCATTGTCAAGGAAATTAAATTTCTTGATGAATAAACGTATCATTCCATCCAATCTGACATTTGGAATAACCGCCCTATATAAACGTTCAAAAACGGACATAAATGAGAACGTACTCTCATTCTGTTCAATTTGTAATTCCTTCAACATCTCATAGTTTGGATCAGATTCATTCCTTGTACAGAATATGAGATTTTTCAGCCTTATGATGTCGTTATCATTTGAACAATCAAATGTCTCATTGTCAGAAGACTTTTTTAATGCCAATTGTCTAAAAAAATGCTGAGGTAACCACATACAGAATAACTGATTCGTCTCACTATTGGTTAAATTTAACTTCTCGATGGAACCTTCAAAAACCTCTGAATTTCTGCAAACATGTATTTTAGGATTATATGCGGGAATTAATTTGCATATGTCCAATAAATTTTTTCTAAGTGTAATCCCTAACTTAGCCTGTTCTATTTTTAGAAACTGATCGTCGCCATTTTCTCTCTCCACGTGTCTTTTCTGCACGTGTCCCATTCTGGCTCCTCCCCCTTCTGGCTTCACTACGTCATTTCCTGCTTCTTTCTCAGTATCTTGAAAGGCACCTTGATTTCGTAGCACATGTCTGCCGCCATTATCAAAATTCTGATTTACAAAATTACAGCCAACATTACAGTCAGAATTCACAATATCACTGACTGACATTCCAGGTTCTAAGCAGTCTTTGGATCTCTCTGTCACTGACTCTCCTGACAATTCAGGTTGTCTATTTCCACCATTTTTACACTTTTCTACGATTAACTTGTGAAAATCATAGACTAAATGACAGACATTTCTGATTTTCTGTTTCTCTCTATTAAAAGACCTTGCACATTCTATACGTGAATTCTCAAGTTCACACTCCTCATAAAAGCGTAACCAAATCTCTTCTACATTAGAAATATCTGGATAAGTGAACTGAAGTTTACTTTGCTTCACATATGAAGAGATAAAATCCATTTTCTTACCTGAAATGATCAGATGATCTGATGGATGATCCTGTAAGACTTGATCCACCTTATTCAACACGTCCAATACTTCTTATGGACTGACTTTATCTTTCTTGCTCAAAAATACGTCGAAAGTTAACTCCTGTAACTTTGTAAAGACTTTAAAGTTCATTTAAAAAAAAAAAAACATTCATGCAACTTGACTTATACGTATTTCCTAGGTTCTACGTGATTTTTATAAATTGTTGATTCCTGATCCTTTGCAGGAGATACTTAAAATACTTATGACTTTGATAACTTCGACCCCCCTTATGCAAAGTGAAGGAACAACAAAAAAAATATAAAAAAAAAAAAAAAAAAAAATCACGAATAGCTGACTCGCCAAATGTTAAAAAATATACTCTTAAATATATTTTTCTTCAAATACGTAAAGCCGCATGAAAGAAAAGACCTCAAAAATGTAAAAAATAAATGTATTTTATCTATTTAAAAATGGTTGCCAAGGTTCAGTTACAGAAAGGAAAAAAATAATATACTTTGATAGCTTATGTAAAAAGAGTTCATTTAGTCCATATTGAACAATGGGAAGTCTTTACCCATCTCTCTTTGGCTCCTGAACGGCAATGCTGGGGATGTCATCTCTTAGCCTGGACAACGTGTCATATCTTGCAGCACTGGAGTCTTCTCACCGCAGGCAGTGTGGAGAGCGCCCCGTAGCCCCCTCCATCGTGTATTATATACCAGCTGTTCAAACCATATAGGGCATTCTAGTGTAACACAGTTGAATATAGTTCCATATTACGTAAGCTTCTAGAAGCTTCGAGAAGCTTCGGGAAGGATTTAAATATATCCCTCCAACATAAACAGAACTGTGGACTTGTATGTCTTACTATAACATATTTGATAACTAGATGTATTAATTTTAAGGTTTTTACAGACTCTGACAAGTGCAATGCACCAGACCAATGTTATTCAGTGATGGGGAGCAGATTGTCTGCATTTTTTTCTCATACAGATTCTGGATGAGCAAAAAGTACACAGCATGCTGCGATTGTCAGCGAGAGTCGTGTCACTCGCACTCATACAAGCCTATGGGTGCGACTGAAACATCAGACTGCACTCTGACACCGGAGTGCAGTGCAATAATCACATCAGCTGACAATGGAGGAGATGGGGAGTTACACTCTCCCTCTCCTTTGCAGCTGTGATCTGATTGCAGGATCGGATCACAGATGCATGATACTCGGCTCACGCTCGCAGCAGAGCCTGAGCTGAAGGTCATTAACATCGCATCTGATGCTGTCGCATAGGATGCAATACACTAGTGACTCCAGCCTTAGGCACAATTGATAATGTCAATAGAAGTTACTCACACCACCTTCATTAGCGGAAATGTTACTAGTAGTAACTGGAGAGGCACGTCCAACCAAGGGATCCTCTTGAAATAGTGGCACATCAAATATAGAAAAGGACAGCTCCTCCTGGCTGATTCAGTGAAGAAATATCTTTATTCCATATGTAACGTTTCGACTGGCGTAGCAGTCTTTTTCAAGCATACTTGGAAAAAGACTGCTGCGTTGGTCGAAACGTTGCATATGTAATGCATATGGACTGCAAGGAGTTTGTATGTTCTCCCCGTGTTTGCGTGGGTTTCCTCCGGTTTCCTCCAGCACTCCAAAGACCTACAGATAGGGACTCTAGATTGTGAGCCCCAATGGGGACAGTGTTGCCAATGTATGTAAAGCGCTGTGGAATTAATAGTGCTATATAAATGAATAAAATTATTATTCTTATATGGAATGAAGATATTTATTCCCTGAATCACCCAGGAGGAGCTGTCCTTTTCTAGATTTGTCCAGCCTTAGGCATAGGCTAAAGTTCTCAATAAGGGTGAGATCACATGTGCAGTAATTATCCACTAGAGCTGATCCAGCCACAAACCATTGGCAAAAAACTTGTGCATGTGCAAATTTTGTTTGTTTTTTTTTTTTTTTTTCTCTGCTAAAATTTTTTTTTTTTTAATACAGCTGGATTAGTTTTCTTAACCTTGAAGCCTATGGAAAATAGATCTGTTGATAGCCATCTGTATTTCTTTTATTTTAAAGGGATCAGGTTTTTGATTATTATAATAATAATTATAATAATTTTTTTTTTTTTTTCCTTACTACAACCCCTGGCAAATTATGGAATCACCTGGCTCTGAGGATGTTCATTCAGTTGTTTTTAGTTTTGTTTTTATTAAAGCAGATCACAGACATGGCACAAAACTAAAGTCATTTCAAATGGCAACTTTCTGGCTTTAAGAAACACTTAAAAAAAAAAAGAAAAAAAGCCAGTAATGGTTACTTTTCATGACTAACACATTGTTTTCAAGACCAAACAGGGGGAAAAATTATGGAATCACTCAATTATGAGGAAATAATTATGGTATCGCCCTGTAAATTTTCATTCCCAAAACTAACACCTTCATCAAATAAGATCTGGTCGTTAGTCTGCATCTAAAAAGGAGTGATCACACCTTGGAGAGCTGTTGCATGAAGTGGACTCCTCCTTCCGCCTTCCCTCCCCGGCTTACCTCCTCTCAAACAAAAACGCAAATGTTTGAACTGTTTACTAAGAAATTGTCTAATGTTTCTACTTTGTTCCACTAAACTAATGTAATATATAAATGTTCTAACATGTAATAAAAATATTGTAACCAAACAAAGGTGAGGATTATCAAACTCTTAAAAGAGGGTAAATCATCACTCAATGTTGCAAAAGATGTTGGCTGTTCAGTCAGCTGTCTAAAATCTGGACCAAATACAAACAACATGGGAAGGTTGTTAAAGGCAAACATACTGGTAGTCCAAGGAAGACCTCAAAGCATCAAGACAGGAACCTTAACGTAATATGTCTCCAAAACAGGAAATGCACAACAAAACAAATGAGGAACGAATGGAAGGAACTGGAGTCAATGTCTGTGACCGAACTGTAAGAAACCGCCTAAAGGAAATGGGATTTACATACAGAAAAGATAAACAATAAAAAGATGACTGCCTGAAGAGAACATGTAAATTTCCACAGTCATTGATGATATGGGACTGCATGTCAGGTAAAGGCACTGGGGAGATGGCGGTCATTACATCTTCAATAAATGCCCAAGTTTACATTGAAATTTAGGACACTTTTTTTCTTATCCCATCAATTGAAAGGATGTTTGGGGATGATATCATTTATCAAGATGATAATGCATCCTGCCATAAAGCAAAAATTGTGAAAACATTCCTTGAAAGAAGACACACAAGGTCAGTGTCATAGCCTGCAAATAGTCCGTATCTCAATCCAATTGAAAATCTTTGGTGGAAGTTGAAGAAAATGGTCCATGACAAGGCTCCAACCTGCAAAGCTGATCTGGCAACAGCAATCGGAGAAAGCTGGAGCCAGATTGATGAGTACTGTGTTCACTCAAGTCCATGCCTCAGAGACTGCCAGGCATTATAAAAGCCAGAGGTGGTGCAACAAAATACTAGTGATGTATTGGAGTGTTCTTTTGTTTGTTTTTCATGATTCCATAATTTTTTCCCTCATAATTGAGTGATTCCATAATTATTTCCCCCTGTTTGGTCTTGAAAAGAAACAATTACTGGCTAGCACATTTATGTTTTTCATGAATTTTTTTTTAGTGTTTTTCTTAAAGCCAGAAAGTTGCCATTTGAAATGATTTTAGTTTTGTGCCATGTCTGTGATCTGCTTTTTATAAACAAAAGTAAACAACTGAATGAACATCCTCAGAGCCAGGTGAGTCCATACTTTTTGCCAGGGGTTGTAGATCCGTTTCAAAAGGAAGAAAACTGATGGATATTTCACAAATCTATATTACAGACTCCCAATGTTAAAGGATCCATCAGAAATTTTTGTCACCAGATTGCTGCAGGATCTGTTCGAACGAATGATTACTGGACAAGTGAACATAGCCTAAGTTTTTATTTTTTGCCATGTTCAGTTGAATCCCTGACGCTAGTGTAGATATTTACTGAGTTCCTTGGTGTCATTACATGCATTATATGTCTCATCTTTGTATTAAAGTAGGAGACCAAAAAAAATTTTTTTTTTTTTTTTTTTTTTCTGTATTATGCATATTTTGTTGACATTTTTACTTTTTTTTTCTGATCTCAAAGAATATAAAAAGTGGCCTTTCCACAACAAAATAGGTGTGATGTGGCTATCAAATGGATTTGAAGGACATGTGAACAGAGCCTAACTATTTATATAAACATACAGCTTCCCTTTAAATGGAGGGTCTCAATGAGAATAACAAAACCAAAAAAGATCCCAGTGGTCCAAACACACCAGTAAATAAAATAAGCAGAAGACCACTGGTAAAAGAGACCAAGGACAAGTACTTAGTGAAATACAAAATCCATTTTAATGAAGTGCACGTGACATCAGGACCGACAGTAGTGACGAATGGGATCTAAAAATCGTCAGACACAAAGTTGCACAAACACCACCAGCAGATATAAGGCTGCTAGATACAAAGGGTTAATGTCAGAAACCAAATAGCCAGAAGGGTAGGGAAATCATGTAATTAATAGTGAACTAGTTATAGTCACCAGTGTGTTTCTCTCCCTATATAACCGCTAAAGTAACATGTCACTTAAATAAACATCTAAGGAGAGTTACCTTGAGACATGTTGGAGAGTGCTAGCAGACGGTGGGGTGTGGTGGCGGTGGGCGGGGCCTCGACGCGCATTTCACTGGGCGTGGCTTCTTCAAGAGGCTAACTATTGCAACTTTTATTAGTTGGAATAAAAAACTATGATTGTTGTTCAGTCTTTTGCTTGTATTTGGGGTTATGGGATTTCTTTTCATTTTAAAGTCAAATTAATTTGTTCAAAATGTGTAATGTTCAACATCACACACACACACACACACACACACACACACACACACACACACACACACACACACACCTTCCTGCAGCCCATTTTGTCCATGCTCCTTGCATTTCTAGTGTGGACAGATTGTGGTTACAGCTGCTGCTGGTGTATTCAGAGGTATATGGCATTAAAAATTGATTGAAGTTGCAAAAACATGTGCTAGCGAGACCACCGCTGTAGGAGTCTTTCCAAATAATGACTTTCACAGATCCAGGTGCGTTTGCAGGAGGGTGTCTGCTTTTTGCAGAATTTACCAGCCATTCATATGAAAAAGGGACTCGGTGGTGCGCATTTTAACGTTCCACTAAGATTTTTGGTTGTTTTTATGTCTTGGTGTCAGCGACAGGTTTATTTTAGCTCCCCAATTATGCATGGTTGTAAAACCTTTCCAGTGATCTCCTTTGTGTGCGCTAGATTAATGTAAAAAATGAAAGCTGTGCATTTTTTTCAGTGTTTAAAATACCAAAGTGTGTTTGATTCATGGTGGAAGTTGTTCCGCTTGTGGCTGCGGTGATGGAATCCAGATGGACGGGGGCTCACGCTTCCAGTGAAAGTGTCTGGCTCCACTGTGGTCCATCACGCAGTATTTTAATACTTTCAAAGCCCTGCTCTTTTGTGTTTGGGCCTAATCCCACCAGACCAGATTTTCTCACCTCTTCATGTGCTGCGTGAATAGGAAAAGGTGTTTTTTATTAGTAGGGCTGGAGTTTTTCTTGTGTTTAAGAATGTGCTTAAATGTAGTTTTCCCAATATGGAATGGTTTAAATTTTTTTTTTTTTTTTCTTGTAGATTATAAGGGGCAATTAAAGGAGTTTTACAGTTTTAGAAAACCCCTGTCCCCCTGCAGTTTGTGCTAGGGTTTGCTCACACTAGTATATAAATCAGATAAAAATCGGATTGCACTCGGACCCATGTTCATGTTATTGCTGGTCTGCATATATATATATATATATATATATATATATATATATATATATATATATATATATATATATATATATATATATATATATATATATATATATATATATATATATATATATATATATATATATATATATATATAATTTATTTTTATATATATTTTTTTTATTTATTTATTTATTTTTTTTTTTGCACCGATGCATCTGCTGATTGTATAAACGGCTTTTATACAATCAACTGATGTGTGATGTGATTCAGGCACTTGAAGCTGACACATCATCTGATCGCTTTGCCTTCCAGCAAACCGGTCAAATGATATTTGATCCGGATTGGACGGCGCGGGACCCTGACCCAGGATTACTGAGGAGGTGGGTTCTTTATTTCAATAAAGATGGAGTCACTAATTGTGTTGTGTTTTTTATTTCTAATAAAAATATTTTTCTGTGTTGTGGTTTTTTTTTATCTTTACTTGAAATTCATGGTGGTCATGCCTAATATTGGCGTGACACCATGAATTTCGGGCTTAGGGCCAGCTGATAATATACAGCTAGCCCTATCCCCATTATTACCCAGCAAGCCACCGTCACCAGGGCAGCTGGAAGAGTTGGATACAGCGCCAGAAGATGGCGCTTCTATGAAAGCGCCATTTTCTGGGGTGGCTGCGGACTGCAATTCGCAGCGGGGGTGCCCAGAAAGCATGGGCACCCTGCACTGTGGATTCCAATCCCCAGCTGCCTAGTTGTACCCGGCTGGACACAAGAATTAGGCGACGCTCACGTCATATTATTTTTTTTTTTTTTCCTTCATGAAATAATTAAAATAAAGGTCTTCTCTATATTTTTGGTTCCCAGGTGGGTACAAATAGGCAGCTGGGGGTTGGGGGCAGCCCGTACCTGCCTGCTGTACTCGGCTAGCATACAAAAATATGGCGAAGCCCACGTCATTTTTTTTTTGTTTGGGGGGGGGGGGGGGGGGGGGTTTAAGAAATCCTGCATACAGTCCTGGAAGGAGGATGCTGAGCCTTGTAGTTCGACAGCTGCTGTCTGCTCTCCTGCATACACTATTGGATGGAGGATGCTGAGCCTTGTAGGTCTGCTCCCCCTGACTCTCCCTCCAGCATACAGTCCTGGATGGAGCATGCGGAGCCTTGTAGTTCTGCAGCTGCTGTCTGCTCTCCTGCATACACTAGTGGAGAATGAAGAAGGAAATGACATCAGACTTTTTTTTTTTTTTTTCCACTGATAAAAAAACGCATAAAGACGCAGTGAGCAAAAACGCAGCAAAAAAAACGCACTAAATCGCGGCAAAAAACGTGTGCGTTTTCTACCGCTTTTTTTGACGCGGGTGCGTTTTTGTGCGTTTTTTGCCGCAAAAAAAACGCACAAACGCAGCGTAAAAAAACCGCAGTGTGTGAACCTAGCCTAAATGGTCCTGTAACAGATTTGTGGAATCATGGCTGCTTAGGAAAAAACAGATTGCATACAGAAGCTAGAACCAATTGATTTTTATATCTATGCGCCCGCTCTTGTGTGAGCATGCCTTTTTAAAAAGGCAAACTGTGCTTTACTTGCATTTCCCAGATCCAGCGCCAAGGGGAGGGCAAGGGAGAACGCAATAGAGCTATCATAGCTGATTCTTTGTGAGGTATAACATTTCCCTGCATGTTTTTAAAAAATGTTTAAGCACAAAGATTTTTGTGATCTTGTGGTGTACTGTTAGTATAATCCTGCGTCCTCCCCGGCCCAGGAGCTGTGGTATGATCAGACCATGTCCCTGTACGGTCAGACACAGCCATTACACAGTACATAGCAGGGACACCTATATACGATTATCTAAGCACAAGAACCATATATTCGTGTTCCTTACAACATTGTAAAGTATGAAAAATTGTCTTCTTAGCCTACATTCAATAGTAAATTATTATTCTAAACTT